>NC_142008.1:87308325-87648325 GCF_049901715.1 Pseudonaja textilis | reverse complement strand
TTGTTGGAATTTTTCTGCTGGAATTGTATGGTCTCTGATTGTAATTTGCATTTGATAAGCAAAGAAACAGCAGTGTAGCACAAAACAGTAAAATTGTCAACCATGATTAGACTAAATTTTGTGATTTTCTTCATGATCTAGTGGCACAGTGGTTAGAATGGAGTATTGCAGGCTAACTCTGCCCACAGCTAGGAGTTCAATCCCGATGAATTTGAAGTTGACTCAGCCCAGGGGTGGGATTCTACAGGTTCTCACCTATTTGCTAGAACTGGTTGTTAACATTCTAAGAAGTTCAGAGAACCGGTTGTTAGAAGAAATTACTGGCCTAATCCTGTAAGGAAGGCAGGAAGGAAACATTCTGGTGTTGCTTACAGAAACTGCCTCTCCGTTAACCTTATTACATTCTTGGCAGGACTAGGCTTCCTGTCTCTGGAACTTCTCTGGAGTTTTTTTCCCTTCTTTTGCTCGTACTTTACTTGTGTGGAGTGACCATTCAAAGTTACAACGGCACTGAAAAAAGTGACTTATAACCGTTTTCACACTTATGACTATTGCAGCATCCCCACAGTCACGAAAGGCCAGGCGAGAAGATGCGTGCCTCGATTTCAGTGATGTTGAGTTGGCCACGCCAAGCCAGTCATATTATCACCAAGCCATGCCCACCAACTAAGCCACGCCCACAGAACCGGTTGTTAAAAAAATGAATCCCATCCCTGACTCAGCCTTTCATCTTTCCAAGGTTGGTAAAACGAGGACCCAGATTGTTGGGGGCAATATGCTAACTCTGTAAACCACAGAGAAAGTGCTATAAAGCATTATGAAGTGTCATATAATTCTAAGTGCTATTGCTATTATCTTGATTTCATTTTCTTTCTAATTTGACAATTTGAATTTGGGTCTACAAATGCTTTTTGTTAAAATAAAGCTGTGATTTTTAAGATGCGATAAGATTCTTCATATAATAAGATTTTCCTCTAAACATCTAGACATTAGAAAACTATGGAGTATATGAACAAGGGCGGTATGTGAACAAATGAAAGATAGACGATTACAAAAGGCATAGAAAAAATTAATAAATTATCTGCTCAAGCCACAAGATTAATAAATAATAAGAGGTGAAAATGTCTTTAATTGGAAAAAAAATCTCATTCCAAAATTTGAAAAATCTATACCATACAATACACATTTTCAAAATTCAAAAATGAATTTCAAAAACTAACCAAGATAGTTTAAATTTCCATCCTAATAGTGTATTTTTACTTTTCGAATAATAATCTAGTTCTCTAATAACTTTCCCAGGTCAAACTTTTAGCAAACATTAGCAAATTTTCTCAGCAAGGTCTGCTTAAAAAGGTACCATTTTGAATCTCTCTTCTATTTTTCAGCTTCTGATGAAAGAAGTTCCAACTCAGGGTACCAATTCCTGTCACTCAGCGCACATACCATTCTCCATACAGCCTGACAGCTCCATTAATCATCCCCAGACACTTTCTGCATCATTAGTAGCACAAGAGACTTACCAAACTGGATCTTCATAACAACCTAAGATCAACATATTTTAGCTGCCTCCTCCCTTGCTTTCCATGGTGATTGCTGCAGCTCACAAGAATGTCCTTTTAATGACTCCATTTGGGTTGGATACATTCAGCAAAGGTTTGGTAAGAAAGTTCCCAGTTTGCTGCTTTTAGTAAAATGTTGTCCTGCTGCGTATTCTGAAGTGTTTGGTGCTGAAACCTGGCTAGAAACACTGGGAGAGCAGGTTAACGGGATCAGATAATATTAATTTATCTCTGAAATTGATTTAGTTTGACCAGCTTTGTCTGTTGGGCTATACATTCATATGTTTACATATGCAGATGGAATGAGGAGAGAAATGCTGCATCCTGGAATTCTCCTGATTGGGATTCCTGCCAAACAATCGTGTTCTTTTCCTCCCTATCTCCCTATTTTCTGCCCCTCTCCTATCCCCAAAGAATATCCAGATGCATACAGAAACACTTCAAAAATCTCCTTTTTGATATCTTGATAGCTGGCAACATCTCCGTAGGATAACCCATAGTGGGTGGGAGTCATAAATGTTTCCCAGATTTTTTTTTAACCCACTTACAGCAAGCAAAAAGTTACATTCTTTTTTGTTAATTTACTGTATATCAGCAATAACAAAGGCCATTCCTGTTGGAAATCAGCGTGATTTAAAAAGCAGCGGCTGTGGGCATAAATAAAAAGTCCACTTAGGAAGCTCGCACTGTCAAAGCTTCTGAATATCCGCCTGCCTGTGTGAAAGGGTTTCCCTTCTCCATCGTGTTGCACCAGTGACTCTTCTCATTCTAACCACCTGATTTATGTTCTGCAATTAATTGACTTCCTTGCTTCCCCATGACGGGAAGGTGGATACTTGGAGTACCTCAATAAGGAGGAATGATGAATGGGGTCAGTTGCAGGAATACCACTTCTCTGACTTTGGAGCACATTTCTTGCTGTACTTTTCCTTAATAAACCAATGCATTCAGTGAGAGGTCAGGAGTGTGGTATATAAATATTTTGATGCCAGATTATCTTGGATTTCTTCCTGCCACAGTTTATTTTGCAATGGGTCCCCAGCAGTGGTGTCAGACTGTGGAAAGATGACTTGTCAATGCAATTTCTCATCACTGACAGCAGAGATGCCTGTTTTTCTGGCGGAGGAGGAAAAAAGATGAGTAGTGACCACGAAGCCAGCAGGAAGTTTCCCTTCCCTAAAGAACTATGGGCTATGGGCTACGGTAGACCAACAGGATTCAGGATTCATATCTTCTTTTCTTTTTTTACTTTTGAATTGCACGCACAGCTCCTGTTAAATGAAACATACCACAAGCATTCTAGCATGAGATATTCAAATGTTAAATGTGACAAATAAAAGTTAGAAAATTAAAGTAAGATGCTGGCCAGATGTTCTATTTTACAAATGTCAAACTTGGTTTCATTCAGGGCTGCATCAGGGTTGGGCCAGGATGGGCACGGCCAGCTTCACATCACTCCGGTCAGGGGCGTCTGTGGTGGCCCAAGCGTTTTGCCAGCGAAAACAGGTTCCCAATCTCTGTTTTTTGCTATTACGGCCTCCTGCCAGTGAAAAGTGGAGCTTGGCTGGGCTGGGCCCTGGGCCCCATTTTCAATCCTCACTTCCCGAGCTCCATTTTCCCTGACAGGGGCACCATAGGCTGTTCCTTCGCTGTTTCCATGGGCCAGATCTAAATTCCCCCTGGGACAGATCTGGCCCCTGAGCCTTATGTTTGACACTCCTATTTGGATGACAATTACCAATTTGATAAGCAATTATATCAGAGTCTGACACAATTGCTGGAGAGCTATTACAAAATACCAGTTACTAATTGGTGGACTCACCTGCTTCTTCAATCCTTTTACCCATTCAAGGAAAGCAAGCACAAATAGGTTTCATTTCCATGAGTAGTTCTTTGAGGAAAGTGAACTATCGATGCACCTTTTGAAGAAGTCCACTTCTGGAGATTCGACCAGCATTTGACTAGTTGGTACAACAAGCAAAACTCTTATTGGTCCACCAGTCGATGAGTGGAATTCAATGCTGTATTGGGATGGTGTTTTTTCTTTACTAACAATCATTTCCCCAAACCAGTGATATACTGATTGCACATGTACATAGGAGCAAATAAACCAATGCTTCAGTACACTATTCATGAGGCAGATAGAAGGAAGCCATGTGATGCTTATTTCCTGGCACATAAAGCACAGCAGTGGTCAAGCTTTATGTGAGTGTGTTTGTTTCCTAGGATACAAACATAAAAAAATAGCTAAGAGGCAGAAACCAGTGACCAAGGAAAGAGATGTGCCAGTTATTCCACACAATGACCAACAGGAAAGGAGACATTAATGAGACAGAATAGAGTGGAATGGAATAGAAATTTATTGCCTCTTTGTGGCTGAATGGTAGCAATTATATCATAATTAATCATGTAATCTGCAACTCTTACACTGCAAAAACATATGGATTACACAACTCGATCAGGCAAAGCAATAGACGCAATCTACATAGACTTCTGTAAAGCCTTTGATTCAGTGGTACACAACAAACTACTCCTGCATTACTGGATAGAAGCATTCCTGTCAAACAGACAACAAATGGTCAAAATTGGGCGTGTCCTATCAAATTCTGTACCTGTCAACAGTGGTGTCCCCCAAGGCAGTGTTCTAGGACCAACTCTTTTCATACTCTACATAAATGACCTCTGTGATCATATTAAGAGCAACTGTGTTCTCTTCGCTGATGATGTAAAGCTATTCAACACTACAGACAATACTGCTACCCTTCAAAAAGACCTTGACTATGTATCAGAATGGTCAAACAAATGGCAACTTCAAATCTCAACAAATAAATGCTCTGTCCTACATATTGGCAAAAAAAAATCAGAAAATAAAGTACAGGCTGAACAGTCAAGACCTTGTTGATGATCCAAACTCTGTCAAGGATCTTGGAGTACTCATCTCAAATGACCTAAGTGCTAGAGCCCACTGCAACTACATAGCCAAAAAAGCGTTAAGAGTTGTTAACCTAATCTTACATAGCTTTTTCTCTGGTAATATTACACTAATAACTAGAGCATACAAAACATTTGCTAGACCAATACTCAAATACAGCTCATCAGTCAGGAACCCACATTACGTATCTGGTATTAACACAGTTGAGAAAGTCTAGAAATATTTCACAAGAAGAGTTCGCCACTCCTCTACTTGTTGCAGAATACCTTATGCGACCAGACTTGAAATTCTAGACTTAGAAAACCTAGAACTACACCGCCTTCGATCCGATCTAAGTATAGTATATAAAATCATACATTGCAATGTCCTACCTTCAATGAATACTTCAGCTTCAACCATAACAATACTAGAGCAAACAATAGATACAAACTCAAGGTTAATCACACCAAACTTGACTGCAGGAAATACGACTTCAGCAACAGACTGGTCAATGTCTGGAATACTCTACCTGACTCTGTGGTTTTTTTCCCCCAACCCCCAAAACTTTACCCTAAGACTGTCTACTATTGATCTCACCCCTTTCCTAAGAAGTCTGTAAGGAGCATGCATAAGTGCACCAACGTGCCTACCGTCCCTGTCCTATTGTTTCTTTTATATTTTTTTATTTTTATTTTTTTTCTTATATGTATCAATTTATTCATAACTATGTTTTTACTTATACCTATTATCTTGTAAGCAATTGACAAATAAAAATAAATAAATAAAATAAATAAATAAAATTATTGCCACTAATCAGCATACATTAAAATGAAATTTCATTACATAAAGCTCTCAAAGGACACCCCTCCCCAACATATACTAAAAAATATTTATATATACTACATAACCATGACAGAATAAATGAATAAATAAATAAATAGGTAAATACAAAATTATGCATATACCCATAGTTCAGATGTATACATGTACATGGCGAGAAAAATAAATCTTGTGAGTTTCCCAGACAGATGGGAAACAAAGTTGTTACAGAATCTGGTAGTCCTGCTAGAAATATTTTGAAACCTCTTCCCAAAAGGAAAAAACAGAAACAGACCAAAAATGGGTGTATGGGGCCTCTAACAATGCTTTGAGATCAAAGCACATAGCACTTACAGGCAGTATCCTGAATAATAGGAAGCAAGCTTCCTATAACCTCAGCTGTCCTTATCACTTTCTGTATGGACTTTCTATCAGAGACACTGCTGCCACAAACCAAACAGTGATGCAGTTTGTTGAAATGCTCTCAATCGTACCTCTGTAAAAAGTAGCCAGGACAGAAGAAGAAAGATGTACTCTTGTCATCCGATGTAGGAAATGCAGGTGCTGGTTTGCACACACCACTAAGGATGGATTAAAGTGGTATTGAAAGAGAACCCCAAAGTTTCATTGCAGGCTATCTCTGTGTTCGGACAAAGACAAGCTGAGAATAGTTATTTGTATGTCCAAGCACTTTCAATACAATTGATGTGGACACTGCCTGCCCATGGTTAGAGTCCAGAAGAGGAAAAAATATTTATACACTTGTTATGTTCATGGACATTAGTTCTGTTAATACTTAAGGATGCAGATTGCTTTTATAGCAAGAATCAGTGCATTCATGATTATTGATTATTGTCAGAATGGGATATAGATTCAAAAGCATTCTACCCCTGAATGCCAGAAATATCCCCTGAGAAGGCTCTAGTGCCAATTTATGGGGTTTAAAGTGATTTGAGAACACAGAGTTCTTTCTTTCTTAGATATGAAGAAAGTTGAAAAAAGTCCACCCACCATTTGCTTCCATTCAAGCAGTAGACAGTGGAAATTCCTCTCCCAATTTCAGGTTCCTAGGGAAATCATTGCAAATGTCTGACTAACCTGGCCAATCTAAAACAATTGGCAGATGTGCAACAGTTGAATTCAAGTGTCATCCTAATTCCAACCCATAAAAATGTAATTATAATGATAGTTTAAAGTGTTTATATCATTAAAGTGATATGTGAATTCAGAGACATCTGGTGATGGATAAGATTTGAACAAGATCCAGAGCATGATTACATTTGCCATCCACAGCCCCAGGAAGTAATGCAGAGCAGCTTGCTCTGATAATTATTTTCTTTGCTTGTTTGTTTGCAAGCACATAATCTTTCCAGATTTCACATAACAATCCATCTGCCAACAGTTCAAACATTTGTCTACACCTAACTGGGATTAAGGAACATTCAGGCTATTAGTAGAATTTCTAAGCAAAGTTGAACACAATCATATGTTGCAACGACTCTGGGCTTTCAAAGCACACTGCTATGTTTTCTGTGCTTCCAAATCAGATCTTCTTTAAGCCAACAGTTACCAAACTGTTCCAAGGATGATTCTCCTACCCAGTCATCAAACCAGATAGGAACCGACCTTAACTGGCAGAAAAAGAGTGATTTTCCATCAATCATCAAGCTTCTTACTTAATTAAATATTGGTTTCCCTTTCCTTTGATTAAAGAAGATCTTGGAAAAAAAAATTCTCCGTATCTGTTAATTAGAATTTATTTTATTTTCAAAGATGTAGGCTGCTGGAAATCACTTTTAAGAAAAACAGCTGAAGGTTTACCATGTCAAGATTTAATTTCTCAAGGAACAATAGCATTGGAAGTGATGAGAGTTAGGAAGCCCCCTAATCCAAGATAAGATTCTTTACTCCAAAGACTTCCACATAAGATTATTCAACGGGAAAACATACTTTGTAACTGGTCTCTGGAATACCTCTTTTTATGTAAGTGATTTTCTAAAAAAATGAACCCTTCTTTTTTGTGCCATGTCATGAACTATAAACCATAATTTCATAATCCTTCTATACTATGCTTCCAGAAAACATGCCATGGCTTCTCACTTTACACAAAATTATTCATTGCCTGGGAGGTAGCATTCTCTCACTTTATTAGACATCAGTATGATGGCTAAGTCTGGTCCTCATATTCTAATTAATGGTGCAGTTATGTCAGCTATACATTCTCTTAGTTTTGCTCTTCTGTTAATAGTCATCATAAGAAAGACTGCAACAATGCTATATTTAAGATTTTATAGAACGCAACATACATTTCAAATGAGAAGTAAAATCATTTTTCAAAAACTCTAGAATTTTCTTCTGCAAAGTTCAATAATATATCTGTTGAATGATGATACTCAATTCTTCCTTTCTGATATTTCATCAGTTTTAAGTGCATGGGATAAGGAGAACACAGGCTGAATACTTCCTAAGTCTAAGTGAATCAAAGGGGCACAAATGACGTTTGGGACTAATTTTCATATCTTGAGCTTCTCCTGTGCACTCCACAAAGTCTGAAGGCTGGGGCAACGGAGCTTTCCACTTTTCCGGATCTTGAATCTGGTTCCCCTGAGGGGTAGCTTATTTGAGCATTTGGGCAGCTTGCTTGCTCCCTGCTGATATTGCAGGGCTCTTTCACAGTGGGAGGAAAGGTTTGAGTTGGATTCCTGCTGCCTTTCTGACTAAACCTCCATAGCCTCATGCAGCTCACACCAACACCTGCAGATGGACAGGAAAGTGCATATTGATTTGTTAGGCTTTGCAAATGACTCTGATCAAAGAAAAAAATGTGTTGCTGTATGTGTACAGTTTGTCTTACCTTCCACAGTGCAAAGGGGGAAAAGGTGTGTGTGTGTGGGGCGGGGGGAATGTGATCCTGATGTTGTCTTAGCTTCTTCCAGGCAGCTGGTAGTATCTCTCTTCAGTCCCATTTAAGCCAAGCTGCAATTTGCAAATGTATTTTGGTTGAGGCTTTTGCAGAAGCCCAGCCAACCTGGAAGGCTGGCACGAATAGGCAGCAGGATGTAATTCCAATAGTTAAAGCCCCTTCCTTTTTTACATGCTTTGACATCTTCCACATTCTTCCACATCCCGATGCTCCTGCATGTAGGATTGATGGGGGGGAATGTGAAAGTGTACTTTATTACCCTCTTCACTGACCTGATATTTTTCCATGTTAGGTGATATGGTGTTAGAGAATGAGGTTTGAAACTAATTTCCATATCCTAAGCCTTTTCTTGTGCTAGGATTGGATTTGGATTTCTCTGGAGAGGGAGAAAAACACAAATACTGTTTATTTCCTCCAGAATAATCCGGTCCTGATCAGCACCTTGAAAAAGAAGTCCATTTGAAGCCATTACGGCTCATAGAGCAGTGGCATACGGAAGTATATCTATAATTACTCACACTACAGCATTCTGGACTAGTTGCAGTTTCTGAATAGTTTTCAGGGGCAGCCCCAAATAATATGTGTTGCAGCAATCCATTTAGGAGATGACTAAGGCATAAGCAGTGCCTCCTGGTCCAGGAAAGGGTACAATTGGTGGATAAGATGGATTTATCCAAAGGCCCTCCTACTCATAGCTGCCATCTGTTCTTCAAAGAAGAACCACAAGCCTAGGAGAACTCTCAAATTTTGCACCAAGTCTGCACTCCCCCAGTGTGCATGGGGGTGTGCTGCCTCACTGAAAATTGAAGAGGGAAAATTGTTGGATCCATGTAATCCTAAAACCTGAACCCTCCAGATATCGAAAAACAACCCTGAAAGTGTGACTTGATTGGCTTGTGATAGAAATATGTAATATGAAATACGTATGTAATTGTATCATCAGCATAGCCGGAGGGCTGGAGAGAGCATGGATAGATCCCACAAAAAGGGGGGGATTCTGCCCCCCCCCCAAAAAAGTGCCGTGAGACAAATCCCTCCCCCAATCAACACTGCCTGGAGACCGGTCTAAAGGAAGGAAGTCTGTTAACACCATGGCCCTCATTCCCAGTTCCCTGAGGTGATTCAGAAGCATATCATAATTAATGGCATTAAAAGATACTGAGTGATCACAGATAGTTAGAATGGATGCAATCTCTCAGTTATCTCATTTCTGCCAGAGGTCATCCACAAGCATAAATCCCATACTGATAATAGTCAAAGATAATTTGCTTTTTGCACAATTTTCCATTTGAAACTATCAACTTTATCTGAAAAGGAAAGGTTGGAAATAAAACATATATAGTTGGCTCCAGTGATAGTTTCTTAAGAAGGGGGTAAACTATCTCCTCCTTAAGCATGAGCAGGAATATTGCCTCTCTCAAGGATGTACTGAACACTGCCTGAACCCAAGCACATGTTCTCTTCCTGAAAGCTTGAGTTAATCAGGAGGGACCTTAATCTAATACACAGTGGCTGAGCTCACAGCCCCAAGGACCCCGTCTGCTTTTTTTCCAAAGTAACAAGATCAAACTCTTCCTGTAAAATAAAGCTAGGCCATGCCTCAGTCATTGCCACGGGATCTGCCAGATAGTAAGCTTTGGGAATCTACTTTATCTGACAGATATGTGGAGTATTCTTCTGGCTGTGTTAAGTTTCTGGTCCCATCCATCCAAGGAAACACCAGGCTGCCCTAAACAGGACCACTGGCTGGCTATTTATAAGAATAGAAAAATAAATATGTTTTGCCTCCTCTCTCCCCATAAGGTAGTCCTTAATAGAAGCCTTTACCTGTGTATAATTAGATTTTCTCCTTGTTGTTGCAGTGTTTTATCTTCTGCCATTTCATCATCTGTGCCCTATGTAAACTAAGGGTAAACCAGGGTTCTATGCACAAATGGCTGCATGGGCACAACCAGAGTTAAATATGTAGCTATCCTCTCACTCCAAACAGCAACCGAGGCTCCAGTCAGACTAAGCACGTGACCTTCACAAACAGCCCCAAAGTCCCTCTGAAACTCAGTTAAATCAAGCACCTGAAATGAATAGCTTTATGGCTAGGTCAAGCATTCAGCCACTCCATGCCAACCAGAAAGTGATCTGTCCATGTCAAGGGAGTGATGGCAATCATTGCAAAACCAGATGATGCCACTACTGTCCTGAGACAAAAAAAAAAACAGATCTGATGTATGTACTTGATTAGGATTACCAAATATTTGAATAAGCAAAGGACAATAGGAGAAAGGAGAGCACCTTATTTAATATTTGTATTCATCTTCATTGGAGAGGAAGGGATTACAAGTGAGACACACAATGGGGAATACACACTGACAGGAATGTAATATGCTGACTGTGTAGTAGGCTCATGTTGCAAGCTGCAACAGGGTTAGGAGGGTAAAATCTCCAGCAAGTAATTGTTTAAAGTCTTTTTCAGTTTCTGGGAGAGTTTATTAATTTATGTTTAGCACTTATTAGGAAAGCACAGAAAAAAGCTACTGAGCTAAATACTCAAAAAGCGAGACAACATTTGATGTTAAGATTATCCCTGCTGGACAGAGGACATGAAGACAAACAGAAGGGCATGTCCTCCTTTTGCCAGATGTCAGGTAACCTTACCCTCAATGACTTGGGTCAGGCCCATGATTGCATTTGATGTCATGAGCTTGTCCAAAACCACACCCAAGGTCAGATTGATGTCCCTCAAGATCATTAGTTTTCATCTAATTTTTAATATTTTAATTTTAAATTTTGCTTTAACAGTTTTTACCTATTTTAATTGTCTGTAAAAATGAATTGAATGCTGTCCAGAATCACTTTGTGAAATGGGTGGCTACACATATGTGCTTAAATAAATAAACTCCACTGCTAACCCAACCATAGAGTCAACAGTTCAGGCAGGGAAGTTTTTATACAACCAAGAGTCTGGTACAATCTCAACTAATTCCTAGAGCCCAACTTTGCAAATATGGCCTCATATCCAGTTATTTATGAGGCAGGGCCCCTGGAAGCTGGATGGCCATAACTACCCTGTATTACTCCTTCCTTTAAGCCATAGCTGATGCCACTCAAAACTCAGTTGGGCACATTACCAAGAGGGAGCGTCCCCCTTCTGCACCCATCTAGGACTTTACTCTCCTATCTGTAATGAAGTCACGGATGATCAAGTCTTTATTAAAGGCTGACCTGGCATTCCACAGCAGCAGCTGAAAACAGCAGCCTTCCACTGGGGTCATCCACAAGTGCAATCAATGCTGTCTCAGTCCTATACTTGGGCCTGAAGCCTGAATGAGAAAGATTGATTTTTTTCATGCAATCTTGTCTATTACGGTTCTTTCTCCAGGCGCACTGCATTTTCATATTGTTTCACTAATGTGCGTTTTGATATGCACATTCATGCAATTTTGTTCTACAGTATATCTTTATTTGAAAGCTGCAATATGAAAAGGGTACTGTTCATTCAAAGAGCAAATTCACATTAAAATGTGTGCAGATTTCCTCATCTGACCTACCTTTAAATAAATCATTCTTGTCTTCAGCATCAAGCAAAGATTTTGATTTGTTTCATTGACTGACAAGTGCATTGATTTCGATCCATACACAGGAACAGGAGAATGCCCTGTGACAAGTTTGTTCTGGGTCTCAGCAATGATGTTTGGGCTGTGAGTGATTCTCTCAAAGACTACAAGGACCTATGGGATAGACATTTCTTTATAATGTTTTTTTTAATCTCTGATTTGATAATAGATCATTTTATCCTAATTATTTACATCTGAAAATCAATCTCTGTCCACTTCACAAGCCAATCTGTCATTCCTGACAGGGACTGCATTAATACAGTCATTGTGCTTCTCTTGTAACATCCATTTGTTCTCAAGCAGCAAATTTGTTCTTATTATTTGTATTAAAATGTTCAATTTTGTATTAGAATGTGCAAAATTTTTGCTTCATCCTTCCACCCTCATTCTCCCTACCCTCCTCAAACTTCCTCCATCACAAATTTATGACAGGTTGAGAGGGATTATTCCATATGGCGACAGAATTAAGAATTCACCTGGTCACTGAGAAATGGGGATACTGTAAAGTAAACTAACTGGGATTTCTTTCTGCAGATAGAAAACCGGGTAGTTACAACTCTATGCAACAGTGCATAGTTCTGTGTATGACAAACTGGGAATCATCTGCTAACACCTTCACCATCACTGCACTGCTTGAGGTATCATCTCCTACATTTCTGGCAGACTGGCAGTCCAGAAATTTTGTCATATAAAACACAAACACACACACACACACACACACACAAGACACACAAAAGATTGAAGGTATCTGTGAGTATAGTAGGTAGCACATAGGCAGAAAAATCTGTGGCAATGACAGGGTTGTTAAACTTCAACTCCCTCCTTATCTTGGACCAGACTGACTGGGATAATTGGGGACTGAAGTTCAGGTAACACCAGAAATACCATAGATTGCAAACCTCCAGATTACCATATTGAAGAAACAATTTCAAGGCTCCACTGAACCATGAAGTTCACTGCAGGACATAGTGCCCATCCCTAATTTTCAGGCTAGCCAATCTCATAGCACAGATGTGACAAGAAAAATGAGTGAGTGAAGGATAAAATATGGATGATGTTTTATATTAGTTGGAGGGAAGAAGGAGTTTGATATATGTGTCTAGGGTCACTTGTCTGTAAATACAAATGGAATCTTGATGCAAATTCCATTCAATCAGAGTAGACTGATTTCAGAGAAGAATATGGCAGAAGTTAGGGACCAATAAACCACATAATCTGTTTTCCTGACCAGTATTGAAATTGTATTAAATAAATATACTAGGACGTATGAACCAGAGATGGATAATTCCATTGAGATTAGTAAATCTGATACAATAGAAGTAAGAGCCACTACTCAGAGGTCAAGGAAAGAGAGGTAGGGGAATTGCACAGAGACATGACTCAAAGAGATTGGATATTGAATATCTAAAAGCTCAATATTTGCATTTCCCTTTTCTGGTCAAAGGCTTGACATGCCTTTTTCTCTTTAATTTCCAGGTAAATCTTGACTGGGAATGCACAATACCATGATTTGGGAGTGATTACTGTTGAATTTTGATGATATGAGTCTTGGAATATTTAAAAAAGGAGTAATTTGTATATTCATTTCTTTCTATATTTATCTTTATATTTTCATTTATATTTACATATATTTACAAATTTCCCAGTCAGGGTAAAATAAGCTTGAGCCACTGCATCTCTCTTTATAGAAATTAAATAATATTCTACTTCTCTTAGTATGTAACATTACAGTATACACTCTCATTAACAGTTCATTGTTACTTATTTCTGGACTTGCAAAACATCTGGGAATCTAGCACTGTCTAAGAATCAAGACTGAGAGAAAATGATCAAGGCTGATAGAATGTTTACTCTTTGGGAGCTGAAAACTCAGTAGTACAATATTCAGAAGAGAAATTCTATTTTTGTTCCATTTGCTAATTTGAAATATGGCAAAACCATTCATTTTCAGCACTTGTAGTTTGCTTTGGGATGAAATGTTAAGTGTGACAAGACTTGTTTTACTATTTGTAACACATAATAATCCTTTTAAGTATGTTTTAAATAATAATTCTGGGTAAATGTTACTGTATTTGACTTGCAATCTGCTTTATTTCAAGAGCATGGGATTTAGAAATGCCCCTTATTACTTCTGAGGCTACATAGTTTCCGATTAAGACAGATGGAAACAATCTTTGCTTTCTGTATGAAAACTGATCACAACAACTGATTAAACATCTAGGATAAAGTCATGATCTATATGAAATAATTTTGTTTTCAGTTTTCTGAAGGATTTCTATATCTCACACAATATGGCAATTGTTTCAGCTTTCCTAACTAAAAACTATTTTTCTAAAAATGAAGTTCCAACAATTTAAAAATTTGTTATTTTCTTCCCAACAAGGTTTAGGAGATCCCCTACTGCAACCTAACACTATTTCTGTACCTGATGAGATGTGATTTGCAGGTCTGGAAATTCTGTTTCATTCCATCTCAAATGCAAAATGCAAAAATGCAACTTGTACAATCATGTACAAAATGCAACTTGTACAATCATGACACAAACATCTGTCACATTTTCCCTTTTTTCTTTTCCCCTGGATTTTAACCCTGTCTGATGGAGACCTCTCATGAAAACCTGCAATTAGCTTGGAAAGCTTCAGTGGGCCTAATAAAAGAATTTCATCCATGGAATTTGTATCAAACAATGGATTCTTTGTCTCTAGCAGACAATATTTTGAAACCAACATTTGTTGTGTTAGAAATCACTTTGAAAGTCTCCTAAGAGGTGCTATCAACTCAGAATGCCAGGGTGCCTTGTCACACAAGTAGCATGGCAATGCATTAGATCAATGTTAAAAACCACTGACTAACCAGTTTGTGAATCTGGGCAGAGAGGTGAAAATCTGCTGTGACACAGGGATACAGAGAATCCAGCCATTCATCTAAAACACCAAGGCAGGCAATGTTAATTAAATTCAACTTAAAAGAAACATAACCAGCAAAAGCAGCAATTTGAAAAAGATCCAACTCTGTAATATTTTCATGTTCTAATGTGAAACCCTGAATGGATGATTTCCTCATGGTCCTCCTTGTTGCTACTAAAATTGAACTGAATACCATAGAGTTCCTCTCCTAATAAATCCAACTGATCAGGAAAAGAACCATTTCATCTTTTCCTTTGGGAAACTTTGCCAGAAAAAGCAACATGCAGAACTAGTTGTGTTTTCTGTTAAGTTCGAAGGGTTGGGCTCATAAAGACGAGAGACTTCAGTTCAGTAACAACAGCTCTTTATTTATCGGCTAAAACCAGCTCAAAAGAATAGCAGCCGCGGCGGCTCTTTTATAGAGCTTGCCGGGGCTTTAGTGGCCAATGACATCACTTTAAGTCTCCCATGCTTGGTTTTGACCAATCGCGGCAGACTCTTAGTGAGCCAATCATAGCCGCCCTGGTTGTCCAATCAGGTAGCGGTTAAAGCGGACCAATGGGAACATTGGGTTACAAGTCTGTCAATATGGAACACCCCTCCCCTCTTGGTATCGTCCAAGGGGTGGGGTGACGTAGTTGCATAGGTAGGCGGGTCTCCATACCTGCCTACTTGACTTGCGCGCTTCATTTAGTCTCTGGTAGTTGGCCGGTTCGGACGGGCTCCGCGTAGCTCTCAATTCTCCCAATGGAACCGCCTGGAAGGGTGAGCAGGGCCTATAGCTGCGACTCCCGCCTGGTTCGCCCGGGTTGGTCGAGTCGTTTGCTCTGCTGCTTCCGCCAGGATTTTCTGGGCTGGTCGAACTTGTCCAGCTACTCTTTTCAGGTGAAGCACCCGTCTGCAACGGCTCAGTATATTCAGGTGAGTATTGTTGGTTCATTGTTTGGCTTCTGCCTGGGGGGTGTTCTGCTTGCGTTGAGTTTTTTTCTTTTTCGATGTTCGAGGTCCCCCCCGCCCCCGATTTCTTTGTTAAAGTCTGTGCTGGCTAGCCTGGACCGTAGCTGGTCGATATGGCGCTTCCAGCTTCGCCCATCGGTGGTTTCTAGGCAGTATGACCTGGGTCCACTTATTTGGGTGATTTGTGCAGGTACCCAGAGGGGGTCCCCGGTGAAACTTTTTGTGAAGACGGTGTCACCGATATTGAATGCGCAATGTTGGCTTGTGGAACCAGGGGGTTTCTCCGGATTATAAGTGGGATGCAACTGGTCTAGTGGTGAACGGAGTCTTCTGCCCATAAGTAGTTCTGCTGGGCATTTGTTAGTGGTTTACGCGTGATATGTTGCATCAGCAGCATTTTGTTGATTTTTTCTTGGATATTGCCATCTTCAATTTTTTGTATGGTTTTTTTTGTAAACTGAACCATCTGTTCTGCCCGCCCATTCACTGCCGGGTGAGCGGGCAATGTTAATGCATGTCTGATGCCTCGGGCAGCTAGGTATTGTTTGAATGCCAGTGCCGTGAACTGTGGCCCATTGTCGGACACTATCACATCTGGCAAACCTTGTGTGGCAAAAAGTTTGTTAAGTTTAGCTATGACAGCCTCTGTGGTTGTTTTTTTCATAGTGCAGACTTCCAGCCAATTTGAATAGGCATCTACGGTTATCAGAAATGTATTTCCTGAGTGGGGCCAACGAAATCAAGGTGGATTCAGGACCAGGGGCCTCTGGGTGTTTCCCATTCTAGGGTGGTGCTGTGGGGGGGGGTGTAGATCACATTTGTTGGCAACTGTTGCATGCTGCGACCCATGTTTCGATCTGCCTGTCCATCCCTGGCCACCAAGCATAACTTCTTGCCAGGGCTTTCATCTGGACGATACCCAGGTACCCTTCATGCAGCATGTCCAGCATTGTGGTTTGTAATGTTTCAGGTATCACCACCCGATCTCCCCAAAGGATGCACCCTTTTTGAGCAAAGAGTTCAGTTTGCCGGCTCCTGAAGGCTTTAAAACGTTCATCTTTATCATTTTCCGGCCAACCCCGTTCTACCCAACTCAAGACTTGCGCCAGCCGCCTGTCTTTTTTTGTTTCGTGGGCAATGTCTGGCGCGGTGAGGAGTGGGCTGGGTAGGGTTTCTATTTGGAGGATTTGAGTGATAGGTGCTGGGTCGTCTAGCATGTCCGGAAGGGGTGAGAGGCTTAAAGGATCAGCGTGCAAAATGGCCTTGCCGGGGCGGTGTGTGAGCTGGTAATTATAGGCGGCCAAGAACTCAGACCACCTCGTCATGCAAGGTGAGAGGATGTTTGGGATGGCCTTGTTGCCCGCCAATATGCCAAGCAGAGCTTTATGATCAGTAATAATTGAAAAGGTCCTACCGTAGACGTATTCGTGGAACCTTTTCACTCGGGAGATGATTGCTAAGGCTTCCTTGTCCAGCTGGCTGTAGTTTCTTTCCGGCTTGGACAGGGTTCTTGAAAAGAAAGCAATGAGCGCCTCTTTTCCGTCTAGTAAGGTGTGACTGAGGATTGCTCCTACTCCAAAAGGTGATACATCGCATGTAATTGTTAGTGGTAGAGTTTCACTATACTGGATGAGAACTGCGTCGGAAGTTAATAAGTTTTTTATTTGTTGAAAGGCGTTTTCCTCCCATTTTCCCCAAGTCCAGGAGGCGGTTTTGTCCAACAGTCTATGCAATGGTTCTGCCATGGTCACCTTTTGGGGTAGGAAAACATTATAAAAGTTAATGAGTCCTAAGAACGCCTGAAGCTCCGTTTTGTTTTTCGGTCTGGGGGCTTCCTTGATGGCTTTGAGTTTTTTCTTGGTGGGGTGAATTCCGTGTTTGTCCTGGAGGTACCCCAAACACTCGACTCTCTCAGTGCACAGTTGGCATTTTTCTTTTTTAACTTTCAAGCCAGAGTCTTTAAATTTTTGGAGTACTGCCCTCAGGCATTTTTCTAGCTGTTTTTTATTAGCCGCTGCCACTAATACATTATCAAAGTATGGCACTACTCCCTTAATGCCTTGCAGCATCCTTTCCATTAGGCTTTGGAAAACCCCAGGTGCTACGCTGATGCCGAATTGGAGGCGGTTGCATTTAAATGCCCCCCAGTGTGTCACAATCGTTTGTGCCTTGGCGGTTTCTGCATCGACTGACAGCTGCTGATAGGCTTGTGCCAGGTTGAGCTTTGCAAAGACCGGCCTCCCCACAGTGAGTGCAGGAGGTGCTGGACTACTGGCACGGGGTAGGCACTTTGCTGCAGGGCATGGTTGAGGGTGGCCTTATAGTCTCCACAAATTCTTATGGAGCCATCTGGTTTGATTGGGGTGACTATAGGCGTTTCCCAATGGGCGTGGTCAATTGGCTCCAATACCCCTTGGGCGATGAGCTTATTTACTTGCTCGTCTATTTTAGGCTTGAGTGCAAATGGCACTCGCCGTGTTTTGAGGCGGATAGGGGCGACATCTGGGTTAAGATTGAAGGAGATTGGGGACCCCTTGTACTTTCCTAAGGTGTTGTCTAAGACCTCTTGGAAGTCCCATGCAAGTGCCGCTTCCCAATCTTCTTCATTTCTATGGTGGATGCCAGCCATTTCTATCCCTAGCGGCTCGAACCATTGTAGCCCGGGCAAGCTGGGGCGGTCATTGTCCACGATGGTAAGTGGCAATATGTTGGTGCGGCTTTTGAATGTGATTTTGAAGTGCCCGATGCCGGTAATAGGGATGCAGTTCCCCTGGTAGTCTCTGAGGATCAGCTTTTGGTCGCTTAGTTCGTGTCGGCATATGCTGGGTATTAGGTGCTTGATGGTGTGCCAGGAGACCATGGAGAGGTAGGATCCCGAATCCACCTCCATGGAGCACGGTTGGTTTTTGATGTTTACTGTTACACGTACTTTTTGGGCATCTATGGTTGAAGAATGGCCGATGACAACCATTTGATGGGTCTCTTCTTTCCACGGAGCCTCGTTGAATCATTTGGTCTGGCTGTCTCGGCTCCATTGACTGTCAGTCTGGCGATCCCGATGCTTTGGGGGGGTGCCATCTCGTCGTCTAGGGCTGCCGCCTCGGTGCCGGGGACTGTGGTTGCATTTATTTTGGCAAACTTTTGCGATGTGTCCCCGCTTCTCTCAATGCCGACAAATGGAGTTAAGAAAACAGCATTCAGAGCAGGGGTAATTGCCTCCACATCCGGTGCACTGGAACCCCGACTTATGACCCTGCTGGTCTCGTCAATTGCATTCCGATTGAAGCCGGTGGATTTCTTCCTCCTCATAGCTGCTGTCAGAGGGGGATTCGATGTTGCCATGGTGGGTGGAGGCGGTGTGTTTCTCCGGTGTCGAGGCCATCTCACTGGCAGGATGGCAGTCGGTTGTATTTGCTTGCCGCATTCGAGCTGCTGATTTGCGGGTGGCTTCTGCCACAGTTGCTTCAGCTATGGTGTTAGTGAGGGAGATACTGCCTTTTGCCATCAGTTTGCTTTGTAGTGTGGGGTCTTTTAGGCCGAGGACAACCCGGTCTCGCATGGCCTCTTCTAGGTCTGTGAATCCGCACAACCCTTCTAGGTCCCTTAGATCAGCCACAAATTCGCTGATGCTCTCACCTTCGCACTGGTCTCTTCGGTAAAAGTCATGCCGGCAAATGAGGGTGGGTACGGCGTAGTGGTTTCGGAGGATGGGTGCAAGATCATCCCAGTCCATTGCCTTGATGTCCGTGGGTTTTGCCAAAGCCTTGGCCATTTTAAATATGGCGGATCCACAGTGTGTTAGGAATACGGCCCGTTTCCGGTTGCTGTTGGCATCTTTCAGGTTGCCGCATTCCAAGAACATCTGGAACTGGTCAATGTAGGACTCCCAGTCCTCTGTGGCTGGATTAAAGGGTGCGGGTGGCGTGGCGTTGCTGGCCATCTTGATGGTTGCTTCGCGCCGTTTGCCACATGCTGGATTGTCTTGTTGTCTTCTCTGTCCCATCCTCGTTGCCAGTGTTAAGTTCGAAAGGTTGGGCTCATAAAGACGAGAGACTTCGGTTCAGTAACAACAGCTCTTTATTTATCGGCTAAAACCAGCTCAAAAGAATAGCAGCTGCGGTGGCTCTTTTATAGAGCTTGCCGGGGCTTTAGTAGCCAATGACATCGCTTTAAGTCTCCCGCACTTGGTTTTGACCAATCGTGGCAGACTCTTAGCGAGCCAATCATAGCCACCCTGGTTGTCCAATCAGGTAGCGGTTAAAGCGGACCAATGGGAACGTTGGGTTACAAGTCTGTCAATATGGAACACTTTCCATTGTTTCAGGTTGCTCACTGGCTCTGAGGAAAGCTTTATGCTGGATTTTGGTGTCCTGGAAATAGTGCACACCATCAATAGTTAAACCAACAATCTGGCTTAACTCCAAGTCCAACTCAAGACATTTTATAGCCTGGAGCAGTTTGGGCCAAGATTGTCAACTTACTTTGTCACTAAGATGCCAGTTCCAATCTCCCTTAATGGTTCTCTCTCCACTTGCACAGTGTAGTTCTGTCTGAGGCAGGTTGCTTCAGATTTTTCTGCGTAACAGGAGGAATTGTCTCACTTCATTTCCAACCCATTCAGGATTTAGATTTTTGTTAATGTTAAAAGCAGGACCAACATTATCATATAAATGAATCAGCCTTGGATTATCCATTAAGCAAAATAAGCTCATGCTTAGGGCACCAAGGGAAGAGGAACACTGGAATAGTTTGCCCTTAACTCTTTCAGTGCCACACTTGACTTAGCTGACACTTCTTAATCATCTGTGTTTGTCTTTAATTTACATTGCTTAAAAAATGGTGAATAGCTAAGTTTTAATGTTTTGTGTGAAGCCATCACCAGATACCATGTTTGTTTGTTTTCTCATGATGTTTGACTGTGCTTGGGGAATCAGTTGGCCTTAATCTGGCCCTGAGCTGTGTGAACCTTCCTGTTTCAGAGTGGGCCATGAAAGTGACTGAGGATGCATGTGTATCTTTTGAGAGGATGGAGAATCAAGACAGACAAGAACTGATAGTTTTGATTCTAATGTAGAGAAGTGTTTGGTCTCTGTTTTTAGCAACAACATATTTGGGTCAGCAGTGATGAAAAACAATAAGAACCTGTAAAAAGACTGGACTTACTCACAGTTCCTCCCACCCTGGGCTCTGAGTAATCAGTAAGATTTTTGTCTTATATCTACAACATTTGTGCATACAATTACTGTCATATGATTGTATGTGCATATGTGGCCATGAATTGTGGCTTCAGGTCCCTTCCAACATTCTGACACAAAGAAGGCCTTGACAGAACCATCCTCTGCTGCAAGAAGGAAAGATTAAATTATCGAACAACTAAAACTTGAGTCTTCTTCTTTGGCTCATTAATTTCCCAGGAACTATTAGCTGTCAGCAGCCAGTGGACCTTACATTTAAATTACTAGGTCTGAATTGTTAATTTCTCATAATCCATCAGCCAACTGACGTTACTAGCTAATATTAGCAGTGTCGGTTCCTTTATATAATAATAAAAGAAGAAACAGCTTCTGAATCTGAACCTAAAACAGTGAGGAGGGGGAGATCACTGGAGAGGAGGGGGTCACTCCAAACGCCACTGAGCAAAAGACAGAGGCTTAACATGAGTACTGTGGGCTGATTCAGGTGGATGTGCAACCATAGGAACGGTTTTCAACAATCATCATACAAATAAATTAGACACAAACTAATCTGGCTTTTCCTTCCAACAGCTGTGCTTAAATTAAAACAACTGTGGAGAACTCAGAAAGAAATGCAAAGTGTCATAGCTGCTGTACTAAACACAGGTCTCAAAAGAGCCACCAAGACCAAAATATCCTCCCTTGTCAAGACTACATGGTGAGTAACAGTTATACAACATATTGCCCTGCAAAGAAAAAAATATACTGGGAGATAGTTTTATTTTTAGAAAACAGTGTATTTCAACTTGCTATTTTTTTTTTACCAATACAAAACCATGGACAAATATATTTAGATCGTCTAATGAAATTGATACCATCCATTTTTGATGAAAATACATGTTTGATTATTTCTCTGTTGCTCTTGTTTGCACTGAACTTCTAGAATAAAATTAAAATAAATACATTTCTGGATAAAGCTCTTCCAAAGATATAGAGGACTTTTTTAATTGAAAGATTCCCCTATACATTTTATCACAAGTATTTACACAGAATTCAGTGTAAATATTCTTAGGCATTAGAACATAAGCTATTATTTAACTTGAACTCCCATAATTCTTGGTCAGACTAGAAATGGGAGTTGAGGTTCAAACTTGTTGGGAAGAGTGAAAAGATTGTTTAAGTAAGAGAAAGAGAGAGAGAGAGTGAGAGAGAGAGCACATCTGTACTATAGAGGTAAGATGTTGACAATTAGAAGAACTGATAAAGAATAAAGGATGAGCTGAACATTGAAATTGTCTGTTTATCTGTAATTATTTACATTTACATATATACATCTACCCTAAAATTCATTCGACTGCTGTTTCACTGTATCAGAAATTTCATATATTGCTTGCAAATTCCTTGCGTGTCCAATTCCAATCACACCAATAAAGTTTGTTTTTTAACTATTCTGTTCTGTTCTGTTCTATTCTATTCTATTCTATCCCATCCCAATGAATACATGCTTTATACTGTATACTAGTGGAGAATTTTAGGTTCCAAAATGCATCCCCAAAATTAGATATGGCTTATCTACAAGTATGTATGGTAATAGTTTTAAAAAGTATACTAGTTCATATGTTGTTGTTTTAAATATTCAGTCATGTCCAACTCTTGCGATTTGTAGGCAATTGTTCTCTATGCTACCCAGTCAAGCACAACCTCTTTCAGTTGTTGGATGTTCATCTTTATATCATTTTTGATATTATCAGGCCAGCATCTTCTTTGCTTGCCCCTTCTTCTTGTTCCACTAACTATTCCTAACATCACACTCAGGGGTGGGATTCAATTTTCTTGACAACCAGTTCTGTGGACATGGGCTAATTTGTGGGTGTGGCGTGGTGGTCATGTGACTGGGTGGGTGTGGCTTGCTGACTGGGGGTGGCTTGGTCACATGATTGGCTGGGCGTGACTTGTATGTAAATATTGTAAATATTTATGTAAATATTGAATTTTTTATTAAAAAAGAGCAACTTTTACCCAAAATCAGACAAAACAGATTGAGTTGGTTGCAAAATCACAGATTCATTCACAGATCTACCTTTCTGCAATCTGCTGCCTGAGTCTGCACTGAAAAATAGAAGCTTCAGTCCTAAGGAAGTTTCAGCTCTGCTCTCAGGGCACTTTTCCCCCCACCCCGCAACCCCCTGAATATCACCCCTGACTGGGCCTCAGGGAAGCCTCCTGGGTGAAGGCAAAGCAGTACAGCAATAATTTAGATTAGCTAGAAAGCAAGAAATCCAACAGGAGGGGACGGGAGGGGCCAGCCAGTGAAGCAATTTGCTGGTTCTCTGAACTGCACAGAATCGTAAGAACCAGTTCTATAGAACTGGTCTGAACTGGTCTGAACACCCCTGATCACACTTCTCCAATGAATTTGGTATGGCTAAAGTAAATCAGATGTAGTCTTGTGATTTTGACTTCTAATGATGTTTCTGGTCTTACATGATTCGGTACCTTTCTGTTAATTACTCTGGCTTTCCAGAGTACACTACTCATGGATAAGCCCATCCACCAATAAGCTATCATTTAAACTTTTAATCAAGATACTATAAAAATGCACCATTCATGGATAAGCAATTAAATGAAAATTAAAACATGAAAATTTCAAGGGCCAGTTTATCTTCATGATATTTTATTTAAAATGTTGAGGGTCAACTTATCCACATATGAGCTTATCCTCAGATATATACTGTACCTCAGTTTAGGAGCAAAAGATATATACCTTCCCCAAGTAAAATGAAGCTGCTGGAAATATGCGGAAAAATAGGCAGCTAGACTTTGGGATAATCTCAGAAGTTGGGAGAAAACCCGCAGACCTTTTTCTATTTGCATTTAAGCATGGCACCAACAATTTGTGGTTGTGTTTTCTCATGAGATTGTTGTCATCTCCTCCACAGTACATAAATGAGATAAGTGTTAGTTATTCTTGGTTCTACTGATGTTAAGTTGGTCATTTATGCTTTCTTTTATAATCCCAGGTTGTGTCATTCACTCCATGTCAAAGCCTAACACAACTTTGTGTTCCTTCCATTACCTTGGAGGGAAGACAGATGACTGAACTGACTGATAATGGAGACAACAGAGGCAAGATAAGGCTCAGCCATAGGACAATTAATTTCTGGCTGGCCTAGTTTTGTGCCAGCTCCCCTTTTAACAATGGGAAAAAGCCCAGAATCACAACTTTTAAACCAAGGTCACCATGTTATTGTAAAATCTGCCTGAACCATCCCTAAGGTTTTGGCCATAAGAAAAATACATTCAGGGGATTTTGTAATATTCTGTTCCTTAAAGTTTTTTTTTTTTAAAGTGGTCTCTGCTTCTAGGCTTTCAAATGAGGCCAATAGCCAGACAAAATCTTGGGGAAAGGGCAACCTCAAAATTAGGGAACAGTTTTAATCTCCTGCCAGGCCTAGTTCTCATAAACGGCTAAAAATAATTAAAATATGTGCTTTAGTAATTTGCAAAGAACATAATTTCATCATGTTTTAATAATGTGAGAAGTCCAATAGGCCTGGTAAGGTATATTATATCTAAAATATGTATGTCAAAATAATAAAAAACAGTCTACAGACTTTGAATTCTATAAAACTGTCTTTCCTAAATTCAATTGGTTTATATTTATAAAATTCAATTATACATATTCATTGAAAAATGGCTAAGGCACTTCAAGAAATTAAATAGATAAATTCCAGGAAATATTCCATATTCCGTAAGCAAATTCACAAATTGGACCAGCTGATGGTCTTCATTTAGGAACAGATTTTTCCAAATGGAACTTCAATTTATATTCCTACCTTGTTACTGTGAGCAGTACAAAAGACTTGTTGACTGGGTCTGAGGAGTCATGTAACAAAGTGTCTCAAACTCAGAAATTCTACCAGATAAGGAAATGCCCAGTTTGAGCAAGAGAGAGATAAACAGGATGTGGGAAGAACAAAGGGGGGGTATTGACAAGAATGTGTATTGGCAAGAATGTGTACATGTTAGAAGTCGGGTAGCTGCCCTTACCAGACAAGGGGGCGCCTAGATAGTTGGGGTATATACGTGCCAGATGCTGCATAACCACTGGATTGCCATATAAGGGATTATGCTTCTGTTTTGTATTGTTTTGTGATAGGTTAGAATGTGAGCCAAGCCCTCTTATGAGGGGGAGGACAGGTGAGGTATAAAAGGACAGTTTGAATTCTGCCTGGGGTTCCTTCAACGCCTGAGGGAACCCGCCTTTGCAAACGCATAATAAATCTTGTTTTCTATGGATCATCGAACTTTGTGGTGGTCTTTTCATAGCCCCCACCTCACATTACTAAGTCATTACATTTTATGTAACCCTTTGTATTTCACATAAAGGGTTACAAATTTATTTGTTCCACACTGGAGCAAATCCTTGCAACTTGCTCCCATAAATATTAGGTGTCAACCAATTAAGATCTAATCATTGTGACTGTAATAGCTAAAGCTTGCCACCTTGAAGTTATTTAATAATAACCTGTTGCTTGTTCAGAGATATTCTAGTATTTCCTTTGATTCTATTCATTCATTTATCTGTTGCATTCTTCAGTTTTCTCAACCTTGTCAGGCATAATCATGTTCTGTGTTCCATCATATGCTTGCATCACATGCCCAAGTATATGAGTTTCTCCTTATTGATCATTGCTTCAAGAGAGCAACCAACCTTTATTTGATCCAAGATTGAATTACTGGGGATTTTTTGTTTTTGCAACCCATGGTAACCATCTTCTAAAATTCAAAGATCCACTGCTCTCAGTGTTCAACTTTCACAATCTATTTGCTGATTGAAAAGACCATGGTTTAGTTATTTGCTCTTGATTGTCCATGAATATCTTTTTCCTTTATGATTTTTTTCTGCCATTCTTTTCCCCTTTAGGGTTAATCTCTATGGCCTCAGCACATTATCCATTTTCTCCCTATTCTTAAAAGGAAGAAAATAAAAGCATCTGCCACCTCACTTTTTTTTCATCGATTGTAAATTCATTAGGTATGCATGTTGCCACTCACATTCCCTTTGTCTCTTAACCCATTTTTTTCAGTTTCCTTTTTTCACTTTCATAAAGAGCCATTTTAAGTATGTGTCAAATTGTTAGCAGTTCAACCTTCAGTTTTGATTACAGTTGTTCCCTAAATTCTGTCATTCTTCTAATATAGACTCTGTCAAGTTAAACAGATGTAAGAACAATATGTAACCTTGCTTTACTCCCTTCCTATTCTGAATCAGTATGTTTTTCCAAATTTATTTCTTACAGTACTTCTCATTTATTGTAAAGATTTTCCAGAAGTAACTAGGACATCCTTAATATGTTCCACATACTGGCATAATCTATTACATGCTCAAAAGCTTTGTTGTAGTCAGTGAAGCAAAAGTAAACACTCTGCTTATATTTCCTCTATTCTCCATTATCTGCCGTACATTATCTACCTGATATTGTATCTATATATCTGGCATCTCTCTTTAAAGAGATTTCTAAAGAGATTTCTTTACAAGATTAAGTTGTAAGCAACACATTTCTTGTACATAGCATTAAATGAAATGATTTGGTAATTTTTATATTTTCTTGTATTTTCCTTCCACACTATATTATAAACACTAAACATTTTCAGTCTCTAAGCCACACAATCTTTTTCCATGTTTGTTGACATTAAGAACTTTAACTGCCTCTTCTCCAACAGGATTAAACTATTCAGTGGGATATCATCTGCACCTAGTGTTTTCCTATATGATAGCTGGTTTATTGCTAATCATACATCACTTTCATACTCAGACTATGAAAGCCACTTAGATCTTGACTTCTTTGAAATTTTTGGAATATTTTTTAATGTTGGTTTTCACATTTCTTACAAAATGTCTTCCTGTAGCTCCACAGGAGTTTTGCTTGTGCAATCTGCTACATCTTTCTGAGCATCGATCTTGTATTCTTACTGTATATTCTCAAAGTTATAACTTACAGGCACAGTTATTTTCTAAAATTGTTTCAGTTTAGCCAGCATGTTTGAACCAAAAATTCATGATCTGTTCCACAGTCAGCATCTGGTGACTAACTGGTGTCAGAGTTCCGACAGATGCCCTAATTAAACCATGAGCCTCAAGCCAAGCTTCAAAAGAAATCCAGTTATTTATTAGGAGCTTCGTGTTGGCAAGGACCAGGTGGAGCCAACTCTGACCTCAGTTAACTTACACTTTGCCTCTGACTCTGTTTCCCCCTCCACCCAATATGTATCATCAGTCACACAGCCCAACGAAGCAATTTTGTGGCTTGTAAAAGTCACTCCCGCCAGCCACTGTGGATTTCCATGGAGACAACCTCAATGTATTGGTTGGAATGTGCTTTGTTTGACTGAGATGCCAATTCCTTGATGCAGCTGCAAAGTTCACTTTCCCATCCCACTTGCCTATGGCAACTAGAGCAGGTCAGGGGTGCTTTGCAAGTTGAAACTGGATTGTACCTCTCCAGTTGTATTTTGTTATGGATTAGTCTATTTGATTTTGATGTATGGTAATGCTGATATATAGAGTCTGTATTGATATTGCTTGTTCCAAATGTGTTGGTAAAGAAATAATTCTTTTTGCAAAGTTCAGTCAAATCCATTTCTTCCATTATTCAAATATTTCTACAATTCTGGGTTCCTCCAGTTTTGCATTCCAATCACTCTTTATTAGTACTATACCACCTTGCAATTCTTCAATTATTTATTTATTTCAATCTATTTTGAATTCAGTGGTCAGTAGCCCTGCTATAAAACATGATAAATGTTGTAATAATGTGAGAAGTCCAATACGCCTGGTAAGGTATACCATATCTAAAATATGTATGTCAAAATAATAAAAAAAGTCTACAGACTTTACATTCTCTCCTTTTTTCAAAATGAACATTATCACCACCAATAATACTGTCAGAAAAAAATACGGTACTTGATGGTTAGCAGATGAACATGATTTTAAAATTGTTTCAAAGGTGTTGCTGTGAATAGTCTCCTCTCACAATTCTTGTAGAAACCTCCCAGCAGAGTCAGTACATTTTAATGATTCCTCTATATGCATGGTTTTTTTTTTCTGTTCCAGCGGTGATGTTAGAGGTTTAAGCAATGAAATGAAAAACTTTATTGCAGTCATTAACCAGCACAGATTTAAGAAAGATGTCTAGTTCTTTCACCATAATTTCACTATGAAAAAAAGAAAGAAATTCAATAGCTTCAGTTTTCAGATGAACACATTTTTCAGGAGTGGGGAGGATTGCACTGATTAATTTGATGATGGAAAAATACCACCATGCTACCTTTGTAAGTTGCTGTGTTTCATTTATTTCCAGCAAAGAAACCTAGGATAGATATGCACGTTATAATGACCATGGTGTTAGCAAAATAAGGCTCTATTTTCATCAACTAAAATAGGCGTAGAATTTCAAAATGTAAAAGCTGCAACCATGAGAGAGATGGCTCAGTTTTAACATTTAAGTAAATTATTTTAGGATAATTTCACTCCCACTAGGGAAACCTCATCAAAATACGTTGTGAAGGTATCAACGGGGGCATATCAGCAACCAAGTAGCTTGGAAGGCCCCGTGTAGGTCCTCACGGCTATCCCAAGACATCCCAAGAACTTTCAAAGGAGCTCCCAGCCAATCAGCCTTCAAGGGTGTGGGTAGATAGCCAAGGAACTATGGGACCAGTTTGTACACTGCAGCCAGCATCTATGAAAGAATGGTAGGTGCTTGGGATTAAGTATCTAGAATTGAAATGAAAAATTCTGGGGCTCATTTCTATTTTCTAGGAGAACCAATCAATGCAGCATAGCAGCTTATTTCCCCTGAGCTAAAAAAACAACTCACATAATAAGTTCACAAAGCCAAAGCTATTTGAGGTCCCCAGTCATTTTTAAGAATGTAAAGAGGCCCTAAGATCAAAATGTATGAGAATCATTGATCTATATCATCTATATCTAATCTATGACCAAATAACCTTTATTCCAGTTCCCTAAATTTCAAAATTAACATGGAAAATTCCTTCTTATCCTTGCCTGATTTGCACTAAACATAATACAAAATTGCTCAGGCAACAATCTTTTTTTTCCAGTATCGTCTCTGTGGCTCATGAATGAAGCAAATGACTTCAGTGACTGGGAATATAGGCTGCCATTCTACTGTTGCCATTCTGTTGTTGTTTCTGTATGTGGAAAGATAGGAGCAGAGGTGGGATTCTATTGGTTCGGGTTGGTTCGGGCAAACTGGATATTAATTGTACATCCGGTTCAGTGAACCAATAGTTCCGAAGACCAGCTGGCCCCATCCACCCTGCCCTGTGCCTCCCAGGGACCCATGCGCCTGGTTCTGGCTCCCAGGTAAGTGTAGGGAGGTTTGCAAGGCCAAAAACAGGGTGCAGGGTGCCATATACCCCCCACACCCCAACGCCCTGTTTTGGGTCTCCTGAGGCTCCAGAGAGGCTTGCTAGGCCAAAAATGGGGCACGGGGGGATGCTCCATGCCCCATTTTCCCTCCCAGGAGGCTCCAGGGAGACTTTCTAGGCTAAAAACAGCCTATCTTTGCTTTCAGGGGGGTGCAGGAGTGCTGCCTGTCACACTCCTTGATTAATTTGCCTCTCTCTCCTGAGGACTGCCTGCTCTCCCTCCCACCAGCCAGCATGTAAGGATTTCATAAAGTTTGTTCCTGCCCTCAAACAGTAAGGCCGGCACATGCAAAGTGCAAAGGTTCTCTGAGTTTGCAATTGGCTTGCAACCAGGGGTGGGATTCAAATTTTTTAACAACCAGTTCTGTGAGCATGGCTTAGTTGGTGGGCGTGGCTTGGTGGTCATGTGACTGAGTGGACGTGGCTTGGTGGTCATGTTATTGGCTGGGTGTGGCCAACTCAATATCACTCACATCGAGGCATGCATCTCTTCTCCGGCCTCTCATGACTGTAGGGATGCTGCAACAGTTGTAAGAGTGAAAAATGGTCATGTCACTTTTTTCAGTGCCATTGTATCTTTGAATGGTCACTCCACACAAGCAAAGTACCAGCAAAAGAGTGAAAAAAAACTCCAGAGATGTTCCAGAGACAGGAAGTCTAATCCTGCCAAGAATGTAATAAGGCTTAACAGAGAGGCAGTTTCTGTAAGCAACACCAGAATGTTTCCTTCCTGCCTTCCTTACAGGATTAGGCCAGTCATTTCTTCTAACAACTGATTCTCTGAACTGCTTAGAATGTTAACAACTGGTTCTAGCGAATAGGTGCAAACTGATAGAATCCCACCCCTGCTTGCAACACCTGAGTTCCTTCTTCCTCCTGCTCTTTCTGCTATGCCTGCTTCTGCCTCCTTCTCCTCTTCCTGTTCCTGCTTCCTGTTTCTCCTCTACCTCTTCTTCCTTCTTCTGCTTCTTCTACACTTTCCTCCTCTCCTTTTCCCAGCACTGCAACTGGGGTTGTGTTCCCTTCCCGCACCTCTCCAAGTTTGCAAGACAAATACGCAGCTGCCCAACTTGCAACCAAGTGCTTTCCCAAAGCCTTGTTGGAGGGGGACCCCATCAAGGTATGTGTATGTGTGGGAATGTCACTGTTACGTCCTCGGGACTGACACAAGTTCCCCCTCAGGTCCGTTCATACTGCGGGGGCGTTTGCAGCCCCCATTGGCTGGCTCCCTTCGACAGCCGGCTATAAAAGCCGGCTGCTAGGTCGAGCCAGCCGCTGTTCGCTGGAAGGTCTGTTGTTAGCTTACAGACGCGACAGCCCCCTTTATTCCCCTGAATAAAGTGTGTTATTGAGATGCTCTGGTGTGGCCTCCCCTTTGTTCCGAGTTATAACATTGGCGACGAGGATGGGATCTGGCCAACCAGCAGCAATACCAAAAGAGCTGAAACACACACCAAAACGCTGAACCGTAGCCGCGCCGTTTGAGAGCTCGGTCAGTCGTGATTGCGGAAGTGAAAGTGGAGCGTGTAGCCGCTCAGTTCAAAAAAGCTACGTGAGAGAAGTGGGGCACTGAGAACCTCAGCCGCCCAGCATTGAGCACAGAATCCAACCGCTGCTGTTCGGATTCTGCTTGTTAGCGAAGCTTTCGGCGCTGCGCTCACAGCCGCCAGAACACATAGGCGCGCGATTTGAATAGCTGTCAGCACGACGCTACAGCTATAGCCGCCTACGCCCTTGTAAGGGCGCGAAATTCAAACGGAAGTCAGTTACGGCGCTACAGCAATAGCCGCCATAGTCACACAGAGCGTGTAACCCAGAGAGATCCTCTAGAGCTGAAGCAGCGCTGCGAGCTGCAGCTGCCACTCTTATCAGGGCCTTGTATTCCCAGAGAGAGATTGGTCAGTCTACCAACAGACTGAACACCCAATATGAATTCAAATCCAGCGTTTCCGCCATTTAAGCCAGATGAAGACAAGTGGGACTCTTACAGAAACCGCTTCAATCACTACCTTGATGCCATCAGTCTAGCCGACGCTACAGAGAACAGGAAGAAATCGTACTTCCTGAGTTACTGCGGGGCCACAGTATTCGATACCGCCACAGCGCTACTCGCTCCAAGGGAATTAAAGAACGTTCCGTGGTCCGAGCTGTTGGAGACACTCTCTAACCATTATTCCCCAAAGCCATCGCAGATAGCGAGATGTTTTGCCTTTCGTATGAGGAAACAAACAGATGGAGAATCTATAAATCAGTATATGGCCGCCCTGAGAACCGCAGCTCTCCACTGCGAATTTAAAAATTACCTAGACGACATGCTCCTGGATCAACTCGTCTGTGGAGTCAGAGATGTAAGGTTACAGAGGCGGTAGCTGGCCAGAAAAGATCTCAACCTCACCCAGGCAATCGAGGAAGCTTTGGCCGCTGAACTAGTGACACAGTCGGCCGCTGAAATACAAGGAAGCGCAGCCAAACCCAGTCCGGTCACTGTTCATTCCGAGGAAGCAGTGAGTGAAGAAGACCCCACCGAACACTTAGAAGTGCATCGCCTCAAACCTTTCAAACAGCCACAGGTAGGAGCTAGGCCAAAAAATGGCAACGTGCCTAAACACATCCTGTTGTGCCTCTCCTGCGGGGGGTCCCATGCCAGAACGACTTGCAGGTTCAGGAACGCCATCTGCAACAATTGCGACAAGAAAGGCCACATCGCCAGGGCCTGCCAGGCAACGCACGCGGCTCCACAAAAGTCATCGCCCCTTACTCCCTCCGGGGCCACCCAGGCAAGTAGAAAATTGTTATACGTGCTACCAAGCTAACCACACTTTTTGACACCTAATAAAATTACCCTCTCTATTCATTTAGAAGGTAAACCCTGTCTTATGGAAGTCGATACCGGATCGGCACTATCGATCATCTCTTGGAGCACACTTAAGAAAATACGACCCAGCCTGTCCAGGAAGCAACTCCAGAAGAGTCGTCTCACCTTGAGGGATTACCAGGGAAGAATATTCCAGTACTCGGAACAGGCAAGTTCCTCGTTAGATTCAAATCCTTTAAAGGCCATCTGTCTCTAGTGGTGGTAGATGGTGCCCTCCCTAGCCTTTTGGGGTTGGATTGGTTCCCCTATCTCGGCCTTAGCTTAACGGGAGTACATGCTGTCTCACCTTCCGATATCGACTCACTATTTTCAGACTATGCTGATGTGTTCAGCAATGAATTGGGTTGTTATAATGGTACGCCCATTTCCTTTTCGGTGGACCCCCAAGCAGTTCCCGTCCGTTTAAAACCGCGCAGAGTACCATTTGCTCTGCGCGCTAAGCTGGATGCAGAACTGGACAAATTGCTCAAACAAGGGGTGATTGAGCCCACGGATTTTGCTAAATGGGAGACTCCAATTGTCACACCCCTTAAAAAAGATGGTAGTATAAGAATGTGTTCTGACTATAAGACCACAATTAACCGCTATCTACAGACTAGCGCATACCCAGTCCCAGTAATCCAACACTTACTACACACATTTGAACCGGGAACCATATTCGCCAAATTGGATATGTCACAGGCTTATCAGCAATTTCCTGTGGATAACCAAACGGCCGAACTACAAACTATTGTCACCCACAGAGGGGCATTTCAATGCAAGCGCCTCCAATTTGGCGTTAGCGTTGCCCCAGGAATCTTCCAGTCATTAATGGAACGGATACTGCAAGGCCTCCCTGGCGTAGTTCCGTACTTTGATGACATTTTGATTTCAGCCAGGGACAGGCCCCAACTTTTTATCAGAGTCAGAGCGGTATTGGATAGGTTCAGGCAGCATGGCCTCAAACTAAAAAGGGAGAAGTGTGCCATCGCCACTAGGCAGGTGGACTTTCTTGGGTATAAAATAGACGCCTCTGGCATCCACCCCGTGGAGTCTAAAGTCAAAGCCATTCACGAGGCACCCACTCCGTCTTCCAAGTCAGAATTACAAGCTTTCCTGGGTTTGCTAAACTTCTATGCGTCATTCCTACCCCACAAAGCGTCAGTAGCTGAACCGTTGCATAGACTTCTAGACAAAAACTCTCCGTGGCATTGGGGTCCCAAAGAGGAATACGCCTTTAAGGCAGTCAAATCGCTACTCACTTCGGACGCTGTCCTAATACAATTTGACCAGCGCCTTCCTCTAGTCTTAGCTGCAGATGCCTCACCTTTCGGGATTGGGGCTGTCTTAAGCCACAGACTGCCCAACGGCTCCGAAGCGCCAATCGCATTCTTTTCTAGAACCTTGTCAACAACCGAGCGTAATTATAGCCAAATTGACAAAGAGGCCCTAGCCGCCGTTGCTGCGGTCAAAAAATTCCATGAATTTCTTTTTGGTCACAACTTCGAACTTGTCACAGATCACAAACCACTGCTGGGGCTCCTCTCAGGAGAAAAACAAACACCGCAAGTCTTGTCCCCCAGGATGACTAGGTGGACCCTATTCCTGGCGGCCTACTCGTACAAACTGGTTCACCGCCCAGGAAAAACCTCAGCCACGCCGACGCCCTCAGCCGCTGCCCGTTGCCAGCACCTGTGGAGGACCCGGCCCCAGTCCATGCCATTTTCGATGCCAGTGAGTTCGACATCCTAGTCACCGCTGGCGACATCGCTCTCCACTCCAAAAAGATAAACTTATCGCCCAGGTTCTGGACTGGGTACGGAGGGGTGGCCGGGCGGTAATCTCTCAACTGAATTCTCACCGTTCAAAACCCGCCAGCAAGAACTTTCCAGTTTACAGGGCTGCCTGTTATGGGGGACCAGAGTTGTCATTCCAAAACCGCTGCGCACACCCGTCCTGAAGGCGTTACACGAGGGGCACCCTGGCATCGTCCGGATGAAAGCGTTGGCTCGGAGTTACGTCTGGTGGCCGGGCATGGATGACGAGATCACGAAATGGGTAAGCTCCTGCCGCCCCTGTCAAGAATCCAGGCCAGCACCACCGATCACCACCCCAACCAAATGGGAAAGTACCAACGCACCGTGGTCACGGTTGCACATTGACTTAGCCGGGCCCTTCCACGGCAAGACCTTCCTGGTGGTCGTGGATTCGTTCTCCAAATGGATCGATGTGGCCCTCCTACCCACAACCACCACCCGAGCAATTGCCCAGGCTCTGACCCGCTTATTTGTTACACACGGTCTGCCTGACACCATAGTCTCAGACAATGGCCCCCAATTTACGTCTACAGAATTCAGCCGGTATGCCACCAACCTGGGCATCCGGCATATCCTAACGGCCCCTTTTCATCCCGCCAGCAATGGGTTGGCGGAAAGAGCCGTTAGGTCAGCAAAAGAGGCGTTGGCAAGATTCACTCAAGACGACTGGCACTCGTTTTCTCTTAAGCCAACACTCGACCCCATGTACTGTCACAAACAAGTCCCCAGCCGAATTACTGATGGGCAGACGTCTAAGGACAGTGCTAGATAGACTGCATCCCCACTATTGCCCAGACACACCATTGGGCTCTAACACTAGGGTCAGGAGTTTTGTATTACAGGACCAAGTTTTTGTCAGGAACTATGCAGGCGATCCCCTGTGGGTACCTGGGAAGATCGTGGCCATCACCGGACCAAGGTCATACCGCATCCAGTTGGGGGACGGGCGTATCTGGCGGAGGCATCTGGACCAGATAAGAAGTCGCCAGGGCGAACATGCCGACGCTGACCCAGGGACTTCAGTGACCCTCCAATCGCCGCACGCGAATCCTAGCTGGGACCTCCAGAGTGACCAGTCGCCACCAGCCGAGTCGAGGGAACGGACGGTAGACCGGGACCGTCCTACAGAGTCATCAGCCGTACCAGCCGACGACACCACCGGGTTGCGTGGCAATGACAATTTAACAATCCAACCCGAGGACTGTGACCACTCCCAGACTCCAGTCCGGACCCCAGATCGACCCTGTTGCCCGGCAAGGCCAGTTCCTGACTCCCAGAACTCTATGCCACTTTGTGCATCACCAGAACTGCGCCGGTCGGGCGCCACACAAACCACCAGCTTACTTAAAGGACTATTCGTGTTCGTATCTAGGGGAAGGGTGTTATGTCCTCGGGACTGACACAAGTTCCCCCTCAGGTCCGTTCATACTGCGGGGCGTTTGCAGCCCCCATTGGCTGGCTCCCTTCGACAGCCGGCTATAAAAGCCGGCTGCTAGGTCGAACCAGCCGCTGTTCGCTGGAAGGTCTGTTGTTAGCTTACAGACGCGACAGCCCCCTTTATTCCCCTGAATAAAGTGTGTTATTGAGATGCTCTGGTGTGGCCTCCCCTTTGTTCCGAGTTATAACAGTCACCTTAAGTGTTGGGTCTCCAAGAGAATCCCTCTCTCGTTTGCACCAAGACTGCTGGCCTAGTTAGTTTGGTCTCTCTCTCTCTGTCTGCCTTTGCCTCTCCTCCTCCTTCTCTCTTTTGAACTGTTTTGTCAGCACTTCCTCAATGTGTTGGATCTTCAATTTGTTTTGCTGGAAGGGTCAGTTAGAATCATCTCTTCTCCCTCACTTTCTTCCCACTTTCTTAGAAGCAGAAAATCACAGGTCTATTCTGGAAGAGAATCGCTATGCTGAACCATTGTAAAGTGAAGGTGGTGGTCATTCACCCTTTCTGCTTCCCCAGGCCTTTGATTGGGAGTTTCCTCTGGAGCAAAAGCAGACAGCCTCTTCCAGTGAAGATTTCTTTATGTCTTCTAATTTTCTTCCAGAGCAGAACAAAAAAGCCACTTCCTGCGATGGCTTTTCCAGTTCTTTATTCTGATTTTCTCTTGGAGCAAAAGAAAGCCCTTTCTATAGTGACGTCTTCCCTTTGGTTTATTCTGATTTTCCCCTGGACTGGAGCAAAATTATCTGGTGGCTGGCTTTAAGTATCAATCCCACACTTATTTTATTCCATGCATGGCCCACCCACTATTTAATTTACCACTTCTGTCTATGCCTCTTTCCCCAAACTCTACACTTTTTCTCTCCCCCTACCCCCTCTCTCATACATACACACAGGTCCATGGTAAGATTGTCTTCCATGAAACTGGTCCCTGGTGCCAGAAAGGTTGGGGACCTCTGAATTAGACCAAGCAGGGTCCCTACAGGAGAACCCTTTTAAGTATTATGTATTAATAGAAAATCAACTAACTTAGCTCTGATCCTAAATGCTAAAGTTGCTGCAAATAAAAACCAGAGGAGCTCTGATCAACTATCACAGCCACATTTTGGGTCTGAGTGGAGGGCCTGGGAAAGGTGTAGGAATAACAGAATAACACTTAGAAGGGACTTGGAGGGGGACCCTATACCATTTCAGAGAAATGGTTGTCCAGTCGTTTCTTAAAAACCTCCAGTGTTGGAGCATCCAGAGGGGAGGGGCCACCCTTGATGTGAGCAACATTGAGTTGGTCATGCCCTCCCAGACATGTGACCACCAAGCCACACCCAGCCAGTCACGTGACCACCAAGCCACACCACAAATTAAGCCATATCCACAGAACCAGTTGTTAAGAAATTTGAATCCCACCCCTAGACTAGGAGCTGCAGACTAGGAGCTGGATCAGATAACAGGCCACTGAGTCTGAAGGAAGGAATGGGGTGTGTGGCAAATGTTTCAGAAGGGACTCTCCCTAATTTCTTCAAACGTAAATGGAGATAGGAGAGGAGTACTTATTGTGGCTAGTGATCACACTGTGACAGACTATGATTTTTTTTAACCTTCATAAAGCTATCAGCTAGCCCGATCGTATACAAATTTTATAGCAGTGAATAACACAAATATATTTGTCCACACATTCTTCCTAAGTCTTTCCCTACTTCCAGATATTTTGGACTACAGTTCCCAGTTAGGTCTACTGGCTGAGTATTCTGGGAGTTGTAGTCTAACACATTTGAAGGGTATCTCTGATTTTTGGGGGGGAGGGTCATCAACTGTACTATGAATAGTGTTGAATGAGTGAGATTTCCTACTCTCATATAGATAGAATGAACACCTCACTATCCTTTGGATGCTTCTTATGAACTATTGCCCAGGGAACACCGGAATGTGTTAACAACCAGATTCTTTGGATTCATCAGACCCAGGGTCTGACAAAAGCTGGGAAACATGGAAATTATTGAGTAGACTGCACATGGGTACAAGATCCATAGATACTATGAATAAATGGAGCTATCTGGTGGCATTTGCTCTTTCTGATTGGGGTGACATGCAGAGAACAACACATACGTATATCTGTCTTTTGTGTCTTGGGTAGTGGACACTTGAGGACCTCATGGCAGGGCAACAGAATGCAATTTACTTTGATAGTTTCTGGGCAAGATCTATTTAACTTGTATATATTTTAATCTTGTATTTTACACTTTAAATTTGATGCTGTATAGTATGTCTCATTTTAATTGTCATGCTTCTGACCCAAACAAACAAATAAACAAACAAACATATAGATAGATAGAAATATGGCTCACCCAATAAATAGATTTAGGTAACACAAAAGACACTAGAAGCTGGAAGACCTAATCCTAACTTGAGCACAAAGCTCCCTGGGTGAGTTTAGGCCAATCACTTTCTCTCAGTCCTAGGCAGGAGGCAGTCCATGGCATATAGTAGAATGAAATACTTTTGGAAGCAAAATCAGATGCATAAAAAATGCCATGTTCCTTTACTATTTTATCCCTTCCCCTTGCACTTTACACTGTTAAATCTACCTATGCCCTTCAGATGAAAAGACATCGATTTGCCCACAGATATAACCTCTGGCTCCCCACCCTGCCCAGCCCAGTTTCCTGTGTAATTATACAAAGTAAATAACTGCCACACTGCTTCACATTGATTTTGCAGGCAATGCTGTTTGCTTAACCTTTTGAGAGAATCTGCTGTCATGGTGCATCTTAGAGGCTTTCCTATTCCCACCAAGAAGCACTCTTTCTGCAGCTAGAACGCATATGTGTGTGCATGCGTACACGTGCGCACGCACACACACAGAGACATTTACCTTGGAGATTCAGTGCCCTTTCTTAGTCTGGAGAGGGTTGTTGAGGATGAATTGCTGCTATATGTCTTTGATCTGGTTAGATTGCCCCATTCAGATTGCTTGTGCAGAGCAATCTCAGACACTGTTAGTTGGAATTAAATTCTGTTGTGCTCATTAGGATTCTGGATAAGTGGGGGATGAGGCTGCAGCCTTAGGGAGATTGTGCACTGTGGCCTAGAAATGTTTAGTTTAGTTTAGTTTAGTTTAGTTTAGTTTAGTTTAGTTTAGTTTAGTTTAGTTTAGTTTAGTTAGTTTATGGTCATTGCACCTCAATGGACAACAAAATCAAACACCCTCTTCAGTGCACATCATGACCACGAAAATAAACACAAACACCCTTCACACTCCACACATTGAACCGAAAACACCCAACACTGCACTATACAGTAGAATTCAAAAGAGCTACTGCCCTGAGATAGAAACTGTTTTTCAGCCTATTTGTCCTTGTTTTTATTATTCTGTACCATCTGCCAGATGGTAATAGTTTAAAAAAAAAAGGGTTCCCAGGATGAGATGGATCTTTGGGAATGTTTTGAACTTTCTTAAGGCAGCGGGAGCTATAAAGCTCTTCCAAAGAGGGAAGAGGGCAACCAATGATCTTCTGGGCAATGACATTAACCCTCTGAAGTGCTTTCCTATGTGCCACTGTGCAATTGGCAAACCATACAGAGATGCAATAAGTTAAAATACTCTCTATAGTACAGCGGTAGAAGGTCACCAGCAGTTTTTCATTCAGTTGTTGTTTTCTGAAAAGCTCAGGTATTATAATCTCTGCTAGGCCGTTTTGACCAGGGCTGCAATGTGAGCACTCCAGGTCAGGTCTTCTTTTAGGGTAACACCCAGAAACCTCAAACTGGCTATTTGCTCTACTCGGTCTCCATTGATAAGCAAGGGCTGGATGTCTGATCTGTTCCTTCTATAGTCCACTATAACCTCCTTGGTCTTATTGGTATTGAGGACCAAGTTATTGTCTCCACACCATGAAAGCAACTGGTCCACCTCATCTCGGTAGGTAGACTCATCCCTCCCCCAAAGATGAGTCCCACCACCAAATGTAGCCTAGTTGAGAAGCCCCTTTCTGGATTTCACTCATTCTTCTATTTTAACCAGAATAATAACCTGTCTAGATCCCATTTACATTGCCCCAGTTTTCTGGTTTCCTTTTTACCATTCCTCAATTTGTAAAAAGAAATAAGAAAAAAAAGGCCAATTACATTTGTCATTTTTACTAGCACTTGGGCTAGAAGGAGAAAATGTCAAACTATTGTTAGTTTTACCTGGTTAAAAATAAATCAACAAAGCAAAAACAGATTCATCTTGTCACTGTTTTATTGTGCCCTAAACGAACTTCTATCAGACAGAATTACAGTTCCATCCACGAAGTTATAAATAAACGAAGACTGGTCCACTATTTTCAATAGTTCATGTATGAAATAAATAAATAAATATTCGATTTGTTTTATTGTCCCATTATTGAAATTTCTTTTTTGAAAAGTCCAACATTTAAGCTTCCATTGAGGAACATGCCTTTTTTTTTTTTTAAAGGGATAGCAGCCAGTGACAGGCACAGAGAGGACAATTCTATTATAAATGCACAGTACCCCATTGGAATGGAGATGTTTGCTCAAAATGAAATGAAATATATCAGATGAACTGGACTGGATAGCACAAGTTTTTTTTAAAAAAAATTGGATAGCAGCAAAAGACAGGTAGACATTGCATTTCCAGTAGTGGCGAGGGGGGGAGGGCAGATTACAGAATAACAAAGTTGGAAGGGACCTTGGAGGTCTTCTAGTCCAACCCCCTGCTCAGGCAGGAAACCCTATACTATTTCAGACAAATGATTGTCCAAACACTTCTTAAAACTTCCAGTTTTGGAGCATTCAAAACTTCTGGAGGCAAGTTGTTCCACTGATTAATTATTCTGCTAGGAAATTTCTCCTTAGTTCTAAATTGCTTCTCTCTTTGATTAGTTTCCATCCATTGCTTCTTATCCTGCCTTCAGGTGCTTTTGAGAATAGCTTGACTCTTTCTTCTTTGTGGCAGCCCTTTAGATATTGGAACAGCAGGTAGAGGACAATCTTTTTGTTCCTGCCCTCCAGAAACGATCAAGGGCCAGTATATGTTGGGATAAGCTGGTTGTGAAGATCAGACACTAAAGAGAACAAGTATTTCTGCTTTCTTTTATGGATATGGATTAAAACTGCATTATGAGGAGGGAGAAGGAGGGATTTCATCTCCTTTAGTGTACATGTTAAATACCCTATTATATTGTCTGTCTTCCTCTGATTAACCAGATGTGGAATAGAGGTATAGAACATAAGTATCAAACTCTTTTTCAAGCTGGTTTGACTTGGGGTGAGGAATGTATTGTGTCTGTCCTCACCCCAAAGGTTTTTTTAATGGCACTTTTGCAAAATACGAGAGTTGCTGGTGTTTCCACAAGAAGTGACCCTTCCATTTTCAGAATATTTTATGAGACGCACAGCCAAGACATATGGCTTCTAGGCAGTGGTGGGATTCAACATTTTTTACTACCAGTTCAGTGGGCGTGGCTTGGTGGGCATGGCATGGCTGGTGGGCATGGTAGAGGAAGGATACTGTAAAATCTCCATTCCCTCCCCACTCATGCGGGAGGGTTACCGCTGGTTCTCCGAATTATTCAAACTTTCTGTTACTGGTTTTTCAGAATTGGTCAGAACCTGCTGAATAGCACCTCTGCTTCTAGGGCATTAATCATCCATTGCTCTGTAATTTCTGGCTTTCCCCTTGTAATAGTTTTTCTTTGGTAAACAAAAACATGGGGAAATTGTCAGGGAAATATAGTGGATGAAGTGAAAAATGACAACAATGGCTGGGAATCCCTCCTCTTAACATTTGAAGAATAAAATCAATTGTAGAGTAAAGTTCTTGTTTGGAAATACCTATGGTCTCTAGTATTTTCAGATAGAACCAGAAAATATTGCTCCTTGAAACCTTGCAAAGTCCTTGCCTTTCTTCATGGTTTAAGGTAGAAGGACCACTATTAACACAATATTAAGTAGCTTTACGCCAAGACTTTACACCAAGACAAATTCCTTGTGTGTCCAATCACACTTGGCCAAAAAAGTATTCTCTTCTCTTCTCTTCTCTTCTCTTCTCTTCTCTTCTCTTCTCTTCTCTTCTCTTCTCTTCTCTTCTCTTCTCTTCTCTTCTCTTCTCTTCTCTTCTCTTCTGTTCTATTCTATTCTATTCTTCTATTCTATTCTATTCTTTGTGGATATCCAATATCAAATATAGTTTCTTCTTATTTCAACAAATTCTGGGGGATTAAAACAGATTATTGGAAGTATGTTATGATAACAAAAACACAATAAACATAATAATCAAATCCAAAACAAACTGAATTCTGCCTGGCGCACTGGTGACCTACAATAGTCCATTTGTAGTTTTTCTTCCTGGGCACTTGAGGAATGAACACCATAACAAAGCACTGATGCTCCAGTTATGCTAGAAATCAACAGCTCACAAAGCCTAAACTTGTCATTGCCTTACCTTGATGATGACTTTCAGATGCTCCCCAGCCACCACACTGATGCTTCTCCCCTCCCTTTCCTCTTTGATGCTCCACAGCATTACGCTAGCAGCTTTCTTTTTCCTGATTCAACTGATGTGACAAGACAGGCTGGGAAGAGAAGGTATCACACTCCCTTGCCAGTCCAGATACATAGCTACCCGCAAGACTGCTTTTGGTAATCATACCAAAATGCCAAAAATAAGATTGGCGGGTCAGCTATACAAAGTTGTATGAGTTAGTGAAGGGAGAGGGGGAGTAAATATTTTCGAAGATAAGCTTGGTGCCTATTGGCTTCAAGGATACCTCCATGTTGTTGTTGTTTTGGAAGCAATTGAGAATCCAATAATTTCCCCATGTCCTTTTCCAAGACTTTTTTTTTTAAAAAAAAATTGGTTCAGTTTCCAGCTTTAATACATGTACTTGATGGTAATTCTCCACCCAAATAATAACAAGCCCAAACTTGCTTAGCCTTTTGAACTCATGAAAAGTTGCTAACTGCCACCACCCACCTTGATGGCACAAAGCTACCAAGGGGAAAAAAATGGGTAAGGGGATGGGGGTTATATGTTTCACTTGCTTTAAATTATCCTTTCCAAAACTCAGCTCAAGCACAAACAATATTCATGCCTAGTTTTGGGACTAATTTGAACTAAATGTCTCATGAAATGAGATATAAATGCATTCTCAATTCACAGAAAATGAGTATCTCTTTGTATCTGCTAAGTTATCTTATAGTCTAATTTGGATACGTCTATTTCTACCAGCTTATATTACAGAGAATGACAATTTCTCTCTGCTACTTTTATTGAGTGAGCTGATTAAGGAATGCCCAGAAATAATCTAAAAGAGTCATGAAATGTTAAAACGAGAATCAATGTTTTGGTGGTGGGAATTTGGATAGTTAAGGTATGTTTTTGTTTTGTATGAGAGAAATGTCCATAGAGACTGAAGAAATCATGAGGAATGAGTTGTCAAATAAATTGTATGATTTTCCACTTAACAGAGTCTATGGAAATAGATTGAGGGTGGCAGCATCACGTATTGATTCCAAATAATTAGTTATTCGGCTCAAGAATGTTATTTAATTATATAAAAATGAGGCCTCTTGGTTGGATGCTGCAGGATGAAACACTGATAAATTTCTACAGAGTTATCTTTTTTCATATAAAAGTAAAGAAATTCTACATATATTCATTTTGTTCATTATATAAAGACATTTGCAGAGTCGCCTTATATTCTTTTTCCATTAACACCCATTGCAGGGGTGGAGCAAAGTTGTCTTCAGGATATCTTTATTCAAATATCACAGTTTTCCAGTTGTCATATCTTCCCTATATTCAACAGTCTAAAATCTAGGTTCCTTACTACTTAAAAACTTGTCACTTTTCTCCTTCGTTATCTAACACTGGAACATTTTAAAACCTAGGATTAAGGTTAAAGACCTTAACACTTCAGATAATAGCTTTCAGCAAGATTTCAGCCACAGAGCATAATGTCTTATTTGGAAATTAGACCTTAAAAGATAATAATTTTTATAAGAGTAGAATAGTGCTAGATATCGCTAGATGGAGTAGTGCTTGAAATCAGTTTGATATAAAGGTGAAAACATCAGACTAGAGATACCCTAATCACAAAACCAGCTATGCGACTTTGGACCAATCTCTCTTTCTCAGCCCAAGAAAGAGACAACGGCAAACTACTTTTGAAATCATGAAACTGCAAGAAAACTGCAGGGGCAGTTTTCAAAGGCAAAAACAAAACAAAGGTGGTGCTATTCTTGATACCAGGAGATTATAAAGCCCATTGCAGTGAAGAAGTTAAGAACTGGACTAAAGAAGACTTTCACACTGTCACTGTCTCTTAACTAATCTCATAAGCTTGTTGTGAAACATTAATTTAGGTCTAAATGTCAAAAATGGAATAAGATTGTAAATTCCCAATCCCTATCCTTGTAACCCAGTTAGTCCAGAATTAATGGCAGCACTTTTGGCTGGGAAGTCTGATATATCATAGGAATATAGGATACTTCTCATAAAGGAAAAAGAGATAGATTACAAAGTGAGAACAACTGCAACCACAACAACCAGAACTCAATATATATGTTATGGTTACAGTGGCTTATTCCACAGCCCTGGAACCTAAATCAATAAATGGAGATCATTTATTGGAGGAACTAATCTGGATGTTTCTGTATTAAAAGCATGTACTCTAGCAACAGGTAATGGCTTTATAAGTATTGCTAACCTAATTGTTATGCTTTAGGCATAAGAGCTGGGAGAAATTCAGTGGTGCAAGGCTTTCTGGACAACTGAGTTTAGGAGTAAAACATGACATCATTCAACATTATTTTAGACAATTGCTGGCAACTTATATTTTCCCTATGTAACAAATGCTTTTTTTTTTTTGCACCAAGGACCAGTGTCCTACTAATTTCATTCCCTCCCATCCAGCTTATATTACTGATTAAAATATGGTGAAGATCATCAAGTTAATAGACGCAATGGAAAAAATGCATTTTGAAGCAGCGGTGGAGTCACAGTTCCCAGTGTGCTTTTTTGCATTTTGGCAAAGGTGGCTGTCTGGGAAATCATCTTGAGGAAGCTAAGGGTTTATGATGAGCCTGAAATCTCGAATTACATCTGAAGTCCCTAAAAGGAAGGCAGATGGCATTCTATAATATAATAACATTAAAATAGAAATTGGCATCCTTTATGGAGAACCTGGACTTTTTTCCCTGTGTCTTTAAAGCAGTCAATATGTTAGGTTTTGGAAACCAGATTTTAAATGAACAAGTTCCTGATTTTGCCTGGAAAAATACAACAACACTAATAATCATCATCATCGTAGGAGGGAATCCTTTCTAAAACGTTGTGCCTACCAACACATTTCCTTTCCACCTTCAGTGCCATCTTGGGTAGGCTGCAAATACCTCATTCAGATGTCAGAATCCTGCCATGTCATTTTCGATGTGTTGGGATTTGCCAGCAATTGGTCAGAAGGAGAGAGAAGATGACTCATTTAGCCCACAGCCTCAGTGAAGAATATTTTTAGGAGCTCATTAAAAGAGAAAGGAGACTGAAGAATAATGATCTTAAAAAGAGATCCTAGTGAGAGAAAGGAAGGGAGTCAAAACTTAGCTATTATTTTTTATTCCACTGACAGCTCTTAGCACTGCCACTGGGCCTGTCAAATGGAGCAACAGCATGTTTGAGACTAATATGGTCAAGACCTTTTCTGCGTGCACGTGGGTGAGAAAGAACTGGTGTGCGTGCCTTATAACAGGGTATATAGGCAGGGTTGCTCATCAAACAGTCATTTCAGAGCTGGGAATAAACTATGAGGAACTAAGTTTGGGCACGAAACATCACTTGTCTTCTTATATCTGTGGATAAAAAAAAATGCCCTCCCTACCACCCACCCACACACCCTCAGTAGTTATTTAAAGTTGACAATTAATAAATACAACAGAATTTATTATGAAATAAAAATGTAGGAATTTGTTTTCAATTTTTCCATACATTTTAACCTCTTCCAAAGCAGGGGAATCCAGGAAGAGTTAAGAAAGGCAAGATGTCTGTTACAACTGTGCAGTTGTAGTCCTGCCTTCTTTTTTTACATGCTTTGCATATGCATGATGGACTAAAAAGGAGGCATGGCTTTGATTGGGTAGTGAAGGATAGCATCTGGGCTTTTTTGACCCTGATTTAAGAAGCATGTTTTCAATCCTCTTTATACGAGGGCAATCATTTTGAGAATGGAGAAATGTACATGTATAGAAGAGCTCTTGATGTTTGTATCATTTCAGGAGGTGTTATGGAACTGAACCAGAGGTGGTATTCAAATTTTTTTTACTACCGGTTCTGTGGGTGTGGCTTGGTGGGCGTGGCAGGGGAAGGATACTGTAAAATCTCCAGTCAGAGGTAGTATTTGCTGGTTCTCCAAACTACTCAAAATTTCCGCTACTGGTTCTCCAGAACTGGTCAGAACCTGCTGAATGCCACCTCTGAACTGAATAGTTTTCTTTGGATTTAATGTATAATGAAAGAATAGGAGGAAAACCACTTTCTTATTCCTTTGTTTCATCTGCATGAATTTCAGATTGTAAATCCTCTATGTAAAATCTATGCCCAAGTACTTTACATGATCAATGTGATAAAGTCTAAAGAATCCACCTTATTAAGATAGAACACAATCTTTACAATTTTAAAACAATTTTGTTTTAACAGTTATGTAACAACAACTATATTATCTTCACCAATAATTGGTGGGGAGCACCTAGGCCACTTCTAATAGACTTGATCTAGTAGTCAAGACACCAGTCTTAAACTCAGGAAACCAAGAAAGCTTTTGACCATTCGTCTCTCTCAACCCAATCTACCTCACACCTTTGTTATTGTGGGGAAAGATGATGTGAAAGGAATATTGATATGTTTGCCATTTTGATTTATTTATAGTAAACACAGGATAAAAACTAAAATAAATGAATAACTATAATGGAAAAAATAAAAGCAATTGTTATTTTACATTCTTCTCACTAGAATGAGCTTGCTCCAGCCATGGATAAATTTCCAACCCATTTTATCGGAGCTTTAGTTCTGCATAGAAGGAGGTTGGCAATCTAATCTTAACTAAGTACGAGGCTAAAGTTAGCTCTAGCTCTTTTTCATCAGATCCTAGGGACTATGATGTACTGCTGAAATGGGAAATTACCATGTGTGTGTGGGGCCCATGCAAGTTAGCCATATTGTTGGATCTGGGGATGGATAGATGAGAACAGCTGACCAAACGTGCCACTGCTTTGGAGTATGTTTTATTTCTCTTTACAAATTGGGATGACTGCAAGGGTATTTAATAGGCAGTAGTGACAAGGAATAGATTTTAGTAATGGGTATATTGTTCCTTTCCTTGGAAAAGACAGATCTGTTCACACAAATTTATGCTCCCATAACTTGCAAGTTGAGTGGAATATACTCATATCAATGTTCAGAAATGTCAGTCCCAAAAATGTTGTGACCAGACATATAGCAAGTTTTGCTATGCATGCCGCTCTGATAAGGAATCTAGCTATGGATTTGTTTCTGTATATAGCGCAAGTTGTAGGCCTAAATATTCTGGCCAAGATTTGTGGCCCCACACTGTAACCTGTTTCAAAAAGTGAAACTGTTAATCAGTAAAACAGAACTTTTGCAAAGGTGGACTCGTGATTATAGACTAATGTCCCCAAAGGATTATCCTTTGCTCACAGCAAAAATTAGTTGAGAAACTCTTTCATATTTTATTGGAATATAATTTTAACACTTAGTATCTTCTGATCACTGTTAAGTTGTGGGAAAGATGACTCAAGACCAGTTAATCTTTAGTTGCTTTTAATTTTCTTCTCGGTAACTGAACAACGGAGCCGCAGCAGCCTCTTTTATAGCGGCTGCCCGTGGCTCTCGGCCAATGACGGCTATTCAATTTTCCCGCTGTTGGCTGAACCAATCAGAACGGAACATTCAAACATTCAAATATATAACACCCCTCCCTATGTGGTACAGTCCCACCAATCAGGCCACCCCTATGTTACGTAGTCACGTAAATAGGTTGGGTTTTTATGGTTCCTACTGGACCTGTGCAATTCAGTCGTGGTGTTGTCTTCAGACTGCTCAGATGGGTTCGCTGTTCCTCCCATCCTCTTCTGTGGAATCTCCTGGAAGGTGGAGTCAGCCATGCCGCCCCCGCCTGGCCTTTCCGGGCTGGTTGAGTCGGCTTGGCTGCTCCTGCCAGGAGTGGCTTCGTGATGGTTTTCCAATGCCTGCTCCAGTCCTCCAAAGTTTTCTTCTTCTCCAGGTACATGATTTTGATTTCCCCTCGGGGCTAATGGTGCTGTTAGTTGTTGTGTTGTTGTTAGGGTTTCTTTTGTTATTTCTTGTGTTTGTGGAGGGTCTCCCCCTCCCCTCTCATTTATATCTGAGGGGTCTCCCCCCTCTCTGGTTTGGTTATTATTTTGGTTTAAAGTTTTATTTGGTTCTTGTGTTTGTGTGGGCTCTTCCCCTTCTTCCCTTTGGTTGTTGGTGTTTCTTAATATGGCCCTTGATCTGAGCTGGTCTATATGTCTCCTCCAACTCTTTCCGTCGTCTGTCTCTATCCTGTATGACCGGGGTCCTGTTACTTGGATTATTTTAGCTGATATCCATAGTGGTTCCCCCGTTAGGTTTTTTGCATAGACCAGGTCCCCTGTTTTAAATGTACGGCACTTACTGGAGGAGTCTGTTGGTTTTTCTGTGCTATATGTGGGTTGTAGTCTATCTAAACTAGATCTTAGTTTTCTTCCCATCAATAGTTCTGCTGGGCTTTTGTTAGTGGTGGCATTTGGCATGATGTGCTGTATCATTAGCAATTTATATATTTTTTCCTGGATATCTCCAGCTTCTAGCCTGTGTAATGTTTCTTTGGTAAAACGGATCATGCGTTCCACCCGTCTGTTTGTGGCCGTTCGACCCGGCGCTATTAAAGCATGTCTTATACCTAGTTCGGCTAGGAACCTCTCAAATGTTAGTGCAGTGAATTGCGGTCCATTGTCAGATACAACTAAATCCGGCAATCTATGCATTGCAAAAAGCTTTCTTAGTTGTCTAATAACAGCTTCTGTTGTGGCTGAATGCATGATGCTTACCTCTAGCCAATTTTGAGTAAGCGTCTACTACTATTAAGAATGTATGCCCTTTTGTTGGTCCAGCAAAATCAATGTGTATTCTAGACCATGGGCCCCTAGATTTTTCCCAGTCAAGTACATGTGCAGAAGGGGGTGCAGGTCTAGATTTCTGGCATCGTTTGCACATTGCTACCCATTTCCCTATATCCAAATCCATCCCTGGCCACCATACATAACTCCTAGCCAGGGATTTCATTCGGACAATACCTGGATGACCTTAATGTAATAATTGAAGTATTTGTTCCCTCAATCTGTCTAGTATGATCACTCTATCCCTCCACAGTACACATCCTTTTAAAATTGACAGCTCAGTTTGTCTGTGCCGAAATGGTTTAACGGTCTCATTGCTTTCGGTGTCTGGCCACCCTTTACCTACCCAATTTAAAATCCATGCCAGGATTCTGTCTCTCATGGTTTCCTTCGCAATGCCTGTTGCTGTTATGGGTAGGTTTGCCAGCATCTCGATGTGCAGTGTTGATGTGGTTGGTGCAGGATCATCTTCTAACTCAGGTAGGGGAGGACGGCTCAGGGCGTCAGCGTGTGTTATGTTCTTTCCTGGCCGGTAGATTAATTTGTAGTTGTATGCAGCAAGGAATTTGGACCACCTCGTCATTCGCGGTGACAATATGTTGGGTGTGGGTTTGTTTCCTGCGAGTATTCCTAAAAGAGGTTTATGATCGGTGACCAGTGAAAATCTCCTGTCATAGAGGTACTCGTGGAAGTTTTTAACTCCTGTTATTGTGGGCAGTGCTTCTCTATCCAATTGGCTGTAGTTCCGCTCCACTTTTGATAGAGTTTTTGAAGGGAATGCGATTGGTGCTTCTCTTCCATTGGGTAATATGTGGCTGAGTATGGCCCCAATGCCAAAGGGTGACGCATCGCAGGTTAACGTTAGTGGCAGGGTCTCGCTATATTGGATTAGTACACAGTCTGATGTAATTAAGTCTTTGATTTCCTGGAATGCAGTTTCTTCTCATTGTCCCCAGGTCCAGGTAGCTCTCTTATCCAGCAACCTGTGTAGCGGTTCTGCTATCATTGCCTTCTGTGGCAAAAATACATTGTAAAAATTAATAAGTTCCAAGAAAGCTTGTAAATCTGTTTTATTTTCGGGTCTGGGAGCTCCCTTGATTGCTCTGATTTTCTTTTCAGTGGGGTGGATCCCTTCTTTATCAATAAGGTATCCCAGGAATTCAACCTTATCGGTGGCTAATTGGCATTTCTCTCTTTTAACTTTAAGTCCCACTTCTTTAAATTTTTGTAAGACCTCCCTCAAACGGTCTTCGAGTTGTTTTTCATCCTTGGCTGATATGAGCACATCATCAAAATATGGCACTACCCCTTTAATTCCTTGCAGTAGGCGCTCCATTAGACTCTGAAATACCCCTGGGGCCAGGGGTAGTCTTTTGCATTTGAATGCCCCTCTATGGGTCACTATTGTTTGTGCTTCTGTGGTTTCTGAGTCAATTGGCAACTGTTGATAAGCTTGCACAAGGTCTAATTTTGAGAAAATTCTACCTCCCCCCAAAGAGTGTAACAGGTGCTGTATTAGCGGAACTGGGCATGCACTTTGTTGTAGCGCATGGTTGAGGGTGGCCTTGTAGTCTCTGCAGATGCGTACAGACTCATCTGGTTTGATAGGAGTCACAATTGGGGTTTCCCACCTTGCATGGTCTATTGGTTCTAATACCCCTTGTGAGATAAGTTTATCTAATTGTTCATCAATTTTTGGTTTTAACGCAAAAGGGACTCGTCTCATCTTTAACCTTATTGGGGCTATCTTAGGATCCAAATTAAATGAGATAGGGGACCCTCGGTACTTGCCCAGTTCTCCATTGAAGACGTCCTGGAATTCTCTCATCAGGTTCTCTTCCCAGTCTGTCTCAGCGATGTTGTTTATTCCGGTCACTCCGATTCCTAGCGGTTTGAACCATTCGAGTCCCACTAAGCTGGGGCAATCCTGGTTGACTGTGGTCAATGGAAGGACTTTCGTGTATTTTTTAAATTTGATCTGGAAGTGTCCGGTTCCAACTACGGGAATTCTGTTTCTCTGGTAGTCTTTAAGTGTGAGTTTTTGTTTTTCTAGTTCCTTTCTTTTCATGTCGGGTATCAGGCTTTTGAGAGTGTTCCATGACACCATTGACAGATACGAACCGGAATCCACCTCCATCTCACATGGTTGGTCTTCTATGGTGACTTGTACCAGTACATTCTTCGCATTGACTGCGCTCGAGTGTCCAATAGTTAATGTCTGGTGTGTTTCTTCTTTTCTATTGGTTTCTTTCCACCGCTTGTTTCTACTGTCTTGGCTCCAACGGCTCCTTTTCTGTCTTTCTCTCGTTCTGGTGTGGGGGGGTATTTCCTCTGCGTCTAGGACTATAGTTATTTCTGTTTCGGCATGCCCTAGCTATGTGTCCCCGCTGTTCACAATGCTTGCAAATAGCATCGAAGAAATGACATTCGGAATGTGGGTGGCCCCCTCCACACGCGGCACAACGAAACCCTGACTTTCTTTCCCTGCGCTCCCGTCTGCCTTTCTCTGACCAAAGTTGATTTACTTCTTTCTTCCTCCTCATCAGTTTCGGATAGGGATTCAATGTCCTCATGGTGTGCCGTGGTGGTGGTTTTTTGAGTCTCCTCTTGCTTCTTGTTTTGAGCTTGGTTAGTGTCTTTCGGGGTTTCCTGTATTACTTTATTCATCTGTCGCATGGTGGCTGCTGATCTTTGTGCTGCTTCTGCTGTGGTGGCTTCTTCTATTGCCTTGGTCAATGTTATTTTGGGTCTGGTCAGTAGTCGGCTCTGTAGTGTAAGGTCTCTTAATCTAAGAACCACGCGGTCCCTCATAGCCTCGTCCATGTTTAGGAATTCACACACTCCTCCAATGTCTCTTAGGGCTGCGACAAAATCTATGATGCTTTCGTCTTCCTTTTGGTCATGCTTGTAAAATTCATGTCGCTTGATAAGGCATGAGATGGTTGGTGTATAACGGGCTCATAGTAACTTGTCTAAATCCGGCCACGCCATTTTCTTTACATCATGGGGTGACGCTAATGCCTTTGCCATTTTGAAGACTGTGGGTCCGCAGTGGGTGAGGAAAATGGCTCTCTTCCTATTGTCGGAGATTCCTTGGAGCTCGTTCCCTTCTAGGAACATGAGGAATCGGTACGATTCCCAGTGTTCTGTTGCTAGGTTGAACGGTATGGGTGGCGAGTTGTTGCTGGCCATCTCGTTCTAGCTCGGTTGTCATTGCCATGTGCTCAACTGGTCTCCTTGTCTCAATATCCCATCCTCGTCGCCAGTGTTAAGTTGTGGGAAAGACGACTCGAGACCAGTTAATTTTTAGTTGCTTTTAATTTTCTTCTCGGTAACTGAACAACAACGGAGCTGCAGCAGCCTCTTTTATAGTGGCTGCTCATGGCTCTCGGCCAATGACAGCTATTCAGTTTTCCCGCCGTTGGCCGAACCAATCAGAATGGAACATTCAAACATTCAAATATATAACAATCACCATGAATGGTACTGAAATACATCTAAATTGTTTAAATATGTTGCAGTCTGCGAGTCCTTTTAGGTGACATGACATGTCTAATGTCACTATCAATCTATCCATCTTCCAAATAGAAGCAGAACATTGAGCCATTTTAAATGAATATAGGTAATATTAGGGTAGACATTTAATAAATTGGGGAATAACATAGGAAAGGGTCATAATTGGGTAACCTGTCACTTTGAACCTATAAATTGGTTCAGAAAATTAGGAGTGCAAAATCTGAATTTTAAATTTGATATTTCTCAGGTGACTTTCAATTTGTTGAGTAGAGTTTTGTCTTTTAATGAGCAAACTTAAGTTCTCCTCAGTGCACATCTCTCTCCCCCCACCTCTCCCTCTCCCTCCCTCTCTCTCTCTCTTTCTGTGCGCACTTGGGAGAGAGCATGACAGTTCTTTCTCAGCAGCCCAATTAATTCTGATTAGCTCCACCACACCCCCTTCACTATGGGAGAGGGGAAGGTTACATAGAAAACTTATCAAAGTCTCAAAGAAACCCACAAGGCCTTTTCCAAAAGTGAAATTTCTATCCCTAAACACAATGTTTTATAACAGTGAGAGAAATGGAGCAGATGGGTTTGTTTTTTTTAAAAAAAATCCTTAATAAAAAAAAAGAAAGGAAAAAAGCTGTAGTTAAGATAAATTAAATAAGAATAATTCCCTGTCTATTCTGAAACTTTTTCTCCTTTTTTGGCCCAGGGTAGTATCTTTATCTGTTGCTACAGTAAGTAAAACTGCAGGTCATAAATGACTAATTGATTTCTTACACAAATTAAATTTGAAGTACTTTACATGAGCAATGTGAGAAAACTAAGGAGGTCATGGAGGCTACGCTGCACCGGGAAACAGACAAAGAAATTGATTTGAAAATCAATGCTTTGAGAAATGATTAAATGTTCTCCTTGCCAAAATGGACCTAAATGAGTCTCTGAGGTTCTCACCAAGATGAATTAATTAGAAGATTCTACAGATGCCAGTGGGATATTATGTTTGAGCTCCAATTTGTTCTTCTAACCCGCTGAATTGAGAAGAAATGAGGAAGCATATCAAAGACCTTGCAGAGATGATGAGGAAAAGAGGATTCAATATATTGCTGCAAGGATTTTGAGTAAGTGGAATGTTTTTGCCCTTTTTGAGGGTACCTGGCCTCCTTATTCGCCTCTTGTAAAACATCTGGAGCTGGATAAGGCTAATTCTCCTAAGAGGCAGAGTGAAAAAAAGGGCTCCTGGATTCTCACAGTCTATGTAATCCTTGGAGTCAGTGCCCTCTTTGCTGCCGTTGTAATGCTACCCCAAATACATCAGTAGCTTGATAACATTTTAAGCCTAAGGGAATGGGGAAGGTTTTCTGCAGGAAAGGTTTTGAATTTGGAATTTCTACTTCAATGTCAGTTTTAAATATCCTATGATCTAATGAAGCAGAGAGTGTAAATCCATACAATTTCTTAAGTATTTTTTTTAATTCAGAGGTATAGTAATCTTGAACATTCTCTCAATTTTTATTTTTCCTTTCTAAAGTAGCGGCATATATGGTCCACCATTTCATATAAATTAGAACAAACCAACAAAATAATTGCTAGTACTGTTGAACTCTTAGGGAGAGGAACCAGCATAATGATATAAACTTCTCCCTGTAAGGGAGAAATAATAGTTTGGTGATGCAAAAATCTCTGGGGACATCACTGAAAATGCTACCATCATTATTATACTACCAGGTTTGCTTCTTGAGCCACATGACCAAAACTAGGGAGTTTTAAGATTCCATCAGAAGATTTGGATCTTCAGGTGGTTCTCATTTAATGACCTCTTTTTCAGAAACTATTCAAACAAGTTATAACCATGAATGAATGATATGTTCACCCACTCCTTAAAGATGCAGCTGTTACAATGTCCTTGTGGTCATGTGATTGCTATCCATTTACTCAACAACTAAGATTCTTTTTTAGCCAACATTCCTTTAAAAAGTTCTTCATACTTCCATCCCCTGATAAAACTGGAAGCTTATAACATGTCTTCCTGAGGAAAATATTTTATATGAAAATGTACTCCCAAATAATTAAACTAATCAATAAACGATTTTGATATGAGCAACTTTGACTAGCAGTAATAAATGATGTTAGTGCAAAACATCTGAAAAAGCCTACCTTAGAAAATCAGTCAATATTTCCATTACAACTGTGGCCTAGTTCTCACTGTGCACATAATTAGGGCAGGTATGTGTGGTTGTAGTGTGTTATGGAATACCAAAAATGGGTTAATTAATTCAGTTTAGATTTAGCCTAAAAAGACCCAGTCATGCATGAGTTAAAAAACTTTGCCTGATAATGACAGTAGCTAAATTAATCAACTGATTACTCTTAGTACCAGTATCCAGTTATCTATTGGACTTCCATTGTTCAATTGCCTGTATTCTCAGAACGGTATGTACAGTCTATCTACTCTCTCTCAGAGCCGAGAGATACAGATATAGTATGTCATATTCCCTTGTGCAGGGTTTTACATAACTTCCACCTCCCCTCTTTGTAGGGAGTGGGGGATTTCTCTATTTTTACCCAGAGTAATCCTGTATGATAATTTTAGTTATATTGAACTCATTTACTTTAGACAACTATAAAGATTGTGTTAGCTTTAGGAACTATCCAGGTCCTGGCACTCAGTGGAGTTGTAGAAAGTGCTATCTAGAAGCTCTTAAAATGGTATAAGTCACGTATATATTATTTTGAGAGCTTCTATGTAACCCCCTACTGCAGCTCCAGGACCAGAGTAGCTCTAAAGCCAAAGCCCAGCATAAAAACAATGTAATATAAAATCTATTTTAAAAAGAAATAAATGACATGGTGTGATTTTAAAAGACCCTTCAAAAAGACCTCGACTATGTATCAGAATGGTCAAACAAATGGCAACTTCAAATCTCAACAAATAAATGCTCTGTCTTACATATTGGCAAAAAATATATCAGAAAATAAAATACAAGCTGACCTTGTTGATGATCCAAACTCTGTCAGGGACCTTGGAGTATTCATCTCTAATGATCGAAGTGCTAGAGTCCACTGTAGCTACATAGCCAAAAAGGCATTAAGAGTTGTTAACCTGATCCTGTGTAGCTTTTTCTCTGGTAATATCACATTACTACCTAGAGTATACAAAACATTTGCTAGACCAATACTTGAATACAGCTCATCAGTCTGGAACCCGCATTACATATCTGATACTAATACAGTTGAGAAAGTCCAGAAATATTTCACAAGAAGAGTTCTCCACTCCGCTACTCATTACAGAATACCTTATGCCACCAGACTTGAAATTCTAGACCTAGAAAATCTAGAACTACGCCGCCTTTGGTCCGATCTAAGTATAGAACATAAAATTATATATTGCAATATCCTACCTGTCAATGAATACTTCAGCTTCAACCATAACAATACACGAGCACACAATAGATACAAACAAGGTAAACCACACCAAACTTGATTGCAGGAAATACAACTTCAGCAACAGAGTGGTCCATGTCTGGAATATTCTACCTGACTCTGTGGTTTCTTCCCCAAACCCCAAAAACTTTAACCTTAGACTGTCTACTATTGATCTCACCCCTTTCCTAAGAGGTCTGTAAGGGGTGTGCATAAGCGCACCAACGTGCCTACTGTCCCTGTCCTATTGTTTCTTTTTATTTTTCTTATATGTATCCATTTCATGTATTCATAACTATGTTTATACTTATACCTGTTATCTTATAATCGCTTGACAAAATAAAATAAATAAATAAAAATAGTGGAGGAAACGTAAGCAGGAAGGTCAAAAGTGCAGAACGCACTGTAGTTACTTCATAGTCAACTTGTTGTTGATCCTTCTCCTTCCAGAGAATACCATTGCCTGAGCTATTCTGGTCTTTATAGGTACAGACACATCACGGCATATGAATATTTCTTTTCAAGGCCTTCATGGTTGATTTAATAAGAGCTAGCAATCTTTTTGCTGTCATCTAGAGCTGGGATCTCCAAATAGCCGGCATGGAGGTGGTTGATTTCATACATGCAACCTAAATCCTGTGCAGGCACAAATGAAACTTTCCAGGCCCAGTAGCAATCCACAGCCCATCAGTTGGGGACCCCTTATCTAGAGGTCACCTGTTTTTTAGTCCAAATATGGTAGCCCTAACTTTAAAATATGTAGAATAGGTGTTCAGTATCATTAATCCATCTGTACTTAAGACTGTGATCTTGCAACTATTACTTCTGGCAGCTGAATCTGCCCTTCTTTTGACTCCTAATGTTTTCCTTAATCTTCAGCATGTTTACCTAACAGTAACTCTACCTGAATCCAGTGGAGCATTGCAGCATGCCAAGGATTAAAATATTAACCTCTGATTTCTCTTATAAAAATGCCTAGGAATGCTTTTGAAATCTCTAGGTCTGCTCTCAGATAAATAATGTATGCATGAAGGTTGGGGTTGAAATATATTCATATAAAAAAAAAATCCAAATGCAAACAAAATATTTTTTCTAATAATTCGGGTTTAAAAATAGGCCATGTGTCAATATGCTCACAGAATCTCAGCATACCATCTTGAGGGGATTTCAGCAGGTACTGGCTGCTAAAATAATCCATGGATTAAAGACTAAAATTTGCATAAAGTAATATGAGAATATTGGAGTAAAAGTGAGCTTTCAAAATAGAGATGCCACTGCAAAAAAGGCTCCCCTTGTGAGCCCCATCAGCTCTTGGCCAAAGATACCAGAGCATGCGCCTCTGCCTGACTGGAAAGGATGAGTAGAGTTCATTCACTAGAGACAGTCCTATAATTAACACAGTCCCAAATCATGAAGAGCTTTAAAAGGTAAAAAAGCAGCACCTTGAATTGCACACAGAAGCATACTGGAAGCCAGTGCAGCTCATGGAGCAGTGGTGTCACATGAACCAAGTAATCAATACCATCAGCTGTCCACATTGCTACACCTTGCAACAGTTGAAGTTTCCAAATACTCTTCGAGGGCAGCCCATTTAGAACATTTTGCATAGTGCAAACTAGAGGTCATAAGAAGATGAGTGACAGTGAGCAGGGCCCCTGTTCCAGGAATAGGTGCAAGTGATGCACAACCAAATTGCACGAAGTTCCTTCTAGCCATGCCTGCTACCTGCTCCTCCAGCAGGATCTACAAATCCACTGGGTCTATCTGGGGCACTGGGTCTACCTGGAGAAATGCTACTCCATAGAGAGACAAAAATAGAAGATCCCTGGAATCAGGAAGCCCAAAAAAACAGAGCCATTTGGTCTGGCTTGGTTGGGTTCAGCTGAAGCTCATATACAGGAATAATAAGAATGGAACTGAAACAAATGCTAAAAGGGTTAATATCAAAAACAATATTGAAGAACAGGAAGTAATACATGCTTTGGAAATTTTGGAAAATTATAAGGCTGCAGGAGTAGATTGTAGAACTGTTAAAATATGGTGGTGCTTTCCTTTGGATGGTGCCACTTGCTTGGTGTATGTAAAAACACATCTTTGCCTGACTATTGAAGAATAGATAACCAGATAAACAGATAATCAGAGTTGGAAGGTACATTGTAGGTCATCTAGTCGAACCCTCTGCCCAAGTGGGAGACTCTATACCATTTCTGACAAATGGCAGTCCAATCTCTTCTTGAAAGTCTCAAGTGATGGCGCTCTCACAACTTCCGAAGACAAGCTATGTCATTGGTTGATTGTTCTCACTGTCAGAAAGTTTCTCCTTGTTTCCAGGTTAAATCTCTCCTTGTTCAGTTTCCATCCATTATTCCTTGTCTGGCCTACAGGTGCTTTAGGCCTTAATCATTCCCCCATTACAAAGAAAGCTAGCAAAAATAAATGCAAAAGCTACAGCAATGTTACTTTTTAAGTGTGCCTGGGAAATTATTTAGCCCAATTCTGATCAGACTTGGGAGAGTGGTTTGGTTATGTCAGACAGAGCATATACAAAACTGAGAAAAATATGAATATTTATGACATATTTGTTCTTTTAAGAGAAAACATGATACAATGTATAGTTTTGAGTTATGGGATTTTTTTCACAACTCTGAGGGGGAAGGTTGATTAACAAATGTGATAAGAATAGTACAATATATGATAAAGGATGCATGAGAATAAGTGGAGTGTTTAACAAGTGGCTCAGCAATGAGCAAGGAATAAGACAAAGGTGTACAATTGGTTATTTAATTAATACATTTATAAATAAATGTATTAATAAGTATTAACAATTATTGCCATGCTGTTAGAGCTTTATTGATTAAAGATCTGAAAATATATGTATTTTTATGTATTTACATATAGAGGTGATGCTATGCTATTAGATGAGCACTCAAATGGTTTTCAGTGAACATAAAATGTTATGTATGATGCAATAAAGAACATGGCTCTGAAAATTAATGTGTCAAAGATCAAGGTAGTTACACAAGGAAAATATAACTAAAAGTAATAAATGTGCGCATACTTTGGTTGGAGCTGGGAAAGTTTGCGATTTGTAAAAAATCTTAGCTAAATTGCATGATGCAGCCTTCGTATGAACTTGACAATTAATCTACAAGACTAAAGTAGTTGTAATTGATAATAGAAACAATGTGGCCAACTGCCAACTTATACAAACATGGAGAAAAACCAGAACAAGTAGATCACATTGTGTAGCTTGCTGGAATATTTTGAAAATGGATGGAGACATTTAAAAAGATTAAATTCTGTTTGGAAAGATGATGAGTAACATTTAGTCTGTGGCTAGGAATGAATGACAAAATAGCTGTATATATAAGAGCACCCGCCCACTTTGTTTTCTAGAAGTTAGAACTGAATATGTGAGAAGAAACACAAAAAGTAGAATGCAGCACGAATGGTTACTTAAGAAAGTTGTGTGATAAGAGATCAATTCAAGAATGAATGGGTGCTGAATGAATGTGGATTGAATACAAATGTGAGTGACTAATATGAAAAAGATACACTGTGATTTGGTTACAGAGATAAAAATGAATTAGGTTTTAGTTGTGAAACAACAAAACAAGTGAATAGACTGAGAAGAATGGGAAGATCCTGATTGAAGGAAGCTGATAAAATCCTCAAAAAGAGAAAAGTAAGAAATTAAAGACAGTGTTAGATCGGGTAGATCGGTCCCAATGGGAGACGCGAGACCAGTGTACTTCAAGCTCTTATTTTATTGTATAGTTCGGTACAGGATCTTGGAGCCGTGGCAGCCCTTCATATAGGGATTGCTCACGGCTTGCCAGCCAATGACAGGGCTTTGAATTTCCCGCAATCGGCTTGGCCAATCGCGGTTGATTCTTAGAAAGCCAATCACGGCCGTTCAGTAGACCAATCGTGAGACAGCCCAATCAGATTGGACCAATCAGATTTCATCTTTTGGAGTATGTTAATACAGAATAGACAGCATATCAAGCTATGGATGTATGTGGTAGCAGCCAAGATGGCTTGCCAGAATTAGAAGATATAGAAAGATAGTTTGTTGTTAGAAATTAGGTTTAACCTCATTTTTTTCCTTATTGCATAGGCTTACTCTTTACTCTTTACTTCACTCTTCATGTCACTTATCCCAAAAGAGAATCACATGGTACTTACATATGCAAGGATCATTGGATACGAACAAAAAGAAAGAGAAGGAAAACAAACTGTGACTACCTTCCTTATCAGAAGCAGTGCTTTTATGGTAAAAGCATGTGTCAAAATTTGTCACAAGTCTTCATAATGCAGAGAGATTAGCTCTACCAGAACACTTGCCATGATGGGTATGTATGTTTAGTTTGTGAAAACTAAGCAAGTTTTTAAAATGCATAATGAAACTATTTAACAAGCTTTCTTCGATCACTGCATTTTCTTGCAGGCATATTTAACATTGCATCTCTTGAAAGGTATCAGCTACTAGAGGAATGGTCCATTTATTTTATACAACAACAATAATAATATAATGACATCCTCCTCCCCTTCTTTCCACTCTTCCCTAATGCCTGGAACAGTGGAAGAGGAAAGAGAAGAGGAGGGTGGCTAGAAGAAGATGGAGGATTTCAGTTACAGTAGTAATAAATGCACCATTAGAAGACTTGAAAAAAACAGGTTATGGGCAGCTCCTAATGGTGAATATCTATGTAGCCATTAGGAGTCAAAAATCATTTAATGGCACATCATCAATCAATCTTTTTCTCTTTGTTTTCAGGTGCCAAGGACTGTTATTCGATTTTCAGAAGGCAACATTTTCAGAAATACTTTGCCAGTGTCTTTTTCCTAGTGTTGAGAGAAAACGACTAACCCAGTGCCTAAGGCAGATCTAATAGTAAGCTCTCTATTAGTCCAGGACCTTAACTTTGGTTAGACCAAACTGGCTGTCATAATGGCAGCTTAGCAAATAGAAAGGAAAGTTGCTATTTCTATGAAACAAATCATTCTGTATTTTCCCCAAATTAAAAGAACTTAATGTGTGGATATTTTCAAGTTAGCGTTAAGGCAACCATATGGAGTAGTCCCTGCAATTTCTTGGCAAAATTTCAGGAGTATTTTGCCATTGTCTCCTTCCTAGGGCTGAGCGAAAGTGACTGGCTCAAGGTCATTCAGTTGGCTTTGTTCCTAAAGTCTAGAACTTGTAGCCTTCCAGTTTCTAACCTGGTGCCTTAATCATTACACAGTCTTGGCTCTCTTCTTCATAATAGGACTTTATAAAAAAGAACCAAGATAGTGCCTACTCTTTCTCTTTTCTGCTGAAATATAATTGCAGCAAAAACAACTGATTTTAAAATGAATGGAATTTCTGGAAATATTTCTTGCAAATGTAGTATAGATTCACATTGTGCCACCTCTCCAAGTTCTTCTCCCTTCTGCCCTTTCTGCACTTATTAAATCCCCATTCTGTTTTGGAAAAGAGAGAAAAGCAAGATGCACAGAGCTGGTGAGTACAAAATACTGCTGAAAAATGCATTAATGTTCCTCTAAACAAAGCCACAATTCCTCAGAGGTCTTGACAGGATGCATTTTTCTTCATTTCTTTCTAGTGCTTCATTTCCCTTTGGGTACCTGTCATTTCTTATCAATGACAGTTGATATGGCAGACAATGGAATGCCCAGCCTTCACCACTGTAGGCAACTGCTGGCTGGAGGTCAGACCAAGCTCTCTTTTCCCAAAAGGGTCCAGTCTTGCTTTAACCATTTTGTGGCTTTTTGCCACCACTAAGTCACACTACTCCCTCCATACGTGTTAACTCCATATGTCATATTGTTATCGTAAGATATATAAGGAAATAACAGAATTAACTCCTGAATTTTAAGCATCAGACCCTTGATTACAGTTTGATTTAGAGCAGGTCAAAGTCCTAGAATCCATAATTAGGCTGGAAGCAAAAACTAACCAAAACCATAACACTCAAGGTTTAGCTGTTTTGGTGTACAGGGCAAAACTATTGTTAACATATTTTAAAACATTATGATGTAGGGAATATATCCCAATCAAACCCCAATGAGGGGGGTGGGGGGTGGGGGGTGGCTCAGACTATGTAACATTAACATCCAAAAAATGCAGTAAGGGACAGATAGCCAACAGCAACATGTGTCTCTCTGTAAATTCTGACAGAATCAGATCTGATAGAATCCCATTGCCTTTAGTGACTTAATGCTCTTGGTTTCTTTCATAACTGTTCCTTGCAAAAGGGCATTGATATCACATAAGAGAGAGATCAAGTCCCTACTAAGATTTTTGCATCTTAGCAGAGCTCACCATAGATCTGAATTTCTACTGGTATTATTGGTGCTTCTGCTGCAGTAGTTCTTCTTCTCCTACATAGTCCCTGGCTTTCTTCATGGCAACCTGTGTCTTTTTGAGATTTTGTAGGAAATGGGCACCAAATTTCAGTTTCCAACAGCTACTTTTCCAGACTTTAGTATGCTTTTGAATGTATGGTTTGTCAGGACAACTAAGAGTTGTTAACCTAATCTTACATAATCTTACACTATTAACTAGAGCATACAGAACATTTGCTAGACCAATACTCGAATACAGTTCATCAGTCTGGAACCCACATTACATATCTGATATTAACACAGTTGCAAAAATCCAGAAATATTTCACAAGAAGAATTCTCCACTCCTTTACTCGTTGTAGAATACCTTATGCCACCAGACTTGAAATTCTAGACTTAAAAAACCTAGAACTATGCCGCCTTTGGTCCGATCTAAGTATAGTATATAAAATCATACATTGCAATGTCCTACCTGTCAATGAATACCTCAGCTTCGACCATAACAATACACGACCACACAATAGATACAAACTCAAGGTTCAGGAAATACGACTTCAGCAACAGAGTGGTCAATGTCTGGAATACTCTACCTGACTCTGTGGTTTCTTCCCCAAACCCCACAAACTTTAACCTTAGACTGTCTACTATTGACCTCACCCCTTTCCTAAGAGGTCTGTAGGGGGCGTGCATAAGCGCACCAATGTACCTACCGTCCCTGTCCTATTGTTTCTTTTATTTTTCTTATATGTACCCATTTCATGTATTCATAACTATGTATATACTTATACCTATTATATTGTAAGCGATTGACAAATCAAAAATAAATAAATAAATAAAATAAAATAAAACTAAGGATTGTGAAGACTTCCTCACGAACAGCCAGATGCTGAGAAAGAGAAATTTTGCACAAAGACCCAGTCATATTCTAATGGCCAGCACTTTTAAGTGACAAGATTTAATAAGATTTGGACTTTCCCACCCCCTCCCTTTGCTGCTGTACCTCCAGCTGTTTCCCCGCTTCCCTGTTTTTTTCTCCTTCCTCCTGGACTCCCCAGTGATATGAGGATAAACAGGCAATGACAAGATTCAGAGTTTGGGATAGAAAAAGGGAGGAGGAACTGCCATGTGACTCAAAGGACATCACAAATGATTGCTGTAGGGTATATTTCTGAAAACGGTTGCATTAATGATGATATCAAAGAGATTTTCTTTCTGTGAATTTTTAAAGAATGGTTTTCAAATAATAAGTGCTTATTAGTCACGTACAACAAAATGTCTTATTCCAGGCAATCCTCTCCTATAGTATCTCTTTTATTACATGAATATGGTCATTTGAAACACATATACATAATATATGAGAGGATAAGCTGTTAATGACTGATTGATATTGGAATCTGTCTCATGGATACAACAAAGAAAAAAAAACCCAGAATAGACTTAACAAATGAAAATATTTTCCCAACATTCTGAGTCATACATTTTGGAGTTTGTTTTATATAAATTTGACTTGTTTTCTAATTGGTTGCACAATAGACAAGATTTTTAGGAACATGATAATCAAGCTTAGATCCTAGAAAATTAGATCTCAATTAATCTGATACAATCCACTCTGACTTGCACATTTATCCAGTTCACAGGCACATATCTTTCTTATTATTAAGAACCATAATATGATGATATCTTCATCCTGTAGTACTGATAAATAGATGAAAGACAGACAGACAGACAGACAGACAGACAGATGTGAGAGAGGGAGGAGAGAGAGAGAGTAGATGAATTAAAACATTATAAGAGAATAAAGTGATTTGGTAATGATTTCTAACTCTATGATTTCCAAACCATTTTTTTCTTTCCATCAAAATCCAAGAGAAAGTTGTTTTCTCCATAAAAATGACATAAAAATGTCTTTGAATTGCTCACCAACATTTATCAATATAAGCACATAGTTTTGACTTCTCCATTCCCATTGTACCCAGATATATTGTATTTCTCCTTGTGCAATAGGAAATCACAGAATCAAAGTGGCAGAGGGTTATTTAAGTCTAAGACAAACAAGGAATCCAGATTAAGCATCCTCAATAGATAGTTGTTTAGCCTCTGCTAAAATACATGCTTAAAAGGAAGCTCTTGGTAATTGTCAACTATTTTTACTGTGGGAGTTTTTTTCCTAAGATTTCAATCAAAACCTATCCTTCCATAATTTAAATCTTAATCTTGTGTTCTGCAATTTGAGATAATTTTTAAACTTGAATCTTATCACACTGATGATGTTATCTAGTTAGAAAGCAAAACATCTACTAGCAAACAATCATGTTCACAGATTGCCAATGACTGCCTGTTTGTCTGATTATATATATTTATTTATCTGGCTATCTATCTACCTACTTTTCTATTTACCAGTAGTATATGCAGATTTATGAAAGTCTGGATAATTTTTCATCCTCTTTTTCAATGAAGTCAAAATAACCACTTTTGTCTCGAGGGAACTGGTGAGCTGTGCCAATTTGCCTGTTTCTCAACTTTAAAGACAAAAGGTCTACAAAGGAAGAGAACGCAGCCCAGGAAGCAATCTAAAATGGTTTGATGTTGCTCCAATTGCCCCAGTTAGAAATCTATCAGGTTTGATATGTAGCTGATTTGAAGGACACTGAAGACTTTTCTTTACTGCTGAGCTGAGGTGCTCTCCATTCACCCATGAGAATTATGCAGAAACCTATTCTGGCATAAAATTTGCTATTTCTATTGCAACCACTATCTTGCCAGGTTACCTTTTTCCAGTAGTATTAGCCATATGACTTCTCTCCAAGGTAATGAGTGATAAAACCAAATAGATTATATACACTTAAAGCCTAATCTTCAATGATATTGGAATAAGAGGGAAATTAATTTAAATCTCCAAGATCACATTAATTGTACCCTATATTTCCAAAAGAACTATCTGATGTCAGACTAAACCTTTATGCATTATGTTTTTTAAAAAATCCTAAGGAACATGTGAAATGACTAAGAACTAGAGGAAAACAAATATTGTTCCTATCTTCAAAAAAGAGAGAGAGAAAGCACGATTCAGCAAACTGTAGTCCAGTCTAACAATATTTTCTAAATATATAATTTTTATTAAAACTAAAGATAAACATGAAGATAAAAACTAATACATAGAATTAATAAGAGATAAGGAAAAAGAAATCAAAGAAAAAGCAAAAAGTATAAGGAAACAAAAAATGAAAGATATGAAATGTCTATTCTTCACATTTTTAAGTACAAATATATTTTAAGCTCTCTAAAGTTACATCAGGTTATTCTGTAACTATCTAATAATCAGAACTAAACATCAATTTATGAAATGTTTTCATTTTTATGCAAAAAGTCTATAAGAATTTTTCAGTCACTGGTAAATGTGGGTAATGTATTTTCTCTAATCAAAAAAGTCAATTTTTCAATTTCAGCAAATCTGTCATCTTTACCAATATTCCTCCATAGCAGGTAGTACTGAATCTTTCCATCTCCATGCATATAATAATCTCTTTGTAGTTATCATATGTCAAAATAATCTTCCATAACTTTTTTCTGTTTATCTATGGTCTGACATTCATATTTGAAAAAAAATTGCAACAGATAATAAAGAGGTTGATTTGTAAGGACTTTAAAAGTAATGTGATTATTATTAATATAGATTTATCAAAAACAAATATTACCTAATCTTATGTTATTTTTATCAAATGACTTCTGTAATAGATCATGGGAATGCTATAAATATAATATACCTTGATTTCTGCAATGAATTTGGACAAAATACCCTATAATCTAATGATTAGCAAGCTAGTAAAATGCTGGTTGGGAGACATGGAATAATGGCACCGAGAAGTGATAGATTCTCCTTCATTGGATGTGCTCAAACAATTACTAAAATGCCATTGCTTTGGGGTACTTAATTTCCATTACTGTCCTGAACAGATGACTCCCTAAATACCCTTGTATGATTATCTGAGATTAAACAACATAATTTTTAATATGGTTAGTGCCATGAACACTTGGGTTCAATATTCCATACTGTAGATTGTTATACTGTTCCTCTCCATCTCCCATCAAGGAGCCAGAAACTGAGAGTTCATCTTGTTCATCTAATCTATTATAAGTTTAAAATATACATATAAAGCTCGTCTTCTCCTTGAACTGACCTCATAAGACAGTAATTTGAAGAAAGAGATTTTTAAATGAGCTACTGCTGACATTGCACATTTCTTTTGTTCAGAGGGATGGCAGCTTCTTGGAAGGGCTTCTTGTTGATGTTCTGAGCAATCAGTAGATGGCAAATTTCTTGCAAGACCTTAGCTCCTGTGCAAGTGAATGAAGAAGCATGTATGCTGGACCAACATATTTTTCCTAGCTTCTGTTTTCTTTGCAATCAAGCAGATTTTCATTACTACCCAGGCCTTCCCTACCACCTGCCCTTTAAAGATACAATATATGTGGTACCTTGCTCAACTGTGAGCAAGTAACTGTGAGAGGAATCTTGGAGTCCTAGTGAACAACCATTTAAAACTTAGAGCCAGCAGTGTGCAGCAGCTGCCAAAAAGCCAACACAGTTCTAGGCTGCATAAACGGAGGGATAGAATCAAGATCATGTGAAGTGTTAATACCACTTTATAATGCCTTGGTAAAGCCACACTTAGAATATTGCATTCAGTTTTGGTCACCCTGATGTAAAAAAGATGTTGAGACTCTAGAAAAAGTGCAGAGAAGAGCAACAAAGATGATTAGGGGACTGGAGGCTGAAACATATGAAGAAGGTTGCAGGAACTGGGTATGTCTAGTCTAAATAAAAGAAGGACTAGGGGAGACATGATAGCAGTGTTCCAATATCTCGGGGGCTGCCACAAAGAATGGGGAGTCAAGCTGTTAGATCGGGTAGGTCGATTCCCACAGAGACGCGAGACCCAAGTGAACAGTCCGCTCTTTATTTCAGTATACAATTCTGTACAAGACCTGCGAACCGCGCGGCTTTTCTTATAGAGCCACGGCTCAGTGGCCAATGACAGAGCTTTGAATCTCCCACGATCGGCTCGGCCAATCACGGTAGACTCTTAGTGCACCAATCATGGTTGTTTAGTCAGCCAATCAGGTTGCAGTCCATGTGGACCAATCAGAGTTCAGGATTTGGAGAATGTTAATATAGAACACCCCTCCCCTCTTGGTTTCGCCCGATGGAGCGTGGTGACGTAGTCGCGCAGGTAGGCAGGGCTTCATACCTGCCTGGTTGACTTGCGCGGCTCAGTAGGCGTCTTGTCGTCAACCGGTTTGGACAGGCTCCGTGTCGCTCTCAACCCCATCGATGGAACCACCTGGAATGGTGAGCTGGGCCTATTGCTGCAACTCCCACCCGGTCTACCCAGGTCAGTCGAGTTGTCAGCTCCGCTGTTCCCACCCGGTCTCTCCGGGCTGGTTGAACTAGCTCGGCTGCTCCTTCCAGGTGAAGCTCCCGTCTGCAACGGTTCGAGGTCTACCGGTGAGTATGGTTGGTTTATTGTTTGGGATTGGCTTATTCTTGTTGGGGGGTGTTCTGCTTGCATTGGGGGGTATTCTGCCTGCGTTTTAGGCCTTTCTTCTTCCCCTTTTTTGGTGGTTGAGGTCCCCCCTCCTCTGGTTTCTTTAGTGGTTGTTTGTGGAGTATCCGGGCTGTCAGCGGTTAGTCTTGACTGTAGCTGGTCGATGTGCCATTTCCAGTTCTGTCCTTCGGTGGTTTGCAGTTGGTACGATCAGGGGGCCATTATCTGGGTTATTTGTGCTGGTACCCAGAGTGGGTCTCCTGTGAAGTTTTTTGCGTAGACTGTGTCCCCGATGTTAAATGTTTGATGCCTACTGGATGAGTCTGGGGGGTTTTCCGGGTTGTAAGTGGGGTGCAGTTGGTCAATGGGGACCTTAGTTTTCTGCCCATCAGCAGCTCTGCTGGGCTTTTATTCATGGTTGTGTTTGGTGTGATGTGCTGTATGAATAGCATTTTATTTATTTTTTTCTTGTATTTCGCTGGTTTCTATTTTTTGTATGGTTTTTTTCGTGTACTGAACCATGCGCTCCACCCACCCGTTCGCCGCTGGGTGAGCGGGCGAAGTTAAGGTGTGCCTTATTCCCCATTCGGCCAGGTATTTTTCAAATGGTAGTGCCATAAACTGTGGACCGTTGTCCGACACTACCTGTATGTTGCGAAAAGTTTGTTTAGTTTTTTTATGACAGCTTCTGTTGTTGTTGTTTTCATGGTGCTTACTTCCAGCCAGTTGGAATAAGCATCCACGGTGATCAGAAATGTGTGTCCCTTGGTGGGCCCGGTGAAGTCTATGTGGATTCGTGACCAGGGACCTCTGGGGGTTTCCCATTCCAGGACTGGTGTGGCGGGGGGTGGTGGACCTAGTCTCCTGGCACCTTTTGCATGTGGCTACCCACGTCTCGATTTGTTTGTCCATCCCTGGCCACCAAGCGTAACTCCTGGCCAGGGCTTTCATCTTGACGATGCCCAGGTGCCCCTCATGCAGCATTACTAGTGCCCTTTTTTGTAAGGTTTCTGGTATAACCACCCGGTCTCCCCAAAGTATGCACCCCTTCTGTGTGAACAGTTCAGTTTGCCGGTTCCTGAAGGCTTTGAAATGTTTGTTGCTGTCGCTTTCCAGCCACCCTCTCTCTACCCAGCTCAAGACCCGTGCCAGCCGTTTGTCTTTGTTTCTCGGGCAATGTCTGGCGCGGTCAGGAGTGGGCTGGGTAGAGTCTCTATTTGCAGGGTTGTTGTTGTGGGCGCAGGGTCATCCTCCAGGTCTGGTGGGGGGATCGGCTCAGTGCGTCTGCGTGCGAAATGTCCTTGCCGGGCCGGTGTGTCAGCTGGTAGCTGTAGGCGGCAAGGAACTTGGACCACCTCATCATCCTTGGTGACAGAATGTTTGGGGTGGCCTTGTTCCCTGCCAGTATCCCTAGCAACGGCTTGTGGTCTGTAATGATTGAAAAAGTCCTACCGTAGAGATACTCGTGGAACCTTTTCACTCCGGAGATGACTGCTAGGGCCTCCTTGTCCAGCTGGCTGTAATTCCTCTCCGGCTTGGACAGCGTTCTGGAGAAGAAGGCGATGGTTGCTTCTTTCCCATCTGGTAACGTGTGGCTGAGGATCACTCCGATGCCAAAGGGTGATGCGTCTCATGTTACTGTCAGCGGCAGTGTCTCGCTATACTGGATGAGGACTGCGTCTGACATTAGTAGGTTTTTGGTCTGTTGAAACGCGTTTTCCTCCTGCTTCCCCCAGGTCCAGGAGGCTATTTTATCCAACAGCCTATGCAAAGGTTCCGCCGCGGTCGCCTTTTGGGGTAGGAAAACATTATAGAAGTTAATAAGTCCCCAAAATGCCTGCAGTTCTGCCTTATTCTTTGGTGTGGGGGCTTCCTTGATGGCTCTGAGTTTTTTTTCGGTGGGGTGGATTCTGTGTCAGTCTAGGAGATACCGCAAGTGAACAGTCCACTCTTTATTTCAGTATACAGTTCTGTACAAGACCTGCAAACCGCGCGGCTTTTCTTATAGAGCCAGCTCGCGGCTCAGCGGCCAATGACAGCGCTTTGAATCTCCCGCGATCGGCTCAGCCAATCGCGGTAGACTCTTAGCACACCAGTCACGGTTGTTTAGTCAGCCAATCAGGTTGCGGTCCGTGTGGACCAATCAGAGTTCAGGATTTGGAGAATGTTAATATAGAACACAAGCTATTCTCCAAAGCACCTGAGGGCAGGACAAGAAGAAATGGGTGGAAATTAATCAAGGAGATAAGCAACTTAGAACTAAGGAGAAGTTCCAACACTGGAAGTTTTTAAAAAGATGTTGGATAACCATTTGTCTGAAGTGATGTAGGGTTTCCTGCCCAAGCAGGGTGCTGGACTAGAAGACCTCCAAGGTCCCTTCCAACTCTGTTATTCTAAATGTGTTGGAATCGCAAATTGGAATAGTAATAATCTTAGTGCATCACCAGTTTGGGGAACATTATCGTTAAAAAAATGACTAGCCTGTGCTTGGCCTAAATTTTCTACTCTTCTTTTTTTTTTTAAACAAATTTTATTAATTTTACAAAACAATATACAGACAAACAAAGCATAGGATATAATAACATAAGAGATCTGTTTCTGAAAAAACCAATAAGACATCTTATTTAAAGACAGAATAATTCCAAATTATCACATTTCCATATGAAAGCAATTTAATATATATATTTACCTTATCTGTTCAACTTCATATCTTATCCCAACTTCTCTTTATTACTCCTTTTCCTTCTATTTATTCAAATTATATTTCTTTTACTTTAGATTGTATACATTTTTTATATCCATCTGTCTTATTTACAATTTCATTGTTCTCTTCCAACATTCTTCTTACATTCTTCTAAAATTTTATTAATTCAAACGTAGACGTACAAAACACAAAACATAAATACCTAAAACTTCTTTTGGAAAGCGGCTTACCTCTTTTTATACAGACATAAATCAAATTCATACTCACTTAATATACTGTTTCATATCTAAATTAACATTCTGTATTTTCTATATATTTTCTCTCCTCTATTCACTCTCATAATTCTATTATATTTATTTCATCTCATTTTAAATAATTATACTTGTATCTTTTGTCTGTTCTCTTCAATTATCTATTTATCTTTTCTTTCTAATACAGTATTTCTCCTGTAATCACTGGTTGAAGTATGACAACTTTTTATCTTTCCCCTAAATTTGACACTTGAAATAATACATACTTTCCATACTAATTCTGCTTAGCACAAAGTACTACATTTTGAAATAGTGAAACAACAATAAAAAAGGGATTGAATTTATAGTATAATCAAAACAATAGTCCATAGAGAAATAAACTCTTACTTTTAAACATTTTGTATATTCCCTTTAATACATTATTAACTCATAATATTTCAAATTTCTAACTCAATTTCAAGTACTAATATCTACAATACAATCTTATATACTTTTGCAGAACCATATATTAAATTATAATTTACCCTTTGTCTCTGAAAAAAAACTTTTTTTTAATATCTTGTTTTAATCCTTTATGGCTTCTCTTCCCCTTTTCCCTCCCTTTCTTATCAATTCTAGTCTTTTTACCCCCCATCTCTCAAATTCCACTTTTTTGATTTTCCCTCTCTGTAGTGTTTCTCTTTTCTGTTGCTTTCTGGCATTGTATCAATTTTTCATCTTATTTTCTCCTTTCTTGGTTGCTTTTTTAGGTTCTGAATCCTGCATTTTCTTTCCCCCCTTATTCTTTTCAGCTATGATTTTTTGTCCATTAAATACTTCCTCCTGAATGTATTGTCCATTAAAGATGGCTTCTCCTTCTTCATCCCAATCCTCTTGTTCTTGTATTTCTTGGTAAGTAGAAATCGCCATTTCCAAAAAACAAAAGATAGATCCAAGAAAGTCCTTGCCTTCTTGTTTATCTTGTTGTAGCTTTTGAAATTCCATTTGTAATTCTTGCACAGATAATGCCATTTTTTTATTATTATTATTGTTATTATTTTTTTAAAGAGCATCCCAAATGTTTCTAGTCTTTCAAGAAATAGTTCCCCAAAAGTCACAAAGTCACAAAGCAATCCAAAACAAAGCAGACTGTTCCATTAACACTATCTTCTTCTCCCCCCCCCCGCCCTTCCTCCTGGGGTGAAATTCAATTAGACTGTTTCAAAATAATTTTTTAGAAGCCTTATTGTCATTAATTTCTAATCTTATAAACTTCAAGCAGTCTTCTTCAATAAAGTCTTAAGATATTTTTTTTACCTCTTCCTTTCCACTTATAGCAATAAACTTTTAATTTTTAATTCCAATGTTCCAAAATCTTTTATCCCCTTGGCTTTAGTTTTTAAGTTTATTTACCTTCTTAGCCCAAGCAGGTTTTCCAATTTCCATCAGCTACTTCCGTAGGGAAAGAGAGTGAAAAGAAATAACTTTCCCTTTCACTTTCTTCTGCTGCTTACACAATCTTTCTGGGAACAATGTAGCAATATAAAGGCAAATTCCAGGTTTTAAGGGCTCCTCTTTGTCCCGGCTCAGCCAAAGAAAAAACTTTCACTTTCTTCCTCCTGCACTTTCTTATCCAGCTGCAGACTTCTTTGTGGTGGCCATTGCTGACCACCGCTCCACCACCTTGGGAAAAGGGGGTTTTGCCGGCTGGGGAGGGGGTCTGTAACACCCCCAAAACCCTGTCCGGATCCCCCCTGTCTTCAGCTGCCTCTACAGGGCAGCTATATCCCCCAAATCCACCCGGATCGGGGGCACCTCAGCAGCGAGCTCAGGAGGGATCGCGTGGAAAGGCAAATGCCTGCTGCTGCCGAAGCCTTGCAAACCAGAAGTCCTACTCTTCTGTATAACAGGCTATTCTTAAGTTTTTTCTTAATGTGTCTTTCCAGGCTAGCCAATCCTACAATTTGACTGTTAACAATTTGCACAGATCTAAAGTAGCTTCTCACTGTTTCCCTATCCAACAACAACCATTGCCTGACTAAATCTGGCTAATTATCAGTCAGTATCTGTCATGACCCTGTCAGAGTCTGAATTCAAGGAGGAAGACAATCAGCTGACAGGGAGTGGGGGTGTGGCTCCATTGGCTATGGAGGAAACTGGGGAAGAACATAGTCCGACTGGGCAGAGCAGTGGGGAGGTAGAGCAAGGGAGAGAGAATTCGGAGGAAGGCCCCCTCTTCATCCTAGGGCACACAGGGAGGAACAGAAAAGAAGCAACGAGTGTTGCATGGCTTATGGGGGAGGAAAGGGCCCTGATTCCCTTCATTAGCCACACCTGAGAATGAGAGTTTACAATAGATGCAAGCTGAGTGCGGCATCTGCTGGGAACAAACATGAGTTTATCTTTTTTTAAAAACAAATTTTATTAATTTTTAAAAACAATACACAAACAAACAAAACGTAGAATATAATAACATAAGACATCTTTTCTGAAAAACAAATAAAACATCTTATTTAAAGACAGGATAATTCCAAATTATCACATTTCCATACAAGCACAATTTAATATGTATATTTATCTTATCTGTTCAACTTCATATCTTTTCCCAACTTCTCTCTATTTCTCCCTTTCCTTCTATTCAATTATATTTCTTTTGCCTTAGATTGTATATATTCATTGTATCCATCTGTCTTATTTACAATTTTGTTATTCTCTTCCAACATTCTTCTAGTGTTTTATTAATTCAAACATAGACAAACAAAACACAAAACATAAATACATAAAACTTCTTTTTGGAAAGTGGCTTACCCCGGGTTACATCTTTTTGTACAGACATAAATCAAATTCATGCTCACTTAATATACTATTTCATATCTTATTTAACATTCTATATTTTCTATATATTTTCTCTCCTCTATTCACTCTCTTAATTCTATTTTATTTATTTCATCTCATTTTAAATAATTATACTTGCATCTTTTGTCCGTTCTCTTTCAATTATCTATTTATCTTTTCTTTCTAATACAATATTTCTCCTGTAATCACTGGTTGAAGTATGACAAACTTTTTATCTTTCCCCTAAATTTAACACTTAAAATAATACATACTTTCCATACTGATTCTGCTTAGTACATTCTAAGTACTACATTTTAGAATAATAAAACAAAAAAAGAGAATTAAGTTTATAATATAGTAAAAACAATATTCCATAGGAAGTTAAACTCTATTGTTAAATCTTAAACATTTTTATACATTCCCTTTAATGCATTATTAACTCATATAATATTTCAGTTTACTAACTCGATTTCAAATACTAATATCTACAATACAGTCTTATGTACTTTTTCAGAATCATTTTTTAAAATTATATTTTATCCTTTGTCTCTGAAAAAAACCTGTTTTTTAACATCTTGTTTTAAACCTTTATGACTTCTCCTTCCTTTTTCCCTTCCTTTCTTATCAATTCTAGCCTTTTTGCCCCCCCATCTCTCAAACTCCACTCTCTTAATCTTCCCTCTCTGTTGTATTCCTCTTTTCTGTTGCTTTCAGACATTGTATCGATTTTTCATCTTATTTTTCCCTTTCTTGGTTGCTTTTTTAAGTTCCGAGTTCTCCATTTTCTTCCCCCCCATTTCTCTTTTCTTCCTCAACTAAGATTATTTGTCCATTAAAGATGGCTTCTTCTTCTTCATCCCAGCCTTCTAGTTGTTGTATTTCTTGGTAGGTAGAAATCGCCATTTCTAAAAAATGAAAAATAGATCCAGAAGAGCCCTTGCCTTCTTGTTCCTCTTCTTTTAGCTTTTGAAATTCCATTTGCAATTCTTCAACAGAAAATGCCATTATTTTTTTTAAGAACAACCCAAATGTTTTTAATCTTTCAAAAAATAGTTCCCAAAAATCCCAAAGTCACAAAGCAATCCAAATCAGAACAAACTTTCATTTAGCACTTTCTTCTTTTTACATTTTCTCTTCCTGGGGTAGAATTCAATTACACAGTTCCAAAGTAATTTTTTAGAAGTCCTTATTGCCTTTTATTTCTGGTCTTATAAACTCCAAGCAGTCTCCTTCAGTACAATCTTAAAATAAGTTCTTTACCTCTTCCCTCCCACTTATAGCAAAAAAGGTTTTAGTTTTTAATTCCAATGTTCAGAAATCTTTTATCCCCTTGGCTTTAAATTTCAAGTTTTTTACTTTCTGTGCCCAAGCAGGTTTTTCAGATTTCCATCTGCAATTTCTGTGGGGAGGGAGAGTGAGAGAAAATAACTTTCCCTTTCCAATTTTCTTCTGCCGCTTTTACAGTCTTCTTGGGAAACAATGTATCATTCAAGCAATTAAATTTCCAGGGTGTTTAAAGGTTCCTTGTTGTCCCGGTTCAGCCAAAAACTTTCACTTTCTCCGGCTTCCTCCTGCACAATCTTACCCAGCTGCAGGCTTCTTTGTGGCGGCCATGGCTGACCGCCGCTCCACCATCTTGGGAAAAAGGAGTTTAGCCGGCTGAGGAGGGGGTTTGCAATATCCCCAAGCTCCTACCCAGATCTCCTCTGTCTTCGGTTACCTCTACAGGGCAACCATATCCTCCAGATCCAGCTAGAACGGAGGCACTTCAGTGACGAGCGCAGCAGGAACCGCGCACGATCGTGGATTCCTGCCACCGCCGAAGCCTTGCAAACCGGAAGCCGCAAACATGAGTTTATCTTGTGTTGACATTGGTTATCTGCATTCCTGGCATCCTCCCAACCATGTTGAATTACTGCCGCTCCTTCACATCTGGAATTCCTTCTCTTGCCCTGCCGGACTAATTACCTCATCTTGCCTTGATTGGATTTATAGTTACAGTTTTTGTTGACCACGTTTTAGACTTGATTCTCCACAGCCAAAGGCTGTTCCTGGGAGAGCTTTTCTCCAGTCCAGAAGGTAATGAGGACAATGGAGGCAAAGTTGGAGCTAATAAAGGGATTCCTACTGATTATCTGACTGTTGCCTTTGTGCCACACCCTGGATCATCACAGTAACAAACCACCTTTAGTCTTCTGGCTGCTATGCCAGTTAAATTTGTATCACTTCTAGATGGTCAATATAGCAGGAATACCATGCAAAGCAGTTCTGTTCTTATGGAAATACTTTTTTAAAAAAAAACATGTAGCAGGATGGTAACCAGTTAAAATACTTCCTGTTCCGATATTCTTTCTAACTTTCAGAGCATTTCTTTGCATCCTGTTTTGCTTATTTTCTATTATTTTGTCGTAAACAATAGACTTACGTCTCTCTCATACTCTTCTTAATTCCCTTATCCTCTCCAATGCCCTTGTCTATGATTCATTTGTCTCCAACTGTACTAGCTTTTGCTCTCTTACATTTTCTAGCAAAAATTGCTTTGTTATCTCTTGCTATCTACTGGTGGGGTGAGAATGGCTTCTCCCCACCCCCTGAAAAATGCACAGCATGTGATCATCACTTTATCACCTGTCATCAAACATAAATGACACAGCTCATCCTAATCTAGGCTCTTGTTTGTTTCTTAGAAAATATTATTAAACTGAATATCCTTTTTTTTTTTGCTTTATTGGTTCGTGGAAATTGAAAATTATGGAAGTCTAACTCCCAATTGTATCTGGAGGCCCTTGGCTGGAAAAATATATATGCATTTATGCATATATAAACGCATATTATAAACTATTATAAACTGCTGTTATAAACTTGAATTTTCCAGATATTCTTGACTAAAATTTTGTTTTACCTGGAGATGGTCTAGCTATTGCTTGCCCTCTTCTCTGTTTTTATCTTTAGTGTCATTATTTACAGCAGTGTTTCTCAACCTTGACAGTTTCAAGATATGTGATCTTCAGCTGGTTTATAGTGTACAGTAAACTGTTGAACTCCATGCAGATTATGAATCACTGGAACATTTCCTTGGGATGACTTGGTGAATGAGATTTGCTCCTACTTGGACACTGATGTTTATATAGAGAACTTTAAAGAGAACCTTTTGTGGACAGCTGAAACATATTTTTCAGTTTACTCATCTTAAAATTGCTAAGGTTGAGAAACACTGATTTAGAGGAAGAAAGCTGTCCTGGTCCAATAGCCTAGGTTCCTACCATCATTTATAGTACAGCAACCATGCTACTCAAGACTTACATACATGGTTTCATTTTAAAAAATGGCTGTCCCTGCATATGCTATAAATAATGCTACTTCCCCCAAAAGCCAAAGTTGTTTCAAGTAATTTCCCTGCCTAGAAGTGAAAGGATGACATCTTCTACCACACCTGAGGTAACAGGCCATCTAGAGAGTTCTATCCAGGGGGAAGATACAGATTCTTCTCCAGTTCTCTGCTATTATACTTTGCCTCATGATATCTGCCTACTGAGACCTTTGCTGTTTTTCGCCTAAATGATAAAGCTAGTCCATTTGCAGTATGTTATTGGGCATACATGCATACCATTTCTGCATCTGCTTGTGGCAAAACGAGGTCTCTCCTATATTTGGGGATCAGCAGTGCATTCCTACGTTCCCATAATATTGTCTGGCTTACATACTGCTTGGGAAGCTGAGTTGATTAGTCACCAATTCAATTCTTGCCTCAGAGAAAAGGCTGTGAAGATAATTTTGCTGTAGTTTCACTGGAGATATGGGACAGGGAGTTTCTTGTTGATGGATATTTCCACTTTATCTCAGGCTCTTGGAATATCCATCCTATAGCTACATTGCCACCTCCTTTTCTTCCCAGTTCTTCTGAATAATTTTGCAGAGCTGCAGTTTGGTTTTTGAATAACCCCCAACCCTTGCTTCAAAAAGCAAAGGCAGACAGGAAAAACAAGGAGGAAGGCAGAATAGACGCACGTTTTTCCTTGCACTTTCCTACTGGGTAGCTGGAAAGAACACTGGCTTGCAATATGGGAGGACAAAAAAATAATGATGGGGACACTTCTAGAGTGGTATAAATCTGCCAAAGAGCGAGTGTTCCAAGACCTAACCATCCATGAGGGATTAGGAGATTAGTGTATGGCATTACAAAGGTGGAATAAATGTCCTCACCATTTACATTTTTATTTCTGATTACTAGTTTTTGAGTTTAGAAACACTGCCCTGCAAGGCAAAATTAGTGTGTGGTATCAAAGCATGAAGGGTCTAAGGAATAAAGTCTGAGGAACCACTAACTTGCGAATTGTACTATAGCAAACTTAATAGAATTGGTGTGTTGGTTCTTACTGCTTGACAGAACAGTTTTATCAGCTGGGTCAGTAACTGTTGGCAACCTTATCTATGGATTCTTGAAAAGATACCAGCATATCATCAGGCAATCTTTCTCAACTCAAGCCCAAATAAACTTCCAAAGCAAAAATTGTTCAGTTAGTTTTCCCTGATTCATGTACCTTTTGAGTTCAGGTTCATTCATTATAGAATCTTCATGTTTCAAAAAATCTAATTCTTTCTTCATTGAACATAAAGAATCCGAAAGAAGATGGCCTTAGCCTGACCCATTCTAAAGAGAAAAGAGGAATGTATTGATCAGTCCAATGATATGCTCTGTTAAAGCTTTCATGAGACCCAAATCCTATTATGAATACCCCTGTCCTGAAGAAAAAGCTCTCCACCCCTTCTTCAGAGCACAGCCTCCTGCTACTTTGATTTTTTTTACTTCAGTCTATTTATTATAATTTTTAACTAGAATGATCCCCAACTGCAATTTTCTGAACTAGAGTATGCTGCATAATGCATCCATCTCTTCTCTTTATCATAATTCACGTCTCTTTTGAAGTCCTTAAAATCATTTGACTAATCCTGTTACTCTTGATTCTAAATTAAAACTAAAGGGCAAAGGTTAAATATCTATGGCAGGCCTGTTGGCTTCAAATAAAAAAAGTTCATGTTTTCAGGCTTTACAAAGTGAAATATATCAATATAGCACTTAAAATGTCCTTTACTCCATTTAAAATACATCCAGGTGGCACAGGGCAAATGCAATGATGACATAAAATAGGATTATATTGCTGCTGTTATCACAATAAATTGTAAAATTGACTTTCTCCCTTTTTTAATTCATAGTTTGTTTTTTACATTTAGCTAGTTTCTTTGCCTAGACAAAAGTAACTTGTGAATGAATGCACTAAGAAAAGTCTATTAAGTGCCTTGGGTCATTACCTGTTTCCAGAGTTAACCAGACATCTGTCATAAAAATCAATGCCTCTTTTTCTGAAATCAAACACTTTCTAACAGAAAGTCTCAAAATCAAAATAATTCTAAACCTATCCACTTTTCCATGAAAGCACTGTAACAAATACTGGCTCTGTATTTCATCTCCCTGATAGTTTAAAAGAGATCAGGTCATAACTTCAATTTCATGAATACAGAGAAATATACATTTGCCCTAAAATATTTCATGTTATGGACATTCAAAGAAGGTAAGCAGAAAACGTTTGAGTCATTGATATTGCTTCTTTAAATGGATCTTCCATAGAATGTCAGATAGATATACTTGTCTGTTATCTTAGAGCAACAGTTCCTAAAATTTTTGCCATCACACCTCCCTTTAGTGTTGTCTCACTTTCCCTAAAAAACCAAGCACCAAAATGAGAACAATGCAATGAAGCTTTGGGAAGTTTATTATTGTTTAATTATTACAGAGTTTTTCACATCTCTCCTAGACTCTGTATCTTCCAAGGGGAGGTTTATCACATTGTTTTGGAACCCTGCTTTGGAGCTGATTCAGCAGTGGTATTCAGCAGGTTCTGACCAGTTCTGGAGAGCCAGTAGCGGAAATTTTGTGTAGTGCGGAGAACCGGCAAATCCCACCTCTGACTGGCCCCTCCCCCATCTATTCTCTGCCTCCCGAGTCCCAGCTGATTGGCGGAGTCTTCTTTTGTTGCACTGCACAGGAGATCAGAGCTGGAAAGCAGGTTAGTGGGGTGGGGAGGGAATGGGATTTTGCAATAACCTTCCCCTGGGAATGGGGGGGGGATGGGGATTTTACAGTATCCTTCCCCTGCCATGCCCACCAAACCACACCCACAGAACCAGTAGTAAAAAATTTTGAATCCCACCATTGCTTTGGAGGAAGAACCAATGTATGCAATAATCTGATTTAACAGTTGTGTTGTACCTTAAACAATGTAGTACACTCTGATTTAGTCAGCTTCTGGACCATTCTGAATCACATAGACTATAACATTGCCTTGGTTGCCCTAGCCATTCCATACATGCATGTGGTAACCCTATGGGAAATTGGACAGACAGATATTAAGAGGTGATAAAAGCTGGGTAATCTCCACATGCACCACTTTTTCTCCAAGTATTTATGAACGCTAGTTCTTCATTAACTCCTCTTTGCAGCTAGCTCTAATCCAAGCAGAAAAATGTTATAAACCCAACAGAAATGATGGGAAAGCTTGTTTAGTTTTGTCTATCTACATGATGGAACAATAATAAAGAACAAAGCCTCCGACATTTGAAATTAGAGAGCAAGAGGATAAACAATTCTATAAAATTTGGGACCTTTTTTATCAATGGTTGGATGATAAAATACAATAATAGAATATTTAGAATTTTAGATAATAAGGAATATATAAAAAGATATCTTTTCTTTTCTTTGTTATTTGATAACATATCTATAAAATGTTTTTAGGATAGATTTGGTATGACTATATGATTTGTTATAAAATAAATTACGTAAATTATAGTTATCTCGTAAAGTATGAATGAATAAAACTATAGTCAAATGATTGTTTAATAGTGATACTAGGATATATAATTTTTGATTGATAATATGAGTTATTATGTAATGTAACTGTAATTGAGACTATGAAATGAATGCACAAAAACTGGTAAACCAGCTGACACACTGTTTGTATATATTTATGAAAGAAAGCTGATGTTTTTATGTTTTGTCTGTTTTGTTTGTTTTTAAAAACTAATAAAATTGTTTTCAAAAAAATAATAATAATAACAAAGCCTTTATTTGAAATATTGGTTGTTTCTTCCCACCAACTGGAAATTTAGTCATTTCTCCCCTTCTTAATTAAAATATAAGGAACTAAAGTATGGGACTTAGATTGGTTAGCATTACATTACATATTGGTTAGCATTACATTACTTCTTACAATAAATACTACAGGGAATCAGAGAGTTCCTAGTACCTAGCTGAAAAAGCATTGGTAATGTACAGAGTTGGATATTGTAAATTAATGTTTCCCACTAGCATATGGTACTAAGGGCAAAATGCTTCTAAATGTGCCCCTTATAGTCAATTTGTAAAGCTAATTTCTCCTCTTTCTCCCTTTGACCTCCAGTGGCTTCAAACGTTAAATTGGCTGTTTTATTATTTATGTACACATCTTTTTGCAAGATTCAATGGATGGAGGCAGTGGAGGAGGAGGAGTCCATAACAAATTACACCCCCAATTTTCTGTCATTTTCTCTTAAAAGATATTAAAATGAAGCCCTTACATTGTTCCCTGAAATTGGCTCATTGCAAAAGAAAATGGGCAGGTTTTATATTTGATTTAGTATCTCTCACACCCCAAAGCATTGATTCTTGGAGAGTATTTCTGTGTCTTGAATAAAGAGATACATACAGTTCTGCTCCAGTTTCATTTGTGCTCATGAATATGTGCATAGGAACACACATGTGCATGTGGGGACAGCTTGTCCCAAAAGCTGGGAGCCAAAGCAATTAAAGGTTAAAATCAGAGATGTGATTCAAAAATTTTACTACCGGTTCTGTGGATGTGGCTTGGTAGGCGTGGTTTGGTGGGCGTGGCAGGGGAAGGATACTGCAAAATCCCATTCCCTCCCCACCCCATTAACCTGCTTTCCAGCTCCGTTCTCCTGTGCAGGGCAACAAAAGAAGACCCAGCCAATCAGCTGGGACTTGGGAGGCAGAGAATAGATGGGGGCAGGCCAGTCAGAGGTGGTATTTGCCGTTTCTCCAAACTACTCAAAATTTCCGCTACCAGTTCTCCAGAATTGGTCAGAACCTGCTGAACCTCTGGTTAAAATGAAGCAGAAACAAAAAGAAGCTTTTCAAGCTTACATGATGATTCCAGCTATTTAGTTACATACTAAATGTTGCCTGCATCATTCTTCATAGCCCAGTGCTGTTATTTTACCCCCGGTTGACTGTCTTGGTTCTCATCCTATTGTCCTGAGTGTAAAGGCAATAACTATCCCTTCTCTGCTCTAGCTGGGAGCTGCTCTTTTATATTAAGGCTTGTACCACTCCCTGTTGTACCACTCCCTGTAAGTTTTTGTTGTATTCATCATTGTTCAGCAGTTGTCTACTTGTATGTCATGGAATGCAACTTGTAGAAAGTTAGCACCCACCCCTCTCCCATGAGGAATAAAATATTCTAGGAAATATTAAAAAGGTAGAATATTATATTTTCTGGATGAGAAAAGGAGAAACATGTTTTTAAAGACAAATCAGCTTCCTGTAGCTCCCTGCCCCTCCCTTCAGCTCCAGGGTGATGGGGTTAAGACGTGGCCCTCAGGACATGATAGGATTAGCCTTCTAATCTCACCATATGGCACCTGGGAAGATTACATCACCCAGCAAAATTCAACCAAGCTTGGGACTCAAGACAAACTACAAAGCAGAGGTGGGATTTAAATTTCTTAACAAACTGTTCTGTGGGCATTGCCTAATTTGTGGGTGTGGCTTGGCAGTCATGTGACTGGGTGGGCATGGCTTACTGACTGAGCTTGGTGGTCACATGACTGGCTGGATGTGGCTTGTATGTAAATATTGTAAATATTTATGTAAATATTGAATTTTTTATGTAAATATTGAATTTTTTATTTAAAAAGAGCAACTTTTACCCAGAATCAGGCAAAGCAGGCAGGCAGATTGAGTTGCTTGCAAAATCACAGATTCACTCACAGTCTTCCTTTCTGCAATCACAATCTACCTTTCTGCAATCTGCTGCCTGAGTTTGCACTGAAAAATAGAAGCTTCAGTCCTAAGAAAGATTCAGCTCTGCTCTCAGGCCACTTCTCTCCCTCAAATCCCTGAATACCACCCCTGAGAAGCCTCCTGAGTGAAGGCAAAGCAGTACAACAGCGATTTCCTGCTTTCCAGCTAATCTAAATCACTGGCACAGCTAATAGTTGGAACAGCTGGTTTGGTAAGCAACTTACCAAAAATGAGGCAAAGACACAACGCAGTCAAGTTGGATAGCATGCATGCCAAGTAAGGAGTGACTGGGTGGGGAGGGGCCAGCCAGTGACATGATTTGCCAGTTCTCCGAACTGCGCAGAATCGTAACAACTGGTTAAGATTGTTCTATAGAACCAGTCTATACCGATAGAATTCCACCCCTGGAATAGGAAGCAAGTTCAAAACCAATAAATCTCTCTCCCTCACTCACCCATGTGCTTCTTTTTTTTTTTTTGCCCAGGGCCTCAATGTGGTCCTGTCCACCATTAAACCATCTTTCCAAGCAGTCTCCATGTTTCCAGTGTCTTTCTTCACACTTGGAACTGAACCCAGATGGACTTTTCTTCCAACAAATTTATTCCAGTGACACATATGGCTCTAGGTTCCAGCCTTGGCAGTTTCAAGCTTCCATGGAGTAAAATACTCTGAAGAGAGCATTAAGTACTCCGGAGGAAAAGATTCTTGCTCCCATACTTAGGCAAAATTAAAGTTGTTAATGGTTTGTGAAATTTCTGTGCAATATCATTGTGAAAGTACCGGTTTATCTATTGACACCATGATGAAAACGTCAGCTAGGTAGATTGAAGAGGAAAATGAGGTGGGGAGAGGGGGCAATAGGAGGGAGAAAAGATTCATTTATGAAGCAGTGTTGTGGCCCACTGGCGGCTGACGGAGCTGGCAGCAGAGTTGGACAGTAGCAAGGAGGTTGAGGAGGAACCAGGGCCGGGTCTGGAGACTGCGGAAGATCTGAAGGAGGGCACTGTATCAGGGGCAGAGATGGGGCCAGGGCAGGCTGGGAGTCAGCAGCTGCCTTCAGACTCAGTCAGCAGTGATACAGGGGAGTTTATGGAACCAGTTCCCAGCCTGCGCATGCGTAGAGCTAGCAGAAAACAAGAACAATTGAGAAAGCAGGGTTGATTCAGGAGTAAAGCCACACCTCGGAGATGATTGGCCCCTCCCATAGGACATAAAAGAGCAAATGGGACATGAGCTTTTGCAGGAAGCAATTAGTTCTTTTGCTCAGAATACAAGCTTTGAAAAATCCTGTTTGACTCTGTGTCAAGTTTGGTTTGCCTTGCATCTGGCAATTAGTTCGCTGGCTGCATTCCAAGTGTGATAAGGTGGGTGTTTATCAATATTTCCCTGAAAGACTGTATGTGAAGCCTTGTGAATGAACATAATTCACAGCTGTGGAAATAAAAGAGGTTTTGCTGGGATTAAGATTGCGTCCTATGCCTTATAAGGAAGTCTAGGTCAGAACAAGCAGAATGATGTGGAGGTCCTATTTTGGATTTTATTTTGATATGCTGTTTTTTTTGTTTTGCTTTTAATGAAAATGTCAAAATATGTAACACATTCCCATCGATTCTAAATATTTATTTATTTATTTTTCTTTTGTTCGTTACCTCATACTTCCTAACTCATTTTCTAACTACATGCATTGATACAATTGGGTTATTCTGAAGAAAACAGTGTAATTTGGGAATGGAGAGGAAAATAGAATAACATAGTAGAGTAGAAGCCAATCATGTAACCATGAAATAACTGAAATATAGCCTATTCTCTTCCAGCCCAGATTTATCCACAGACATATACCATATACAGATGCACAGAGATATACACAGACATACACCAGCCTTCCTAAATTGGCGTCTTGGCTAGGAATTCTGGGAGTTGAAGTCCTAACATATCTTAGCAGAATAACAGAACAGAATAACAGAATAACATAGTTGGAAGGGACTTTGCAGGTCTTTTAGTCTAACCCCCTGCTCAACCCTATACCATTTCAGACAAATTGTTGTCCAATCTCTTCTTAAAAACTTCTAGTGTTGGAGCATCCACGACACTAAAGAGATTGGACAATCATGTTATAGGGTTTCCTCTACTTGAGGATGTCAGGTTGGAGAAGGCTCAGTGAAATAGGTTGGTCCTTGTAGTCTACTTGGATGCAGAGTTTTTTTTATTAATCGCTGTTAATATTTGAGCTAAAGTAAACATCTTTGGAAGAGCTGCTGATCACTGATTACACTTGTAAGATTTTCCCAAGACTTGCCTAAAACTTCTGAATGATTAATTATTCATTATTTGACACTGGATGGATAGCAGGAGGAATCATGCTTGTTTTCTAAAAGCACCTTCCAAAGCTGGAGTTTACATATTTGTGTTTGGCCTCTTCAGTGCTGAATCCTGACCACTATTATCCGTATCACAAATAATGTTACAGTCACACAATGGACCATGATCATAGGTTGTATATGAGGCTGCCTTTGGAGACAACATAGATATTTCAGCTGATTCAGAGAATGTAAGTTATATAATTGCTTTTGTTGGCTAATTAATCCCAAAGACAAAATGCTGATTTTAACCTTTAAAACAGATTTCCTTTGCAAAGGTGCAAAATTAGGACTGGTAATTCAGCATTTACAGAGAGAACTTTTCCCCATCCTGGAATACACAGTCTATAAACCCCTGATTTTTGCTGCAGTACCAAGAATCTACTTGGTAGTATTCTTATAGCTGTGATGTCTAGCAAATGCACTTTTTAACTTTTAATTATTGGGGAAAGCAGGGAAAAAGACTGAAGCAGGAAAATCTTATATTATCCTCATCTCTTGAAAAGTTATGGCAAGCAGCAGCCACAGCAATAAGATGACTGGTAATTAAAGCACCTTTGCTTCTCTATAGAGAAGTTTGAAGGTGTTATTTTCCAGTCCATCGAAGCACAGAAAATCCATCTGGGGCAGACCGAGCCAATGGAAGGAAGGAAACTCTTGAAAGCTGGGGCAGAATTGGTTGGAATAAAGATATTTCCTTACTAATAAGGATCCCTTAGAAAATCACCACTCTAGTTTGCAGTGGGAAAGTAACATTGTGGGGGAAACTTAATTTAGATGCAGAGGCACAAAAATAAATAGCGGAAAGGATAGGAAAGTAGGCTGCATGCTATAATCTTATGTATGCATACTCAGAATTAAAGCTCATTGAATCCAGCAGGATTTAGTTATATGTAAGTGTAAGTAAAATAACAGTTTCTAAGCTATATCTTGTGTCTTTAGAAAGCAATAGAAGTGACTAAGGGAAAAATAACAATGAATTGCAGGGAATGTCTGTGAAGTTATTGTTTCTAATTCTAGAAACACGCTCACATTTAATACTACGGGATTAGCATATTGATATTAATTTACGTTTATATTCAATTCTCAATGTGACAGAAACTACTCTTAGAAACTGAACACGTGTACGCACAAATCAGAAAATATTTTTTTTGAATCTCAGAACAAATATATATATTAGAAGTTCTGCTGAATCATTCTGGTTGGGCATAGGTCAGCAGGAAATAAAAAGTCAGAATTGTTGTTACTGTTTGAAGTTTTTGTCCTATGTTCTTGGACTTTTCTCACTCTTCCCCAACAAAATTAATACTCAGAACTGTAGGTTAGTTTGTAGCTACCACAACACAACCAATGTGTACCATACAGGTAGTCCTTGACTTACATCCATTCATTTAGTGACCGTTTGAAATTAGAACAGCACTGATAAAAGTGATTTATCACTGTTTTTCACACTTATTACCATTGCGGTATCTCCATGGTTACATGATCAAAATTCAGATGCTTAGCAACAGGCATGTATTTATCATGGTTGCAGTGTCCAGGGATCATGTGAATTCCTTTTGTACCCTTCTAGCAAGCAAAGTCAATCGGAAGCTAGATTCACTTAACATGAATTAACCATGTTACTAACTTAATAACTGCAGTGATCATTTAACAATTGTGGCAAGAAAGGTCATATAGTAGAGGAAAGTTCATTGAATAACTATCTTGCTTTGCAACAGAAATTTTGGCCCTAATTGTCATCATAAGTCAAGGACTACCTGTATTCATACCAAACAGACATGTTTTGTTCGAATAGAAACCAAGTAGCTGTTTGGTGTAAAAAACATTTTGTGTTTCTGTAATTGCGAGTTATGATTTGGACACAGATATCCTTTAAAACTGCTGTCTTTTGAGTGGTTCTTTTTACACTAAAGAAAGGAAAAAAATATTCTAGTTTGTATACAATTTGCATATGCAAACATGTAGATGCCAATTTTGGAATAAATTTATTATAATATAATAGAAAGACAATACCAATAGCACTTAGACTTATATATCACTTTACAGTCTTTTTTTTATAAAAATTTTATTTGGGTTTTCACAAAGCATAATACAAGTAAAATTTCTTTTTTTGATAATAGCATGGTCCCAAGTTACCACTTCTCCATACAGATACAAATTCAATTTCATATTCATCTTTGTGTTCTGTTCCATATCTTATTACTATTTTAACATTTTCTCAATAATTTTTCCCTTCCCTTAGTTTTCTCAATCTTACTTTTAATTATCTCATTCCTTTCTAAACTCAATTAGATATATCTTTTTCTAAGTTTCAATATCTTTCTAATCATTATATTTATACTTTTGTCTGTCCTGTTTCAATTTCATATTTTCTTTTCTCAATAAACAAAATTTTCCTCTGTAGTTACTGATTGGAGTATGACACCTTTACATCTTTTAATTTTTATCCCTTCAACTCTTATTTAAACTTCAATTTATGCCTTTACAATTATAACATTCAGTATAACACATAACTTCCAGTCGAATTCTGCTTGGTACATTCTTAAAATATGTACCAAGTTCTTAAAGAAAAAGTACTGTATATATATAAAACAATAATAAATAAAATACTTATTCTATTCCAATTCAGCTCTATCATTAATGTTAGTTATAATCTTTAACATCTTTAACATTTCTTTTCAATAGGGTATCATACTTCCAGGAACACTTATAATATTTCCATAATTTTTTCATATTTCTTTCATATTCCTCTTCACTTAAATTTTTATAACATATTAATGATAATTAAAATGTTCCCCTCCTTTCCTCATTCCATTCTCTCATTCTCTTTATTTCATTTATTTATTAAACATTCGATTACATTACAATGAGTGTTTTTTCTATCAATTTAATCACACTTGTTTCATATTTTCAAAGTTCGTTTCTATTTCTAATATAACAATAATATCTTATGTACCCTTGCAGAATCCCCCTTTCAATTAAATTTTCACCCATTATCTCTGTGTCTTCTAAATAGGCTTATACCCTTAATCTTTGTACACTTTCCCTATTTCTCTATGTCCTGTTTCTGTCCTTTATAATTTCTTTTCCTTTCCTTCTTCTCCCTCTTCTTCTCCCTTCCCTTTTTGACCCCTTCTCTCTCTAATTCTGATTCTCTCTTCTGTAATCCTCTCTTCTGTTTTTTGCTAATATTGTAATTACTTTTCAAACTATTCTTTTGGGGGTTTGTTTTTTCAAATCTTAAATTTTTTACTCTCTTTCCCCCCTTTCCTTTCTTTTCCCTGCATAGAAATACTTGGTCATTGAAGATGGCTTCTTCTTTGTCCTGCCCTTCTTGTTCTACAGGCATTTCTTGTTGTTTCTCATAGTTCAGGATCTTCATTTCTAAAAATTGAAATACGAAGCCAAAAGAACCTCTTCTTTCTGCATCTTCTTTCTGTTTTTTAAGTTTCATTCTCAATTCTTCCAAGAGTGACACCATTTTAAAAACTTTTAAACAACCACCCAATTAATTTTAGTCCTTTAGATCCAATAGCCCAAAATCCAAAAAACACCAAGTAATCCAAATAATCCAAAGCTGTTTTTTCTTGATTCTTTTTTTCCACTTTCTCTTCCTGGGGTTCTCTTATCTTGTTACAAAGTTTCAGTTAAAACGTATCTTTTAGGAATCTTGTTAAAGTTTCACTGTTAATTTCTTTCACTTCCAGGTGGTCTCCTCCATTTTTCCAGATCTCACCCTTTTGTTTTTTTTTCCCCTTCTTTTAAAAGTTTTTGAGAATCGAGAAATCTTTATTATCCCTTTGACATTTTATTTTCAGCTTAAATATGTTAATGTCAAAGTGGATTTTTGCCGATTTCTTGCTTAAATCTCTTAGTTGTCAATATAGGAAAGAAAAGAAAAAAACCAAATCCTTTCCCTTCCCTCTCTCATTAGCCGCTTCAAGGTCTTCTTTGGGAGCAATGTTATTCTTTATAATTCAAATTCCAGGGTACCTTATATTGTTGCTTTTTCAGTCCGACCTGGTCTCTTCTTATCTTCCTCCTGCACATTCTTTTCCGGTTGAGTTCTTCTTTCAGGTGGTCATTTCTGACCACCGCTGCAACCGCCTTTGGGAAAGGGAGTAATGGCCAGCTGGGGAGGAGAGATGTGACTCTCCTCGACCCTGCTGGCAGTATCCATCTCTTCACCACCTCTACGGGGTGGATTAGCCCTGAAACCAGCCGGCTCGGGGCACTCCAGCAGTGAGCACAGATCAAAACCACGCACAATCGCAGATTTTGGTCTGCCACCGAAGAAGCTCAAACTGGAAGCCCCTTTACAGTCCATTAGAATCAGTGTATTGTCCCAACAATCTGAGTCCTGATTTTAACAATCTCAGAAAGATGGAAGGTTAAGTCAACCTTGAACTGGTCAGGATCAAACTCCAGATTATGGGCAGAGTTAGCCTGCAATACTGCATTCTAACCATTGTGCCACCACAACTCCAAGATGCATTACTACAGAAGACAAGTCTAACCAAACTACTAATATGCATGTTCAATCAACTGTCCAAAGATAAAGTGTCAATGGACACTCCCTCTGTTACACTTTTTGATTTGAAATAAAATTCAGATGAGATAACCCTTCAGAAGATGCTGTCCCACAAACATTTATATTCTAGTGAGTGGTATATACATCAGACCACCTTAATTATTGCCTTATCCAAAGGAATCTTGCTTTAACATATTTAGCTTTCTCCACAGTTTTCCATCTCTACTTTGGCATTATTCTGAAAGCAGCCAAATATTGTTTGTTTTCTACTTTTTCTAAACTTCTCTTTTGAGATTGGTTTAGCCAATACACAATGGTGCTCCTCCTACTTCTTTACATGTAAATATACTTTTCACTCGCTTCAAAGAGGATTTCTTTTTAACTTTGCTTCTTGTGGACTGGTTAATTTTAAATCCCCCAGTTCATTCATTCATTCATTCTTACTATTTAAGTCATTCATATTCCAAATGTTTGAGCTTAATATAATCATACAGGGTTCTGGTCTTTATTGTGCTGTTTAATATGTGTGTATGTATATAAACACAAACACTCAAATAACATAGTATATACGTACAGGTTTTATTATAGTGCATTTTGCGTACCAACAATTGTTACTTATTTTTGATATTCCTAAACATAAAACAAAATGGGAAGAATGAAAAGCTAAATGATTAAATTATAAAACCACTGAATGTTCAATAATTCTCGAAATCAAGAAAGATGGGGTATGAGGAAATACACAACTTCAATAGATAATTCCCGGGCTCTTTTTTATTTTTGTTTCCATCCCTCTTTTAACAGGACTGTTAACTCTCCAGGACCATTAGACAGAAAAGCTTTTCCCTACTGTTGAGCTAGTGTTGTCCACCCAACTTTTGAGCTGGCACAACACAATACCGACTTAACACTTGTCCCCTTTGCTAGTCCTTATCTTGTCTCTTCTGGATCTATTACAAATAATTACAGAATGTTTAATGAGTATGCCACTCGTGACAGGCAGGTGATTGGTTTTATCACTGATTTTGGTACTATTCCCCGTCAGCATGTCACCAATTAATGGAGGAAATGTACACCGACCAGCACACTGTAGCATCGAAGAGGAGGGTCTCAGTTCAGGTCTTTGCCTGTCATTTCTAGGTTGATTTTATTTGCTAAAACCTTAAGTCCATTTGGGCATCTTCTAAGTTAAAATGATATAAAATAAGAAGGGGGGAGGGAGAGAGTGGAACTCGGAAGGAAGCAGACTCCACCATGATTGTGCTTCTAATTTTCAGGGTCTTAGAGAGTAGACAGTCTGACAAATGCTAGCTGTCAGCAGTCACCTTTTTTTTTTTTACTTTAGGGGAAGCGGGAGTGAAATTGATAGAGAAGGAATTCAAGCCAAGTGGCAAATAAACTACCCCCTCTTCTTGCCCACCTGAAATAGTGCAGTTCTGCCCTCCTCGTTGGAAACCTGAAGAAAAGCTAACATAAAAAACATAAATGTGAGAGGAACACAAGGAGTTCAGACAACCTACTGCTAACAAGGAGAGCAAAGGTGGGAAATAGATGCCTGATGGAGGCTGCCTGGTGACCAGAGTAAAAGAGCAACCTGTGGCTCCCAAGACAGACTTCTGATTCCACCTGTCATTGGTCTCCTGAGTTTGCCTGGTAAAATTTAGAATATTTTATTGAATACACATCTTGTACAGCGGTATCAGGGGAAAAAAATTAGGGAAAACACCAAATTGTTGGTATTCTTAAATTAATCCCTCATGAGTTCGGGGCAATTTCATGAGTAGAGAAGGGAACAAGTATTATCAGGACAAGTGCAAATGGGAACAAGAACAAAATGAATTCCCTGACATTGTTCACAAGATCCTTGGGAGATCGAACTTAATAATAACATTTAAAACAATATTTTAGTTCTTTTGGATGAGGGCTGTTTAGCTATCTGGTTAAAAGGGGGGGGACTTCAGTGGCTCCATTCTTATTTTTCTTCTTTGCCCCAAGCACCACTTTCCCCTTGCAATAGATTGTTCTCTTCCCCCTCCCCAAAGGGGGTGGAAGAAAATTGAGTAAGGAGGGGAAAAGGAAAAGGGAAAGCAAATCAATGAAGGCATCTTACTAAGATGTATCCAGTAAAGAACCTGCCGGCTCTCTCTTCTCTCACTTCTCTGCCTGCCTCTTGGTTCCCTCGGTTTGTCTTTCCTCTTTTCTTTAATTTTTCTTTTATTCTCACCCTCACCCAGCCCACATTTCCATATCAAACCTGGGATCGTACTTGCAGCTGTTATAAAAAGGCCATCAAAGAGCAGCAGTCTTAAGGGCGATACTCCAGCCAACGAGGGGACGGCGTTGTCCCCTCCCCCCACGGACACACACACACACACACACACACACACACACACACACACACACACACACACACACACACACGGCACAAGAACACCCCTCCACATCCTCTTCCCCAACCGGGAGATCTTTCTTCCTCCTTTCCTGAAGTTTACCCTCTCTGCCCTCCCCACCCGCCGCTTTTATTCTCCTGCCAGCTTGCCCCGTCCGTCCGTCACCATTTCCACCACGGGGAGGCAACGCGCCCAGCCCCTTCAGCGGCTGAGCATTGGCCGGAAAACTTTGCTCGCCGGGGCCATCGGCGTGGTGATGATCTTGATCCTGGTGATCCTCATTCCGGTGCTGGTGAGTTCCGTAGGCATCGACGGACACTACGAGATGCTGGGCACCTGCCGTATGGTCTGCGACCCCTACCTGGGCAAGACCAGCACCACGACCAGCGCCAGCAGCATCCGGAGCGAGGGCGCCGAAAGCCTCAGTAGCACAAGTAGCGACCACAGCGGACAGCCCGCGCCATCCACCCTCGTCCAGGGGCCCCAGGGCAAGCCGGGGCGGCCGGGCAAGCCGGGCCCGCCGGGATCCCCGGGAGAGCCGGGGCCCCCGGGCCCGCGGGGTCCCCCGGGAGAGAGAGGAGATCCTGGGAAAACCGGTCCGCCTGGCCTGCCCGGGCCGGGACTGAGCACGGGGGCCATCAGTGCGGCCACCTACACCATGGTGCCCCGTGTGGCCTTTTACGCCGGCCTCAAGAACCCTCACGAGGGCTACGAGATACTCAAGTTCGACGACGTCGTAACCAACTTGGGGAACAACTATGATGCCGCCACGGGCAAGTTCACCTGCAACATCCCGGGCACCTATTTCTTCACCTACCACGTCCTGATGCGCGGCGGCGACGGGACCAGCATGTGGGCAGATCTGTGCAAGAACGGGCAGGTAGGCGGGCGACTCCGCTTGGCTCTCTTGGCCGGCCGTGGGGGAGCCTTGGCTTCCCGGGCGCATTTTGTCGATCCCTCGGGATGGGGAAAGGCGGGAGAGGGGAACTTTGGTCGCGGAAGCGATGTTTTTGGAAGACATCTTATACTGGAGGTAAGGAGGTCTTCCCCGAACCATTTGGTGATTCTGGGAATGCCGCCTCCCCAAAGTGCATAGTAACTTTAGTCCGCGCGTGTGTGCAGTTGGCGAGGGTGGCGCCTTGTCCCGCGAAAGTGGGACTGCGGTACTCTCCGGGCCTTTACTAACGCCCTGCCGAACGGAGAGAGGCTACTTCTGCGCAAGGATACACTGTATAGAATTCTGCGTGAGGTGATTTGTAAAAGACCTAGAGACGCACCTCGCTGGGTAATTGTAAATCTGTGGGGAGAATCCCTTCTTCCATAATAGCATAGTTGTCCAAGAGGTCGTGATAAGGAGTACCAGTGGCACATATGCCATGGATTTCCCCCCTCCTTCTGGAAACGATGGGAAGCTCGATTCAATAACCAAACCACAAAATACTTCTCTTATAGAAGCATAGAGGGATAAAAACTAAAGGAAAGTAGAAGCTTGTAACTTTTTAAATAGAAGCTTAGGTGCAAAACTCCTCAACCATTTTTTTTTAAAGATCTAAGCACTCCACAGAGAGATAAATTCACAATTTCCATCTTAATACATCAAAGGAACATTAAAATCTAATAAAGTAATGCCCCCCGTCATTTATATTCCTGCTCTATACTCTGCCCATTGGGATGAGAAAAAAAATACCATCAGGGCTAACTAACACTCTCCCTCTCCCCATTCTAGTACCCGCTTCCCATCTCTTACCCACATCTGTCTAGTAGGCACCCTGACATTATTCTTACTTCATCATTTGATTTATGCATACTTTGTAGCAAGCCTTACTGAATTCAATGGAGCTTACTCCCTAACACCCTTGGAGTAAGAAAACCTTCAGTGCAAGTCAAATACACTGAAATTGAAATAGCTTTAATTGGCTCATTTAAATATCTCTTTTTCTGATTCTCAAAATGTGTTGCATTTCAGTTTTAATGCATATGCGTGCGCGCGCGCACACACACACACACAGATGTTGCTGTTCTTTAAAGTAAGTCCTGAATGGTGGGAAATAGCCTTTCAAAAAAGGAAAATAACTGCCTCTTCAATCACCCTGTCGAGCACCTCAAAAATCTCTTTTTTTTCCTCACCAAATCATCCCTTTGTGCTAGTACAAGTTAATATTGCCAGCGCCAGAGGGAGACTAACAATGAGTTCTTGATGCTCTCTAATTGAATTTCATAATTAAGTCCAGCCTCTGCAGAACGGCTTTTCTTGTTGTATCCAACTAACATCTTTCTCTCTCTTTCTCTCTCCTTGGTAATCCTTCACAATTGCTTGACATGAATACTAGGATACTATTGCTTGCAAAGATCTCACCTGTGTATGTAGTTTTTATTAATTAATGGAACAGAAATCTCCATAGTGTCAGGGTTCTTTATGAGTTGACACATAGCTATAATGCTATCCTCACAATCTCAAACTTGAGTTTCAATTTGCAAATACTATTAGGTTTTTTCAAACCAAAGGTATAAAAATCTTATGGCACAAAAGAGACGAATAAATTCTATTTCCAACATGAAGAAAAGCAGGCAACGCAATGTATTTGTTAGTCTTTAGGGTACCAGAAGACTTGTTGTCATGACTTCAATCTCCTGCTCACCCATAAATATTTGTTGAAAAGGTAATTAAATCCACTTGTATCTGCTCTGATACTATGTCCTACAAAGAAATCCAATCTTTAATCAATAACTAAGCAATTAGCATAAGCTTAAATATGGAACAACACACACACACACATGCATCCTTGTATGCTGTCTTAAAAACTTTGCTGCAAACTCATTAATTCTCAAATGTCCATGGGAAGAAATCTAAGACTGGAGACTATAAATTTTATTATTCCCAGATATGTTTATACTTTAAAAGATAATTTTCTGAAGGTAGAGCCCCAAGGTGTAATATTCAGTGTGGGGAGGATCTTTCTTTAAAAATAACTGCATATTTCTCCTGCCAGTAGGTAAAACTTGCTGCTCAGGTCTTTCAAATTTTTATTTATTATTTTGTTCTTGTTTTAACTGCCTGCTAGTGGTTATAATATTTATATGGGGTTTTTTATGTTTTTAATTGTACACTACCTAGAGTCATGCTGTGAGTGAGATGGGCAAGCTTCTAATTTTGATTAATAAAAGGATAAAGCACATTTTGAAAGTCAGGTGAGGGGGAGATTCTTCAATTGCTTGGGTTTTCCCTAATGGCTTGACTTCCTCATCATTTTCTTCCGTGTGTGCTTTTGCTTTTTCATTTATTTATTTATTCAAATTAGTAATAGCCATCCAATTCCAATGAACTCTGGACATTTTCAAGTAAAGCTTGAAGGAGCTTCGAGTACAGTTTCTCTATCTCTCTTTTGATGGTTTATGAGTTCTCTGACCATATCATTCTCTGCTTAAAAAGAACTCTGGTTAAAATGCTTTACAAAATATTTTAATCTGAAGAAAATGCCACAAAGATTTCCCATCGTTTTATTTGACATGCATCAGTGCCCCCATCCCTACAATATTAACTATTGTAGTCTGTTTCCTGTTGTTGTAGGATTGTTGTCTTAAATGCAACAGTGGCTCAAAATACTCGACTTGAGGTGAAAGGCAAGGATGCTTTCCCATATCATGACTGCTGTGATAGTTGAATTTGGTAGCATAACTGATGATAGGAAAATGTGCTCTCCATTAATTTAGTTGATGGAGGATAAGTCATCTAATACATATGATTTAATCCTCAAACATTTCACCACCTTCTCCCAAAATCCTTTTCTTGAAGCAGCTGGCTCACTCTCTCTAACGTTAGACAGATCTAACATTCCAGACTAGCACTGACTCTTATAGAAGTAATAAATGGCTTCTCTGGGCATATTAGCGTGTGTAGAATATATTGTCAGGCAAGTGTTTCCTCTCCTGGCAGATTTCCTGATTTCTTAGATTTCCCAGAATTGTCACCAGTTCATTGAAGAATGTCTCTGCCCTGAACAGTTGCTTGAGAAGCAGAAATGTGACAGGTGCCACCTTATCTGATATGGAAGTGTAGTAATGGAACAAAAGGATATCTACTTCTTATTTCTGCTTCTTATGCACACTCAGCTCCTCCAATAAATAGACATAGAAGTGAAAGAACTGGGTTACTATTTTTACTTCTGTGTACACAATATAAATTGTATTTGTCTTCATGATTAATCTTATGCCATGTAAATCACATTTTGGCCAATTTTACAACAGCCTACTGTACAAATTCTACAAAGATTGGAAGTGTCCATCAACCACAAGATTCTATTTAGATCTCAGTTTGGGAAACAATTTACCCTGAACTGATTAGAAGAGTATTTAGGACCTGAATCCAAATTTCAGTAAAGAAATCAAAATATCTGATAGATTTGAAATCAACAAATGGGTAACTTCTTCAAATTAGATGAAGTTTGTGGGAATGCTAGCCCTTTAGAACAGTATGAAGTCTGTCAATTTTCAGACTAATAGATGAAAGGTGTTTTTGTGTTTGGTATGTTTATGGATTGATTAAAACAAAGAAACCAAAGAGGTAGCTGCTGATAATGTTTTCTTTGTAGAATTGAATCAAATTTTCAGTAAGTGGCCTCTTTCGATGAAATAAGGTGTACCGAATTTGAAATGACTAGTCTAAAGGGTTTATTTATTTTGTAGAAGTCTTATTATTTAGGAGTTTCAAGAAAAATTCCTCCTATTTAAAAGAGATGGCCTCAACACTAGCATGTTTGTAAACTATTGTAAGTATTATTTAATTTTATGTGCTAGTAAAATCTTCTATTGTGGTACTTGGTGGGAGGAGAAAGCTTCAGAAATTGCTCATTTAGCATAAAAAAAATATCACAGTAGGAAGAGATGGATGCCGGCTATGGAAGATATCCACACCTGAATGAAAAAGGTTTCAGCAGCCAACATTTTCAAAATCTCTCTGCTTTATCCTCCTACATCCTGCAATTATGGCCAATTATTTTCTTATCTGTTGCTGGAAAATAAACGACTATCGCTAACACTATCAGAGAGCATGGAACTCTTTATATGGAAGTTGGTCTGCCAATTAATGTTCTTTCCTTTGAAATACCTCTGACACATTTCCAAGGGAATCCTGAGGATTCTGCAGAAAAAATAATTAACATCGAGTAAAATAGATAAACAACTTTATCAAATTTCTCTTTGTTTATGGGGTTGGCTTTTCCCAGTCTGGCCTATTTGCACAAGTGTAATAATTATACAGTGTGGAAAAACAATGCCTTAGTCTATATTATTGTCTATATTTCAGCTCCCAATCATCTCAGCTTTTATGACAAATACTCAGAATTCTGGGAGTTGAAGTCCACACAGTTTAAGATTGCCATGGTTAAGAAACAATGATCTAGAGATTGAAGTAGATGTTCTGGAAAGAAGTTCCAAATACAATAAACAAGTGGCTATTGGAAGACTTTAGTTTTGAGTTTATATATATAAAAAAGGCACCTGCACCTGCATGCCCACCCTATGTCCAAATAGCATTTTTATTCATTACTTTTAGCGGGTGTTTTATATGCATAAACTGAGTTTAGAACATCCTGAATCTCTAGAGCTAGATAAGTGAAGGTCAGTGAAGGTGAGCAAAATTATGAGAAATAAGAATAGAAAGATAAAAAAAGAAGCTTTCTGGAAGTAGATTCTTTGGTCGCTATTCCTAGCTTTTTAATCGTATTTTGCTTCTGAGAAATACTGCAGTAATATTCTGAGTATCTTTACTGCATTTCAATAAACGTTGTTCTAAGACTACTCTCCATATTTGCTATATCTGGATTTCTCTATACAACAATAATGTTCCCAAGGCCCACACCAACACCCTTCAGAAATGTAAAGTCCAAGAAAAGAAATAGCATGTGATTTTTAAAGCTTTGATTGTCAGTTTTTAATGGGGATGTGCTTGTCATACCTTGAATGTCACACTTGAAATTTTCTTCAGTATTACAGATAAGATGGAGAGAGAAGGAGAGGAAAAGCAAAGTTATTAAGTAAGAAAATATGATTCTCCAATTCATTTTGCAGGTCTGAAAAGTCTAAAAGGGCAGCAGGCACTGTGACTTTAAATATTTAATAACTTCCCAATCAGCAAATATATTTTTTCTTCTTTTTTCTCCTAGTTTCCCCTTGTCTGTTTGCATTTTTGCAAAGCTCAACTCAGGAATGTATTCCAGAAGATAAAAAGTGAAGTACTGTTGCGTACAGAATGCAACACTTTGCCATCTAAAACATGACTTTCTCTCAATTCTCCACTTCTGGACCAAGAATAGCTAATGGCTCTTTGTTAACTGCTCTGAGTGTGACATATCAGATATAAACCAAAATGGCTGCGGGCAAATCATGCCTCTTTTCCATCAATCCAAAATGTAAGGATAACAATATTAGCTGACTTCACAGAAGGTGTCAAGGTTTGATGGTAGGAAGGAGAGGAGAGACACTGATTACTATGTTAAGTACTTTATAGCCTCAAGACCCAGTTCTATCGTGTCTAGGTATAAATGCTCACAGAGTTATCAAGCAGGATTCTCAGCTTTTGAATGCAGCTCTCCAGAGTTTCCTTTAAAAGCAGCTTGCTCTGTTGATATTAGCAGGTAACAATGCCTATCTCTGTATTTGAGAAATGACACATTCACTGCAGCTTAATACTCCTTGAAAACGTCACTTTGGGGAAGGACACTTTGGAGCTTATGCTGTCTCCACGTTTTATCAATTTCTGAACTGTTCTCTATAGGAAGTTATATCTATCTCTTTTGAATGAAAAGTAGGACATCATGTTTTGGGTCAATTAATGGGCTTATTCCAAACTTTATTCTTCTATATGAGCATTTAATCTGTCTTAAACCCATAATATGCATTAGCCTGTAATATTTCTGATTTGCTTTTGATTTAGCGTGTTACATGGATCCAGCTTTATGAAGGTTTATGGAGGATCCTTATATATATTCCAGACTACTGAGATATTCGGTAAACTGCAATAACATAAATGATGGCATAATTAAATGTATCAGGTCAAATCAGATTTGTTTTACAAAATAACCCATAATATACATAGATCAGGGGTGTCAAACTCAAGACCTGTAGGTGGATCTGGCCTGCAGGGTACTTAAATCTGGCCCACAAGACTGCCCTGGAAACAGGGAAGGACCAACCTGTAGTGCCTCTGCCAGTGAAAACGGAGCTTGGGAGGGCTGTGCACATCCCTCTCTCCGGGCCCCATTTTCAGCCATGACAGCCTCCTGCAGGAGGCCATTGTAGCCAAAATTTCACTGGCAGAAGGATGTAGGAGGCTGTCACAGCAAAAAATGGGGCCCAGGGGGTGGGGTCGTACATAGCCTCCCAGGCTCCCCTTTTCACTGGCAGAGGGCTAGCAAAACAAACTAAAAACAAAACAAAAGGAGAAATGTTTCCCCGTTTTGTATTTGAGCATCCAAGAAGGGACAGGAAAGAAGGGGAAAGAGGAAGGCAAAAGAAAAAAAAGGAAAGATGGGAAGAAAGCAAGGAAGGAAAAAAAAGAAAGGAAGAGAAGCAAAAAGAAAGGAGAATGAATAAGGAAGGAAGGAAGGAAGGAAGGAAGGAAGGAGGGAGGGAGGGAGGGAGGGAGGAAGGAAGGAAGGAAGGAAGGAAGGAAGATTATAATGAGAGGAAGGAAGGGTCTGAGGGAAGTCCTGCCTTAGCACTTGGCCATCACAAACGCCCCCAACACGAGTGATGTTGAGCTGGCCACGCCCCCCCAAGTCAAACAGAACCTTGATGCGGCCCTCAATGAAATTGAGTCTGACACCCTGGCATAGATCATGCTAAACCAAAACAAACAAACCACTTTATAATTTAGTGTGGTGCATGAATTTTATACTTGTTAACTGGGGCACAATTACATCACAACGTAGTGTTCTTGCTTGTGATTAGTATGTTGAAAGAAGCTAGACAATATGATTTGTAAGTCATGGATTACAGTTTAAAATGTTACTACATGTGAATTTAGATAATTTATCCATTAGGGCAGGATTAAGAAAACTATATGTTAGGTATTTGTTACAATTATAATTGTATTGAATATAAATACCCAGGTTTATTGCATTGTGGCAACAAGCTTTGAGGTTGAAATACTTCATTCTTCTGGTTTCTGAATGTTCACCTAATCCTGCCACTTTCCTTCATTTAAAAATTATCAGAAAGTCAGGGACAATACAAGAGTAAAAACCTTCTTTTTCCATCTATAAATATTACCTGTGAATTAGGGATGGTTGCTGAGATTAGAGAAATTGGTTGAGTTACTATTCAAAGAAAAGATGCAAATAATGAAAGTAAATGGCTAAAACTGAGGTGGGAATGGAGCAGTGAGATAAGCTCTTGTGGAAAAATTAGAATTTCTACTATGCATTTTTATCATATTGGAGTCAAAAGCTGCACAGAGCTTAATATAACTGTTTCATCTCAAAACCTCTTACAGATCTTAGAATTAAGTGAAAAGTGCAGCAATTGTTGAACAAACCAGACTTAAATTGTCTTCTTCCTTCCTCTAACCACGCTCCCCCCCCACACTGCCGCCAAACTGTGCACACCCAAAATCAAGCAACATCCTGGATAATTGGGGTGCAGGAGGAAGCTGGCACAAGCCAGTGTAGGCTTCTTACTTTTGGACCTATGATTTTGTGGTCAATTAGAGTAAAAACCTGAATGTTATTGAATGTCGCCAATTAAAGCTGCTTGAAATGATTCTCAACCATAAGCCAGAGGTGCTAAAATCCCCACTTCTGCACAACCATTAACGGGATGGGCAGGGCTGAATTCAATATAGGCCCTCAGCAAATGGGGAAGAGAGTGCTATGTTTATCCCATTTGCAGGGGAAGAGCTGTTTGGTTCTTTCCCCATTCTAGTTTTTGCAACAAGGCTTCCAAGAATGTTGCACTGCAGTATTCAAAATTAAGGTACAAATTGTTATTGTTAGTTTATAGAACTCTATGGTTAAAGAAAAAGATTTCCTTCCTGAAGCCTATTTTCTAATAACATGACACTTCTCCCATTTGCAATGTGTGTGTGTGCGCACGCACACACGCGGGCGCATGCCCGCACCCTCCCCCCTCCCACATAGCTCCTTCAACATTATTTTTTCCTCATTTTCTCCAGAAGAGATTAGATCATTTTTAATTGTTGGACTAAGTGCTTTTGAGTATGTGCAGAATGTCTCTATCTGAAGAACTCAATATGATATTAAGTTTTAGAAGAACCATACTTGTTACATTTCATGGGGAGTGTTTTCCTAGCAAAGTCAAGGAGTTCTATGTCTTGAAAATTAGTTATTTCAAATAATACTGTACAGTGCAGGAGACAGAAAGTGAAGTGTAGCACTTTCAGCTCAGTGTTTAAAAAGCATGTTCTGTGCTAGTTGATGCAATTATGAATAGTCCTCATTCGATCCCAAAATTTCTGCTGCTAAGTGAGGCAGTAAGTAACTTTTGCCTCATTTTACAACCTTTCTTGCCATAGTTCTTAAGTGAGTTACTACAGTCATTATGTTAATCATATGGTTGTTAAGCGAATCTGACTTTGCTTGTCAGAAGGTCGTAAAAGGTGATCACATGACCCTGGGACATTGCAACCGTCATTAAATACAAGTCAGTTGCCAAGTGTCTGGATTTTGATCACATGACTATAGGGATGTTGCAATGGTCCTAAGCGTGAAAAATGGTTATAAGCCACTTGTTTCAGTGATATTGTAACTTTGAATGGTCACTGGATGAACTGCTCTAAGTTGAGGACTATCTATAGTACAGGATTTTGTCCTCTCAAGGAACTGTGCCTTAAAAAGAGGATTTTCAAACAGGATGCTCATGATGAAAATCCTGAGAAATTTCCACCCACCCATTTGATACTCCTCTTGGAACTGACCAGCAGCTAGATCTGAAGAACAGAAGGGCCTTTGTTAGACAGCCATGTTTGTTTAATTTGTTTAATTAATTGCACTTCTTTTTTTGCAACCAGAAACAATCTGGTGGATAGGTATTGGCTAGTGAGAGTTCTCACATTGCTTGTAGATTGCTGTTTTTTAAAAAATATTTTGGTTTCCCCTTTCACACTAATTCCTTCCTACTATGCAACATGTACAGTAGTTATTGAGCATTATATACTTCACTTGTTTTATGTAGCATTTTTATTGTTAGTTAAAATAACTCCAGCTGATTCTCCAGTTGACCCTACTGATAAAAGTCTAAAAGCCATTTAACTCAGTTAACTACTGTTCAACTGATAGCCCTATTGATCTCTCTCTGTCAGTTCCTCCTGTCCAAAAGAAACACATGCAAAGAAACATGATCTATCAGCCAAGGTCAGGACAAGCGGCATCTGTAGCAGAGAAAAATAGCCAAAATAAACAGCAGAAGTTTCAAAAATAATAAAGGCTAAACAATACAAGGAAAGAAAGAAAATACAGAATGAAATCATGCTGCTAAGAAAGTTTGATCAAAGGCACCCAGGAAGCAAAGAAGTCACTGAGATTGTCTCTAGTCTTTTGTCCAAATATTTTATGCAAAAACAGCAAATAATTTTGTCAAACTCACTCAGTGTTCAATAACTCTTCAGGAACAAGGGCTACTCAGAGAAATTCATGATATTCCTTCCTCCTCCTATTTTACCCTCAAGTCACTCAGTCTTCTTCTTTTAGTTCTTGGTTCTTTGGTTTAGTTGTAGTTATTCTGCTGCTTGGAGATTGCAGAGTATCTTCAGGAACAAGAATTTGAGCTTACAGTACATGGTCTAAGTGGTAAAAGGCACCAGGCTAGAAAGTGGGAGACCATGATTCCAGTGGTGGGATTCAATTTTTACTACCGGTTCTGTGGGTGTGGCTTGGTGGACGTGGCAGGGGAAGGATACTGTAAAATCTCCATTCCCATCCTACTCCTGGGGGAAAGTTACTGCAAAATCCCATTCCCTCCCCACCCCACTAACCTGCTTTCCAGCTCTGTTCTCCTGTGCAGGGCAACAAAAGAAGAACTAGCCAATCAGCTGGGACTCGGGAGGCAGAGAACAGATGGAGGCGGGGCCAGTCAGAGGTGGTATTTTCCGGTCCTCCGAACTACTCAAAATGTCTGCTACCAGTTCTCCAGGACTGGTCAGAACCTGCTGAATACCACCTCTGTTCTAGTCCTGCCTTAGCCATGACAGCCAGCTAGATTACCTTGGACCAGTCACTCTCTCTCAGCCCATTTTAGAGGATTGTTGTTGGGAGACAATAGGAGGAAGGTATATTGGATAGGCTGACCACCTCGAGTCATTTATTAAAATAATTAAAGGCAGGACACAAATAGATAAATTGGTTGTCCCAAGTTTGATTCTGAGACCTGAAGATAATCCTTCTTAAGTTCAATGGATTCCTTCTCTATTGTTTTCATCTCTTCTTCTGAGAATGATTGGTCTGAGCTAGTCATGATAGTCAGACTCTGAATGGCTTTTTGAACTCTTTCTGCTTGATATTCTTCCAGCATATTTCCCATCCCACCCTGTAACCTGTGATATAGGTCAGCATTTCAACCACTATAGCCCTCCTTACAATGGAAATGTGATGCATATCTTACATTTCTGCTCAAGATTAAAGTAAAGATGGTCTTAATGGGAAAAAGAATAGCAAAACTACAAGCCTACTTTGGCTGCTATATCAGAAATCAGATAGTTGCCTGAATAATAGAAGCACAAGGTTGCTCTCTGAGCCTCAAATCAAATATTCTACTTACTTTTTAAAATACAAATCTAAAACTTGCATTCTGGAAAAGGAATGAACTAGTTAATTTCTCAATTTTAGGAATTTATTTATACTTCTTGAAAGATGCCTTCTTCCCCCTGTTCTCTCTAACGCACTCAGCAGGGTCTCCACCTCACATTCCACGCTGAAGTAAGGTTGCCAAACAAATTCTCTTGTTATTTAAAGGTACCAAAAGCAAAGGCAAAACTGGTTCACTTCAGTTTGAAGCTCAGCATTTTCCATTTTGGCAAAGCCAGCTGTGTCTTCCAAATCCAGAATTATCTGAAGGGCAAGCCTTCCAAACACGGGGGGTTAAACTACTACATATGCTCTCCATCCAGATACTAATTTGCGGGCAGTTGTTCCTTCTTGTCCTTTCCTGACTGTTGCTGTTTTTGCTTGTAAAAACAGCAGAATATTATCTGATTAGTTGCTTGCAGAAGATTAGAAATGCCCCTCCTCCCCTGAAAAAGTGGAGGTGGAATGGCAGGAGAGACTGCTAAGTGACTGTTTTATAGAAAGCATGCTGGAGCTGTAGTGTAGAGACATTCAGCCTATCCTTTGTACCTGTTGGAAGAACCGTCCATCTGGGTTTAATTCCAAATGGGGAGAAAGACATTGGAAACATGGAGCCTGCTTGGAAGGATGGTTTAATGGAACAGAACCATTAAGCACATGGTCCTGGTGTAGCTGAACACATGGAGTGGAGAGTGAGATATATTTATACCCTCTCTTGGGCCTTGCAAGAATACATCCTAGCGGTTGTCAGTCCCAGGGAGCTATGTGGGGGTCCAGATAACCTTGTAGGCTGTCTGTGTCCCAGGCTTGGTTGAATCTTGCTGGGTGATGATGTAATGAAGAAGTCTGTGCTCTGAAACAGTATTGGGCAATTCCTATTATGACTTTATGGCTTTGTCCTGGTTTGGATCTTGAGTGAGGGCTAATCCTATCACCCTGGAGCTAGAGGCCTTTTGTCTTGTAGATAGGATGGCCCAATCTTTCTTGGGCTATTAACAAAGGCGGGGGCTGCTTTCTAAGGATGTGTTTCTCCTTTTCTCATCCAGGGAGGTATAATATTCTGCCTTTTTAAAAATTTCCTAGAATATTTCATTCTTCTAGGAGAGGGGTGGGTGCTAACTTTCTACAATCCCAAAGTCCTCATCAAGCAATATTGTAATCAGACAATGCCAGATCTTCATGGATTGCATTGCTTACCTAAACCAGCCTTTTCAACCTGGGTCTCCACATCTGTATGGGTGATAAATGTCAAAGAGACCGAGAGAGTTCAACATTGTCAGCGGAGGACCTTCTAATTAGATTGGGCCATCATTCAAATTCAAAATGCAAACCATTCCTCATAAACTGTTCAGTTTTCTCCCTCTCTTTTTAATACAATAGTTTTTTCAACGCTCTATTCATCTTTTCAGTATAGTTAGAAAAATAAAATTTGAAATTGCACATTGCAGGTTTTGCCAAGAATGGAAATGAGAAAGAAGCATGGGAAGGATAATGCTATAATCAATTAAAAATACGTCAGTGTAGTTATGGTCAGTTTACCAAGGCATTTGACTTCTTTCCTTCAGTAGATCTTCAGATACGGGTTTTTTTTTTTCCCACAACTGTTGCAATGATTATCTAGGTCAGCCTTCCACAATTATGCTAGCTGGAGATGAAGAGTTTTGTGTAGTCAACATGCCTGGAAGGCATCAGATTGAAAATGACTGATCTGGACAATACTCTGAGAACTTGGAGGAAAGCACTTAACCTTTCAGTTTCCTTACGAATTATTGGAAAGTAAAATATGCTAAATTAGGATGAGAAGGAACCCCAAGGGGGAGTGAGCGATTTGGTGAGTTGTAGTATCCGCTCACCTGCACTTCTAAACTGTCATTCACAGAGGCTCATAAGAGCAACCTCTCATTTTTCATAACCAGCGGGCCTCGCTGCCCTTGTTCACCATGGATAAAAGATGCTAGATCGTTAGGATCGTAAATCAGTGGTGGCACTTCAGGAGCACCAGCATCCCATGTAATTGCAATCTCTACTGGTGATCAGAGCTATTCTGGTCTCTTGAGAAATATAACTCACCTCTCAGCCACTGTTATCCTTCTCATCCATTACACCAAAGGGTGAGAGCTACAAGCACCAGGAAGCCTCATTCAGGGAACCAGTTACATAATCCACAGAGAAAAGCAGATGGGTGTGTGATTGTGAGATCAGAATCTGAATTATTTCTATACCACATGAATGATGTATGAAAACAACAACAGCATTCAAAGAGCAGTTTGCAAAGAGAGTGGCATGGAGTTCTCTCTTTCCACCCTAGGAATTCAGGATTCAACAGCCAGTGGAGTTTCCCGAATACATGCAGGGATCTTTCCTTCCTTCTCTTCATATCATCTAGCATGGCAACATGCTGTCCTAGTAATAACTGCTCAGAAAGATACCCAGGTATAACATTGCTGGCATGCCTATATTAGAAATTACAAAGGTTTGGAAACAATGGTGGCCTGGTGCCATAGCAACTGGGAAGCTTTTGAGGATATTCAATGTATTGGTTTATATAGTTTACAAGCACAAATGTCTCTGGGAAGGATTTTTTTTTTTTTTTGAGGGGTGGGAACAACAGATTTACCCAAAACTGTCCAGAGAAAATACCTAAAATACAAAAACAAAGGAGTGGATAATTTATTTTTTAATTTTTGGTAAAGGCGGGAAGCAGAATTTGGTTGTTGAATAGACCTGGTAAAACCTGAGACATCCAGTTACTGATTATTTTGAAAGGAAAATGAACAAACATTGATTTGTTGATTGGCCAGCTTCAAGGGAAAAGGAGTGAACATTGATTGGCTAAAGGTTTTCTACAGACATGACTATGACCATAGTGTTTTAATGTTAGAATAAATCTGCAAATAGTGTAGACCAGGGGTAGGATTCAAATTTTTAACAACCAGTTCTGTCGGTGTGGCTTAGGTGGTGGGCGTGGCTTGGTGGTCATGTTATTGTCTGGATGTGGCCAACTCAATATCACTCACATCGAGGCACTCATCCCTTTGCCTGGCTTTTTTCAGTCCCATTGTAACTTTGAATGGTCACTCCACACAAGCAAAATACCAGCAAAGGAGGGCAGAAAAACTCCAGAGAAGTTCCAGAGACAGGAAGCCTAGTTCTGCCAAAAATGTAATAAGGGTTAAGGGAGAGGGAGTTTCTGTAAGCAACACCAGAATGTTTCCTTCCTGCCTTCCTTACAGGATTAGGCCAGTAATTTCTTCTAACAACCAGTTCTCTGAACTGCTTAGAATGTTAACAACCAGTTCTAGAGAATAGTTGTGAACAGGTAGAATCCCACTTCTGGTGTAGACTCCCTATCAATCTTGATACAGTAATTGTTGATCTGGACTGAGGAAGAATGAGAGATGAAAAAGTTGGGGCTTGGAAGGATAATATTAAACAAATAAAAATTTGTGACGTGAATTACCAGTGTAATGTTGTGTCATTTGGAAAAAAAAACCAGCAGAGGATATTGTGCAGTCATACCAATTTATACCTAATTAAAAGAAATCCTTGATGCAAAGTTTTTGGCTGCAGGCCTTATAGCAGATAATGCTTTCCTTAAAAGGCATTTAGCTTGATTTGTTTGGTTAAGTCTTCTGGAGCAATTTGCCTCTCAGGCATATTTCTGAATTACTCATAGTGGATTCTGCATTACTCACAGATATTTTAAGGATCTATGCATGGAGATAGAGTCTATTCAGTGTTATGAGAAGAACCAGAAAGTAACATGCTCTCCTGCCAGATTAATAAAAGGTGTATGAAAGACTGCCACTTTAATTATTGCGAAGTAATTCCCTTTGAGGAAAAGCTATGGTACCAAATAAAACCAATAAACTGAACCATAACAACTATCCAAATTAGTTAGATTTGTGCAATGTATTAAATTACACACATTTTAAAAAAATCCAAATTAACAGTAATCATGTTTATCACATTGTACAAAAGGAATCCTTAGGTCTCTTGCTGACCTGACTATAAGCATTTGGATGAACCCAGCCGGCAAGAATTATAGTCTCCAGTGTAACTATACATCAAGGGACAATACAGTTTTATATGCTAAAATGTGTTGGGTTTTTTTTTTCTTAGAAACAGGAGCCTTTTCAAACAAATAACAAATCATTGCACATTTATTGCACACATAGGATCTGTCATTTGACATTACCACTTTTTGTTTACAAAATCTTGCCTTGAAAGAAGAACTACCTTAGGTAGGCTATATAAATCTGGATGGCTATAAGCACAAAGAGTTAGGAGTTTTCTCTATGTCTTAGTAGACATTTATTAGTTGTGCACATTTTTGCAGCCTCCCAGATGTGGTATGAATAGCTAAAACACATGAGTGTGAAAAACAGTGTATTACATTGCAAGCTGGACACTTAATTCATCTCATAACTTCTCTCTATAATATGTACATAATCTCTGAAGACTGTAGAGAGGTTGAGAGGATGATATCACTAATATTTAATATTTGGGCTTCTCTCAAAAACTTCCCAGAGTCAGTCATCATTTTCACTACACCAATTATTGCAGTAAATAAAGGGGAGAAGGGGGAAGCAGTTATTTGCCTTCAAATTTCAGTAGCTCCATGGCAAGAAATCTATTCCTCTGCTAGCTGCTAAGTTGAAATGTGAGGATTTTACAGAAGACAAATCTCTATTTTAAGATGCCATGAAATGGAAAGATTCACAGATTCACATCCAGTTTAAAAAATAAGAAGTCTGAGAAGTGACAGCAAGGGATATGAAATTAACAATTAGCATCTGATATTAGATGGATAAAATACTTGGTTGTACCATTGTACCATTTTCTAACTTTCAAATACGCTATTTTAATTATTATAATTATTTCTATATCTACAATAATGCATCTTCTTTTTAGTCCGTGTGTGATGCATATCATTATTCTGAGGATTAATAAAGCACCCTGCCTAATGATAGGCAATTTATAATTGAGATGTTCACTAACTTGGGATCTAAGAAAATGGGAAGTCAGTGTACCCAAAACTATTGGGAAATTAATGTATGAGGAACTCTTTGGAAAAATTCTCACTAAAAGAACAAAAGATATGACAATGTGCAAGATTTGGGGAATGTTTTATAGCTTTGTGCTGGTCAGCAATGGACAAATCAGATTTTTCCTATTTAGCAGGTCATTGAGAAAAGAATTCACATAAGAAATTTTACAATGTGTATGTTACTTTAGGGAAAGCACATGAGATATAATGCTCGAATTATTATAAAATTTTTGAATGAACACGAAGTTAAATATTGCTTGCTGAATGTAGTATGAGTGGAATATACTAAAACATACATGAAAATAAGCTAAATGCTTGGTGAATGGATCAGTGTTAAGCAGGAAATAAGACAAGGATGTATGACAACCCACTGGTGATTTACTTAATTTATTATATATTTACTGGTAATGTTAAAGATAGGATGTGAATGCATGTATACATTTCTTGGTGAATGAAGACTATGAATTATAAAAAATATTTGAGTACATAATATAGATGACTGTGTGACTTGCTAAAATGTTTATTAAAATGGGAAAATGGATAACATGCGCAAATCTTAGCAGAAATGTATGGTATGTTGACTGCATTTGCCCTCATATAGCTAAATGAGAGTTAGTATGTCAAGAGAAGCACACAAGTTGAAGGCCGCAAGAATAGTTACTTAAGAAGTATTTATAATTGAAGAAGAAATAAATTCATTAACTCCTGGGTGCTGAATAAATGCAGATTGAATGGAAAAATAAGTGATTAATACAATGCAACAGAAGTACATTGTAGTGATTTGATTATTTAAAGTATGAGGGAGGACTCAATTGTAAGATAAATAAATGAAGGAAAAATGAATGGCGAAGAGGAAGCAGAAGATGCTTCCTTTTAGTCTGCAATGGTTTTGCATGATTTCACTAAAATTCTATGTTGCCCATTTCTGCATAATCAGTACGGTTTTTCAAAAATATACTTCGAAAGGTAAATGTATTTAGATGCCCATGGACAGTAGCCAGGGAATTATGAAGTTTGACACATTTTAAGATTCACATTTGAAAAAATATGATTTGGTATGAGCATTTGTAGAAACTGAATTTGTCAGGCATCCTTATAACAACCTGCAGAAAAAAAGAACTTCTGGTTCTGTATATCTAAACACAACCTGATCTTAATCTGCATTGAAATTTCGAGTCCATTTTGAAAATCTCTCATAGGATTTGGAGGCTTTTAGCTGTGTTCTTATGACATGCTTATTCATGATTGGTTTATTTATCCAATTTCTAAGCTGCCCAATTAAAAAAAACACAGCTTGGATGGCTTCAAGAAGTTAAAAGCATACTATACTTCATTCTCTGTTTGCACAATATGTTGCAAAGTCACCCCAGGGGTTGGTTTTGCCTCATACTAGGGGCAAAACATACGAGGCTAAAATGAGGCTGGCTAGCTTATGGCATAGAATGAATGAACTATCTGTTCCTAGGTCAGCAGGCAAATTTGGCTCCAGAATCTACTCTGCTTTGGGTTCCACGCTCATACTGGCAGTCCTATTTCCCTGACATATACACCTTGCTTGAAAGAAAAAAAAAACAGTATCAGAAGGCTGTTTCTGGAACATCCAGGCCTGAGGAGAGGGGGATGCAGCTAGTACCTTGTTCCGGGGCCCATGGAACTCAAAGGGGCCCATAAAGGGCGATTTTTTTTTTTTTAAAAAGTATAAAACCAAATTTTTAAAAAGAAAAACAATATTGGATATATACTTCATACTCTATACCAGAGGTGGTATTCAGCAGGTTCTGACCAGTTCTGGAGAACTGGTAGTGGACATTTTGAGTAGTCCAGAGAACTGGAAAATACCACCTCTGACTGGAGATTTTACAGTATCCTAACCCTGCCTCACCCACCAAGCCATGCCCACAGAACCGGTAGTAAAAAAAATTGAATCCAACCACTGCTCTATACTTTGTGTGTTTGACAGAACCTTTATTAATCTGAAACACTGTGAAGAGTTATTTATGTAATTTATTGAATTTTAATTTCATTTCTGTGGTGTGCCCCTCCATGGGAGAGAAACTGCGCTCCCGGCTTGGCCCCCGCGTGCAACGCCCCATCCAGACCAGCCCCAACCCCGCCAGCACCATGAAGAGCCCAGCCGAGGAATTTAGTCTTATTCCAGCACTTCATAATCCTCTTGGCATCTCTGGGAACATCAATTTATCTTCACTAGTTAACAAATAATGTCATAACAGGCTCATGTACTGTGACAAGGCAGCTCCTTAACGAGAGGAGATAAATGGCCCTAGTGACAATGCCAAAATGGCTTTTGCTGCCATTGGTGTTTAACAAGCAAGTGCATTGTAGAAAGACTGGCAGTGAAGGAGAGATGCATGACTAGGGTGGAAAATAAAGCTGCTGCACTGCTGTCTGGAACCCCTTTGCTTAAGTTCTCTGTCAGTATTCAAGGACAATTTTATTCAACCCAAGGCTTGGTTAATTTTAATCGGGACAGCTCTAACTTTTAAATCAATATGCATGCACTTCAGACTTCTATCTGTAGTTTTTCTCCCTTTCTGGCTCTTGATTTTTTGCACTCTTTCAGCTCTGTTTATTTATGCGGTATGTGAGAGCCTTCCCCTCGTTTCTATCTCTGATACCCTCATCAGCATACAAGAAAGAGCCAAGGCTAGGGCATAAAATAAAAATAAAGGTGAAAACTACAACCCAGGACAACTGTATGTTCCTTCTCAGATTCAGCCTTTCCCTATGTTCTGCTAAAGTTGATTTCCCTATTATTTGAGGTACTGAAAATTGGTACAGATAGAGAGAAAGTGCTTAGACCCTTTTTAGTATACTGGGAAGTTTGGTTATGCTCAGAATTTCAAAATGAAATCGCAGTCATCAATGGATGGACTAACCTTTTGGCAGTTGTCAGATGGAAGCTGGATATATCCAAAGGCTACTCCTATAAAAGTGGAAAGGACTTGTACAAGTTTCTCTAAAATAGTCAGGGAGCTGTAGTGATTTTGTGGCACAAATCTGTGTGTTGGCTGAAGTCTGAAATAGAAAGTGCACATAGCAGATGATGGCAGGGAGAAAGCAGAAGTATTCGTGTTATCATCTATAAATGCTTTCCTTAGTTACCCTTGGAAGTTAAGCACAGTTAATTCTTTAATCGAGGACCAAGTGAGCATATCAGAACTGATGGCTAAGATAGGAAATTGAAAAACAATGAACAATCCCTTCTGTAATACCATCAAAAAAATCACATTAATGGAGTCAGCAAATGCTTGATTACAGGATGTCTATACTTAATATATGTTAACTTATGACACTGGCAATTACTCCTGATTTAAATATATCACAGTGGGCTAACATTCATATGTTAAAAGTAAAAGTCCCCAAAAGTCTCAGGTGGCATGAAACTTGGGCACATTGATGGCAGGTGACAGGAAGAACAGTCAATGCCTAAGAAGAACATCATATTGAGGAAACCTACTTTAAATGGAGTCTAGGAATTTCCATATGGAAGATATTTGTGTTCGACTCTACTACTGCAGCTCTCTCATGAATGGAGAATAGTATTATATTGCAGCAGCGTATCAGGCCAGTATCCTTCTATCCCACACACAGAGTGAGAGTAGGTTTAAGGGCAAGAGGAATGACTGTACCAACTGGAGGCATGTGTTGCCGATTGGAACAGATAACGATTTTCCCTTGCATTAGGACTGCTTATTTCCGAATAAGTCAGCCTCAACGGAAAACACAAAGCCCTAATTAAGTGAGCTCTTGAGATATAAATTGATCACAGGAGGCTCAGCTCCTGAGTGATGAAGACACTTACTTTCTTGCTGTCTAACACCCACCAGGAGGCTAAAGCTGAAGATAAGTCTGCAAGAGAAGCACACTGTCTTTGACTCAGAAGCAGCTGTGCTCTAGAGTTACACCCGGAAGGCTTGGAGGAGGGCAGTAACAGAGAATGTGTCATATGCAGATTTAGAAGAAGTAGCAGGATCAAATCCAGCTGTGTCTTTTCTCACACTTGCTAAGAAAAGTAGAAAAGGACTCCTTTCCCCTGAAATTGTCATCCAGTGAAATGCAAAAATATGAGAGAAGGCAGATTAATACACGCACACATTACTAACGCCCCCGATATTTTTGTGGGTGGTGGGATTCAAATTTTTTTTTACTACTGGTTCTGTGGGCAGGGTTTGGTGGGCATGGCTTGTTAGGCATGGCAGGGGAAGGATACTGTAAAAAAATCTGCAGTCAGAGATAGTATTTGCCAGTTCCCAACAACTCAAAATTTCCGCTACCAGTTCTCCAGAACTAGTCAGAACCTGCTGAATACCACCTCCGGACAGGATAGCAAAGAGGATCCCCCTCGTTTCACAGAAAGTTGCATAATATTTAAAAGTGTTTTTCAAACTTGGCAACTTTAACATGTTTAAACTTCAATTGGCTGAGAAATTCTGGTAATTCAGACCTTTTAATGTTGCCAAGGTTGAGAAATACTGATCTAAAACCCTTCTGAAGATTATTTGGCATGGGAGCAGAAAATCAGATGAGTTCTTTTTCACATATCTGTCAATAAAAATTTACTAAATAATATAGGATTGAATCCTGTGGCTTGCATTCATAAGATCCCTTACTTTCTGCAAAAAACACATCTGTTCTTGTTTTTTTCTGCAAGCAGTAAAAGAGTTTAGCAAAAAAAATATGCCATGTTGGAAAAGGGAGTTGGAGATGCCTAAAAAAGGACTGTTTAACTTAATGCATACTCCACCTTCCATTTTTTTCCTGATTACGCAGCTAATTATTTTGAAAAATGCTAGTGATGAAAAAGCTCCAGTGCTTCTGCAGGTGCATGGTGACCTTTTTTTAAATTAAAGAGGATTTTGAAGTTTAAGGTACTCCTAAGACTATTCAAACATAAAGCAAGAACTCTGAATTAGGCTTGTATCTCCATTCTCTCCCTCCCTCTCGCTCCCTCTCATAAATAGTTTACTGTTGCTAGCATCCTAAAGTAATACATCTAGTTTCTCTTCTGATGCCTTAACCTCTATATCAAATGCAGGTAGTAGTCCACAACTTATGATACAATTGGATCTGGAATTTTGGTCATAAATTCTCGTGGGCATAAATTGAATCACCATGCGAGCAGACTAAATTTTGCAACCATTTTTTTACAATGGCTCTTATAAACTAGTCACTCCAATTGTTAAGTAAATTACATCATCAAATCATGTGTCAGGTTTCCAATCGAAGCAGGTCAGGGATGCTTCATGAGTTGACATCGTGGTCATAAGTCTACATCCAGCTTATCCAATGGATGTTTCTTGCTGGAAAATGGGGGTAGGGGGAAATCACAAAACATGATCATGTGATTGCAAGATGTTGCAACTGGTTGTAAATGCATTTGCAGTTAGCAAATGCCCAAAATGCAAACATGTGACTGAAAGTATGCTGCAGCAGTCATAATTTTCAGGATGGGTCATATGTAATTTTTTTTGAGTCCTTCATAACTTTGAACACTCATTAAGTAACAACTGATAAATTGAGGATTACCTGTATTCCTTGTTCTCTTTTAGTTCTTTCCCCCTTCACCAATGAGGTGAATTAATCAGGAAGAAACAATTTGGCAATGCTATAATAACAACAATGGTGTAACTAAAACTTAAAATTTTCAGCATTTGGTGGCATCTTGCGTTCTGTCTCATCATAGGACTTACTCAGTACAGTACTACCCTGTGACAGGGCTACTACTTCTGGACTGCAAAATCTGGATGAACACTAGAAGGCAGCAGAGAGGCAAAGGAAACTAATTCTGGCTCTTCTTCCCAAAGAAGTTGGAGTGTTTTCCTTATTCAGGTGTCCTTTATGCTCCCCTTATTGTAGTAAGAAAATGGTGCTGTCCTTCTGGTTTTAATACAGCAAAGAAAACAATCAGTGTTGCATCTGATTTCCCTCTTGCCAAAGGTCACCAGCTGAGGGTGGAAAATCTAGTGATTATATATGTGTACATATGTATTCATATGGCTGTCCATCTCACAGCTGTGACTTCCCAGTTTTAGAGACTTTTACAGATGGGAAGAAAATAGAGAGGTAGTTTTTCATGTCTGTCACAGATATGGAAAGGGATCTATTTCTTCAGCAAGACTTTCTTAAGGAAGCAATTAGATTAAAAACATTCCTGCAAGTGACATATTTCCCATAATATAGCCGTATATCTTCAACATCCATTAGGACAGAATCTTTCTCACCTTGCTTTTTATCCTTTTGCTATGAATCAGCAAATTGTTGGATTTTTCTACTGATAATTTAGGAGTTTTCAGGTGACATTTCACAGTATTCTTGAGTTCTTATCAGCCTGGAAACTGTCCATTATATCAAAATGGTTTGTTCTAATAATAAGTCTTATATTAGGAGATGAGGAAAAGCACTACTTTAAAACAAGAATGCTTAGATTTATCTCCATTGTGGATTGGGGATGAGATGAAGGCAATGTCCAGAGGCTATGTCCTTTAAATCCATTTAATGAGGCACCTTTCTGCTGACATATCTCCTATGCTGCAGGATACGCCTACTTTGTGATAACATATGAATAAAGACTAATACAGAATTTCCAGTCATTCCTTATAACACATATTTGCAGGGAAATAGTAGCTATTGAGAAGTGCTTAAACTTCTATCATTCATGCCATCCATTCTTTTTCCATAGCCATTTCTCATCTATATCTAAACACACACATACATACAGAACCTCTGTGAAAGAGTAAAAAAAGTAAAGATGACAGTCACAACTGTGCAACTGATGCCCAGCAGTTGAAGAGGAAGCTGCAGAATCTCAAAAAAGATAAATGCTTAAGAAAGTGGTTTGCAGTTGTTTTAATCTGTTGTTGTTTTTTAATTCCATCTACTTTACAGTCCTTACTTGGTCTAATCCTGTTTATAAAAGCACATATATATGCTTTTATTTCAGAGTGTGTGTGTGTGTGTGTGTGTGTGTGTGTGTTTGTATATATATGATGATGATGATGATATATGATGATGGCAGATGAGATTCTGCTGAAACGTTGCTACAACTTTAAAAGCACAACTACTATGACGTGGGAAAATACCCGAACAAAGCTGAATGCCATACATGTAAGTACCCGCGAAAACTTAAGAAAATATATATATATATATATATATAGAGAGAGAGAGAGAGAGAGAGAGAGAGAGAGAGAGAGAGAGAGAGAGAGAGACATTTGGAAATAAAAGCAAATAAAATTTGCTTTTATGTCAAAATGAAGATAGATCGCAAAATGTGATCTATCTTTATAGACAGGCAGACAGGCAGATCGATCACATTTTCATCCACACTCTCCTCATTTGACTGTATCTGTGTGTTTGTGTGTGTGTGAAGATAGATCACATTTTGCAATCTATCTTCATTTTGAAATAAAAGCAAATTTTCAAAGGTAGTTCCAAAACCAAAAACATTCTAGCAATTTAAACAATGAAGCCCATTGTTTCCACCCCAGTAGAGTACAAATCAATATCACAAAATTGTCTTCTCTTACATTTGTAGAAAAAAACTTTCTCTTTCAATTTCATTTGTAGAAATGTACAGTCAGAACAGAGAGTGCTGAGAAACATAATCACCTGACCTGTTTGCAGATGAAGGTGCTATTAGAAGCCTAGAAAACAGAATAATTTAAGAGATGGCAAAGGCAGATACCATGGACGCTACATACACACGCAAACACACACACAAAAAAACATAATTTGTGAGAAGAAGAAAGATACAGGTCAGATATCTATCAAAATGATCTTCAGCAGAAACAGTAGGATGGAGGAGAAAGCTGAGGCTGACACAGTAACTATTAGTAAAAGGTAAAGAGGCATACAACTAGCAAAGACAGACAGACAAACAGACAGACACTGATGGGACATACTTGTCCCACATTAGCAAATGAAAACAATATAAGGAAGAAACATCTACTTTTATTCCTTCTTTTGCAGATTACCGTGTATCCTTTCCCCAATTGTTCAGTCAAAAGCCAGACAAACTGGCTTTGTCCAAATTGTTTTGCTCATTTAGGCCAGTGATTTCTGTTATAATTATGACCCACTTCACTCTGAGTTGGCAGACGAATTAAATCTAACAATTTTACTGGACACTTAGCACAGAAATGAATAGGATCGTGCAGTGCTTCAAATTTGATACCAAAATAGAATGGATACTTTAAAAACATTGATAAATAATCCTCTTTATAAATCTATAAATCTATAGGAGTTTGAGATTTATGCTTCATATAAAGGGACTTCCTAGAGAAAGCTTTCTATTGATTTAGGTTGGTTTTGTAGGTACTTACTCCTTGCATGAGCAAGCTTCACTGCATTAATTATTATTTCTGAGTAAATATGCAGAAGAAGAGAAAGGTAATGGATTAGGAAGTAAATGCCAAGTTTGACTAGTTTGCTATGGAAATGTATGAATAGCTTGTAGAGACTCATATGAGTAATCTTTCAAAGACTGTTCTCTGCATAAAAGAAGAAACAGAAGAAATTTGAAAATTACAGTTGAAGTAAAGGAGAAAATAAGTTTTTGTTTTTGTCACAAAAAACACTCCCCCCTCACACGGCAATATTCTTTTAAAAAAAAAAAACCATATACATACAAACATAAAAACATAAAACCATCTTCCATTTTACATACATACAGTGTGTCAGTTGGATACATATCTTTTATGCTATCCTTTTGTAGTCATTTACTCACAACTTATATCAGTCTTCACATTGTCGAACTAACATATGCTTGTATATTTATCAGTTATTAATCATCCATGACTAAACTATTTATTCCATCATTTTATACAAGATGTTCCAAGTTTTATCTTAACATTTGTGTTATACTTTCAACCAGTGGTTTTATATATATATCTATATTATGTGCAGTAGCTAGTGAAGGAGTGAGCAAGGAATGAAGCAAAAAGGAGCACCACAAATCCCCCAATCATTCTCTGCCACATACCCTAATCTGGGCCTTGGTTGGTAGTTTTTTTCTACCATTACAAGTGACACTGGTTAGGAAAGGAATGGAAACTGGGGATCCACCAATCAGTGCTCTGAAACTGTTCTGCATTATGTCTGAAGGATATATGTTATGTAACCTCTGTAAAGCCACACTGCCTTGGAAAAAATAAAGAAAAAAATTGAAAAAGGGACAATGTTGAAAAGTTAATTAGAATTAAAAACATGTTTATATTTATAACTTTGCTTTCTAAAGGAAAATTCAAGAGCAAAACTAAGAAATAAATAATTAAATTAAATTACTCTAGAGAACAGTTTTCTTAATACAATACAGGACTGTCTTTTATAATAAAGCATATATGATCATTGTAGTTATATGTGAACTGAGTCCATTTTGACAAAAACATGAGTTGAAAATTTAAAAATTGGAAGATAATATAATTAAATTGATAGAAAAGGAACACAACCTAGAAGCTAAACTAATTCTATAAATATTGATTTTAATGAAAAATATAATAAATTAATGATTAAGCTAAAACAGCATGATAAACATATCACAGGTATGCATGAATTATTCTCAGAACACAGAATGTAAAGGTGAATAAGACGGAATCTGTAAATGATAAAAATAAAATTGTGCAGAATTTAAAGTGTAAAGGAATAACAGAAAATTTTTTAAAAGCTTGTTTTGAAAGAGAAATAGAATACTTACTTAAAGAATATCTCAAGTTAAAGATGAATCACTAGAAATTCAAGAAGCATTATTTATTGCTTTATATATTACATTTATATAACCACCCATCTCACAGATTTGTGACTCCTGGTGGTGTATATTTAAAAAAAGATAATAAAAACTGACAATTAAAATTGAACTAAAACACAATCAAAGTTACTAATGACTGAGAGAGATACAGAGAGATACTGTTATAAATAATAAAGCCATTTCATCAATTCACTATTATTCTATGACAATGACCACTGCCTCGAGACCTCCAAATCTGTTGACACAACCATGTTTTAAGAGACTTCAGAAAATCAAGATGGTGCCAGTCTCACTGCAAGAAAATGTTCTTTATGAAGAGTGCAATTGCAGAAAAGCCCTGCCTCCTGGGTCCTGTCAAATGAAGCTCCTTAGCAGGCAGGACCTGCAGCATACCTCTTTTGCTGGACCTAGTAGGATCGGCAGATGTAACTGGGGAGAGGTAATCCCTCAAAAACCCAACCCCAGGCACCATAAATGGCTTTAAAGGTAAAAAGGTTTTAAAAGCTTTAAAGGTAAAAATATATTCAGTTGCACTCAAAAACAAACTGGTAACCAATGCAGCTCCCAAAGCATTGATGTCATGCATGATGCTTTAAGGGAAAAGATAGCTGCCCACACCACCATATTTTGCATGAGCTGAAGTTCCTGAATACACTTCAAGGGTAGGGTGTGTTGCTGTATCTATCCAGGAAGTGACCAGAACACAAGTGATTGAACAGACCCGCCCACTCCAGGAGTTGTGAGTCTGCTCCTACCAGTCACCATCTAAAAGTGTGACCAGTGCCATTTCAATCCCATTCCCAGGCCTGATTGAAAGGGTTCTAGATAATATGCTTCATCCAGAGCTCTCCGAAGCTGCTGTTGGATCACCTTCCCATAAAAGGGAAAGTGAGATACTGGGCAAAAATTAAAATGATTATTACAATTACAATTATAATAATCCAGTGAACCAATAAATCCTTAAGTAACAGAGGAACTACACCCTCATTTAAGGAGGAATTCATCACCATTAGATCTCACCTACATAACACCTCCTAGGCAGCTTTAAGCAGTCAGGTGGGACATGGATCTAAAGATATAACTGAGCTCCCAGTCTTAGGAATCATGTTCATCTCTTCAGGCCCAACCAATCCCAAATAGCAGGGCAAAAACCTGCACCAGCACCTTCTTAACACCTGCAACAAGACCAACATCCAGATAAGAATGAATGTAGATTTTGTCTGAAATGCTAAGCAGAATCCTCCACATGTCTCTATAAGAGAATCTTTGAGCAACTTTCTACCCAAGAAGACTCAAGTTGCTGTGAAGTGGCTATCTTTGGAGGTAATAATAGTGGAGAAGTATTGCTACTTTGCCACTTTTACTGCCACAAGATGGGCCTTAATAGCAGTTCTAACCTGTATATTCAGTCAAGTTTATCCCTTAATGTGTACCAGCAGCACTCTAGATATTTTTTTCTTGTTTCCTCTCCCTGAAATTCATTTGTGAACCATGAAGAATGACAAAATCCATGAGAGAGGAGAGGTTACATAGGTGTAGCCTGATCCAAACCTCACAATCCTCCTATTCCAAATGGCCACCAAAACTTCAGATGGACTATGCAGCAGATCAACACAAACTTCCCTCAGCTTCCTTTTAAACTCATTGGAATCCATCAGTTATCAGGAGTGGGTTGATCTAACAGGTCCTGCCTCCTTGCTGCAGATAATGGCACCAGATAATCATATGATAATCAGACTATGATCTGATCGTGACAAGGAAGATACTATAAGTTCTCCCAATACCAGATCAATAACTAAATTGATAACTATATGCTATAACTATATGCTCCAACAGAAAAATCACACTTTCTGCATGGCCACTGTCCTATGTCAGATCCTGGGTAACTTGGGATAGGCTGCCTCAAATTCTGTCCATAGTGAAGGCAAATTGAAGTCCCCACAGAACCATAAGTTTGGGGAACATCAGCAGCAACATTAGGCAGAGGTTGCTATGCAACAGGGAGCAAAGATTCCAACTGATCCCTAGAGCCAAATTTGATGAACAGGGTCGCACTTTCTCACCTATGGAGCAGCATCGCTGAAAACCTTAACGTTCTCTCGAATGACAATTGCCACTACCAACCTTTCCCCCAGGCCTCTACTGATCCCAAACCTGAAACCAAACTGCACATTTCCAAAAGAGGACCCCTTTTTATTCCAGCTAGGTTTCAGTAATATATGGTATGTCAGCCCTCTCGTCTGTAATTAAATTACTAGTGAAAGAGGCCTTATTAAATATTATCCTGGCATTTAGTAGCAGCAGATAGAAGTCAGGGCCTCTGAAAGATGCTGACCAGGCACAGTAGTTGTGCTCCAAGAGTTGGAATACGAAATTGGTATAAGAATTGGGCTCACATTCTCCAACTATGTCCCAGCCTCCCACCATATGTACCAAAGCTTGTGGATATTATGATGTTTAGACTTACCCTGGCTCCTCCTGAGGCCTAACATCTCCTATTCCCACCTATTACCAGGTCCATAAAATGGAGATCTGTTCCTATTCCCAGTATCATCCCTCCTGGAAAGTCCCCAGAGCTACTTCAGCTTTAGCTCTCAGTGCCATCAAAAAGGGGTATCTACAACCACCTTCTCACTTTCTTAATGAAACACTCAATACACACCAGCAAGTGTTCTTAATGACCTACCCAGGGCTTCCTCTCAAGTTACACCCATATTTACTGTTCTTCCACTCCAGCTCTCATCCATGGAAGGGATCGGTACAATCTGCACAACAGACAGTCCATAACCACAAATGCCCTTCCAAACCATCAGAAAAGGGCAAGAAAGCTTCCACAACCAGCTGAAATATCAATCAGCTGCTGACATCACCTTCATTTGGCCACTGTCACACACAAATATTGGAGACTTGGAAAGTCCTTGATGAAAAACCCACAAAAAGCACAGGGAGTCTGCAAGAAATGTCATGCTGAAATGCCAACAATTTCACAAAGCAAAAAGCATTATAAATACTGAATACTGAAGTATTGACAGCTCTGGCATCAAAGATCCCCAGAGTCCTCAAATTGAGATTATCACCAAACAGACTGCCCCATCACTAGCTGAAACCAATCGGCTAAACATTATCCTTACCATTTGTTATGATTGGCAGAGATGAGCGGGAACTGAAGTTCATTCCCATTGGCTGAGCTGTCTGACAGCAAACCATATAAAGGGAGCTGTCAGACTGCATCAGCAGTTGCTAGTTCCTGTCAGCCGCTCTGCACATTCTGCAGCTACCGCGGCAACCCGTTAACCATTCAGAGTTATAGTAAATGTTAGATAGTTAATAAAAGGTTATCTTTCGAGATCGTGGACGTCATCTTTACCTTCACAAAACTGGCGATGAGGATGGGATCAATGTGATAAAGGCGTACAAGATCCCTGAAGAATTCGACGGACACTTGCAGTTACCTCAGCAGGCTGACAAGATGTCTTCCCCTCCATTGTTCCCGTGTTTCCATCCTACAACGGAGATGTGGTATTCTTACATTAATAGATTCGAGGGTTTTTTATATGCTGCTGGCTTGGCGGACATTTCAGATCACAGGAAAAAAAGTTTATTTTCTAAGTTTCTGTGGGACGGCTGTCTTCGACACTGCCACCGCTTTATTGGAGCCACAATCTGTGAAAGAGGTTTCCTGGGAAGCCCTCCAGGAAATCCTTAGTATCCATTACATCCCCAAGCCTTCCCGAATTGTAAGGCGACATGCCTTTAGGCGGCAAGCACAAGCAGAAGGGGAGATCATTAGTATGTATATGGTTGCGCTCTGAACGGCAGCGTTATCCCTCCAGCTGCTAGCTCTGGTGAATGGGAGTCTGCTAAGGCTCCATGGGCTAGGGTCCATATCGATCTTGGTGGGCCATTCCAAGGCCGCACCTTCCTTGTCCTTGTGGACTCCTATTCTAAGTGGATAGAGCTGACCCTCATGTATTCCACCACATCAGATATGGTTATTAAAGCATTAGATTGCCATTTTGCAACCCATGGATTCCCTGACATTCTAGTGTCAGACAACGGTCCACAGTTTACCACGGCAAATTTTGAGTTGTTCCTAGCATGCCAGGGCATCAGACATACACTCATCACACCATATCACCCAGCTTCTAATGGTCAAGCAGAGAGGGTTGTAAGGGCCACCAAGGAAGTGCTGGGGCAATTAGAGGGTGAGGTCTGGCATATCTGCTAATGCAACATGTTACCCCTAGCACAGTTACCAATCATTCCCCAGTGGAGTTGTTAATGGGGCGGAGGCTGAGGAACCATATGAACAGGCTCCACCCCAGTTATGCCCCAACTGTTCCATTAGACTCCTTCAGTGGAATTAGGGTTTTCCGAGTCGGGGATTTAGTTTACGCCTGGAATTTTGTGGGCAATCCATTGTGGCTGCCAGGGAAAATAGTAGCAGTCACTGGGCCTAAATCATATAAGATAGGTTTGTCGGACAGTCGAATATGGCGCCAACATGTAGACCATGTAAGAGGGCATTGGGCAGAGACCCCAGAGGACCCAGCAGATAGTGAGTTGACCGGCGCGCAACAACATGATCTCAGAGAGGCTGACACACTGAGGCGCAAAGCAACTGTCAACAAGCCGCCACAAGAAATTGACCTACATTCCAAAGTTCCTCCACCTGATCCTGAGTCAGCTCCGGAGGAGATCCCACATTGCCCCCATCAATGACGACTGAAGGTCCTGCAAGCGATCATTCTTCACCAGCCAGGCAAGCCGATTTGCAAAGGTCCAGCCGGACAAAACAACACCCTGCCTATCTCAATGACTATGCATGCGCCTAGCTGGTGGGAGGGGTGTTATGATCAGCAGAGCTGAGTGGGAACTGAAATTCGTTCCCATTGGCTGAGCTGTCTGACAGTGAACCATATAAAGGGAGCTGTCAGACCGCATTAGCAGTTGCTCATTTCTGTCAACCGCTCCGCACATTCCGCAGCTACTGCGGCAACCAGTTAACCATTAAGAGGTAGAGTAAATGTTCGATAGTTAATAAAAGGTTAACTTTCGAGATCGTGGATGTCGTCTTTACCTTCACAAAACCATTACCATGGTCCTCCTGTCAGCCATTCCTCACCCCCCCCCAAAAAAAATTCCTGTCAAGAGTAGAAAATCATAGAGGGAGGCATACCTGTGAGAACGCTTCTGCAACAGCAGCAAATCCTTTCCCCCATGCATGGCTACATCTGTCTGGGTCTGGAGTCTCGGTTTGGTTTGATAGGTCAGCAAGCAGTTGGTCATTCAAGCATAGTACATGGAAGAAGTTTACCATAGTATGTATTCATCATATTTTCATACTTTAAGACAAAGAGCACAATACAGATGGTTGTCGCCTTATAACCAATCGTTTAGTGACTGTGCGGAAGTTACAACAGCACTGAAAAAAGTGACTTGTGGGTGCTTTTCACATTTATGACCATGGTAGCATTCCCATGGTCACATGATCAAGATCTGGATTCACTTAACAACCATGTTACTAACTTGACAACTTTAGTGTTTCACTTAACAATCATGGCAAGAAAGGTCATAAAATGGGGTAAATGTCACTTAGCAACTGTCTTGTTTAGCAACATAAATTTTGGGCTCAATTGTGGTCTTAGGTTGAGAATTATTTGTATGACATAACTTTCTTTTTCAGATGACTGGAAACATGAGTATCCTTTAGAACAGGGGTACCCAACCACCGGTCCCCAGACCGTTACCGGTCCGTGGATCATTTTTTACCAGGCCGCAAAGCTTAGGCGCCGCCATCTTGTTTTGACAGCACTTCTGGGTTTTCAGTTGCTTCCGGGTTTTTGGTTGGAAAGTGCTCCAAGTTTTTCAGTTGGAAAGCGACGTTTGGGTGCTCGCACCTTAGTTTCATTGAAGTGGCTCTTCAAACGAAGAGCCGTCCCGTTGGCGGTGGAGTCTCACGTTACTCAGGTACCAGTCCATGGAAGAATAAATAATCGTGAAACCAGTCCCTGGTTCGAAAAAGGTTGGGGGCCACTGCTTTAGAAGAAGAAGATATTCTTCCATTCACAGAACTTTCTCAAAAAATCTTCATTTGTTAAATGGTTAGTTCATTGTCAATCAATCTATATATATAAAAGCGAAATACCACTCACGCATCATCAGAAAATCTTCAGAACAGTAAAGCCTACAAATGTCAGTTTCAGTTTTAGTTTCAGAGCATCAAAAAGCTTTAGTACAGAACAGTTGAGCTAAGCCACACCCAAGCTCCTTGCTGTCTCCTTTTTGTTCATACTGCAAATACTGTTTCAGTTTCCAAACAACCTCACACACTGACAGGATGCTACCAGATAAATATCGATGGATGCTAAGTAGGCAGAGGCAGAATTCCCCCCTCTCTTATTTTCCTCCCCCAAAACTTAGCCAGACCACATAGTTTCATAACGAAGCACGGGTATTGAGCTAGTTCAATATATAGACTTAAAAATTGCAGCTCTTATTTAAACAGATCAAAATAATGATGGCTGTAAGATTACATAGAGGAACTTTCAGCTTGAAATTTATCATTATAATTTTATTATAGCTAAGATATTATAGCTTATTATTAGTACAAGAGGATACTGCATAGAAAAACTTGTTTTATTCATATTCAGAGCCTCTTCCAAACTAATGAGTGATGTATCTTTATGCAGAATCTATTAAAATGTTTATGACAAAGTTTGTTTTTCTGGCATCAAATAAAAAGAAACCCATTTAAAACAAAACAAAACAAACAGATACATTGATGAATAAATTGAAACTAGGAGAACCAGGACCCAGGCAAAACCTGAAATTGGATTTAGAACAAAATATTAAAGTGTTTCATAATCAACCAGACTTAATGGAAAATTTATGGGGAGATAAAGATTGTCAAATATTTTGAAAAAAGTAATGAACCAGATAAATTTTGGCATATTAACTGCAGAGAAAAAAAAATGCTACTTTAATTTGGATTTGAAGAAGGTATGTCTCAGCTCCAAATTATACAAAGAAATACCAAGTCTGGAGAAAACTGAGAAATACTTAAATATCATGTAATTTATAGATCAACAAAAAGAAGATAAAACAAAATAAGCAATATCAAATTTGAAGTTGAATATATCTCTAGGGCCAGGTGGCTTTTGTGCAATATATTATAAAAGAAATCTTGATGAAACTCTTAACCCTGGTAATGAATGGAATATAGCTTAAAGTACTTCCTTCCTTATGGCAACAGGCTTTTTACCTCTTTGATATACAAACAGGGGAATTATCCAACTTATCCAGAGTCATAGAGACTTAGCTCTTTATTGAATATAGATTATAATCTTTTTATAGCTATGCTTGCAAAAAGATTGAATGGCTTTTAAATTGATCTTATGTATCCTGATCAGACAAGATTTGTTCCAATGAGCTATATGAGAGACAATATCAGATATATTTTGAAAGCTGTTAATAAATCAGAAAAAAACAAGAAATGGCTATTATTCTCCTTGATGTGGAGAAAATGTTTGTTAGATTGGAATGGGCCTTGATATTCATAACACTGAAGAAGAATTGAGGCTCTAATTTTCTTATATAGATATAAAACATTTATAATGAAGAAGCCAAATATTAAGATATATCATCAAGCTAGTGGTTCAATTTGGATTTCAGGTTGTTATCATGTTATGGCAGTGTTATTTTAATACAGTAGAAGGTTTACACCTATACTTTTAGTTCTATACAAATAGCAATGTATAGCCTGTAAGAAATTGTTTGATTATAGACACTGCATTAAAAAGTTTGGAATAAATATTTTACCTAAGCAGTAGAATTGCTGATTAATTTTCTCTAAACTTCATTTTTAAGTAATTATTTCTTTTTCCTGCCAGAAGGGGGCTTAATTATGGGTTCACTTTTTCATTCACTTTTTTTTAATGGTGAAATTATAGCTTTTCAAAAATCACAAGGAAAAATAGTGAAGAAAAAATAGGAAATAAAGTGATCTTCACAGGCAATGGGAATTGAACAATGAGGATAAAATTAAGAGACTGTTAATTAACACTCTGGTTGGAAGCAATAGCAGAAGAGATGAAAGCTGCAGATCTTATTAAAGACTCAGCAACCTTAACCTTCCTAGTAGTTCTTTTGCTCGTCCATTTTAGAGAAGTTAACTTTGTAATTGCATTTTAAATCTGTAATTTCATTTTAAATGTAAATTGTAACATAGCATAACTAGACTCTGGGGTGGGATGAAGGAAACAAAACAACAATAAAAACATTATAGAGGGAAATTACTTGAATAGTATTATTATTATTATATTATTTACATATAGGAAACTCAATAGGAATTCCTTGAGACTAAGCAACTCTCATAGAGAATGCACAATCTGGTAGAAGCACAATACAAATTCGCATAACCCAATTCTCCCCCTCTGCCCCTCAATAACTTTACACAGCTTTATAGGTAGTCCTCACTTAACAACTGGTTGCTTAACAACTTTTTAAAGATACAATGGACACCCCCCATCCCAGAAAAAGTACTTACAACCTAGTTTTGGAGATCTGATGGAAGCAACCCCACCAGTGGTGGGGTTCAAAACATTTACTACCAGTTCCATGGGCGTGGCTTGGTGGGCGTGGCAGGGGAAGGATACTGCAAAATCTCCAGCCAGAGGTGGTATTTGCCGGTTCTCTGAACAACTCAAAATTTCCGTTAACGGTTCTCCAGAACTGGTCAGAACCTGCTGAACACTACCTCTGAACCCCACCCATGGTCATAAGACCACATTTCAAAAACTTGACAGCTGGCTTGCCCTTATGGTCAGTGGAATAGAAAATATTGTATTCGTTTTTCTCAATCACAAAGTTTTGTTTCTTCCTTTCTACCCCATAGAATAGCCTCGCGCTTCTTTTAGAAGAATTCCAATTCCATGATTTCTTTCAAGCTTCAGGAGGAGCCCCTATCTTCCTTTGTACCAGATCATCCTTATTTCTTTTCCTATCAAGCCCTAGAATCAAATTCCTATAAAAGTAGTTTCTTTGCTTTTTATAGCAAAGTCTAAAACAGTTCATACCCATTTTATTCATTTCAACTCTGCTGTATGACGACATGATGAATAATGGAGTTGTCAGCCAAAGCAGAGTTCTGTGCACAGTAAATGGATTTAAATGAACTCTTTTGGTAATGCTAGACTTATATGCTGCTTCATAGAGTTTTACAGCCCTTTCTAAGTGGTTTACAGTGTCAGCATATTGCCCCCCAAAATCTGGGTACTCATTTTACCAACCTCAGAAGGATGGAAGGCTGAGTCAACTTTGAGCCAGTCAGGATTGAACTCCTGGCAGTGAGCAGTGAGTGAGCCTACAATACTGAATTCTAACCACTGTGCCACCATGGCTCATACAATTATTTATTTATTTGCTAGATATGGGTCTCACTTTCCAGTTATAAGTACAAGGCAAAGTATATGAGTGTTCCTTCCTTCCACTCCACACATCAACTTGGAAAGTTATGTTAGACTGAGATAGAATGACTGTCCCAATGTCAGCTAGTGAGAATCAGCAGCTAAAGGTAGATTTATTTGAGCCTGGATCTTTCCATTTCTTGGTCGCTATCCATTGTGGCATATTATCAAGATGATACAAATTATCTCAACAAAATATTCGTAAGCATGCTGCTGTTGGCATTGTTGCATGTTGAATGTATTCAGTGGTGGACATTCAGATAAGCTTCCTATCTATTATAGCATCTTTATTTTTCTGCTCCACTGAAACCTGCAAGCTGTGCAAGAGAAGTCACAGAGTTAACTATTGTGTTTTTTCCACATAATAATAATGCTTAGTATACCTCATCTATCACAACAACATTGTAAGCAATATCATTATAGATACTTGAATGCTCTGGATTTGCATTATTATGGAATTTCCTCAGCTAAGACTCATAGTTTTGGGCTAAAAAAATCCATTTTAAAAATGGATTATTTAAATTAATTTAAAAAAAAATTAAATTAATTTTAAAAAGTTAATTTACCAAAGTGAAAGGTAACTTTTTGGTCCTAATACAGATATCTGGTAAAAAATTTTGTGTGACTCTCATTTTACTACAATCACATTTTCATGCTGAAAAAATGTTCAGAAGATAATTTAAGGGGAATATAACAAAAATAATTGGCTCATATGGCCATATTGAAAATTTGAAACCCATCTATGAAAGTTAGTTTGTTTCTAAAAACAAACAATTTTAAAGTTTGATCCTCTATTCATGGGACTACAATTTTGTTAGTTAGTGAAAAGTTAAATGTTAAGCTTTTAAAATTTGGATAGATGCTATAGATTCTAAGCATGTCCCACAGCCTGCAGTACAATCATAGCCTGCAGTACAATCACTGACATAATTATCTCCTCTCTTGGAAGCAGAAGAAAGAAATAATATTTTAATGGTTTCACAGAAACCACAAATGTCAGCAATGGATGTTCTGTTGTTTTTAACCTCTGTGATCTTATCCCCTTAGTTCTTGTGGCTAATAAGTCTCCTGACACAATGGATATTAAAGGGATCTTACATCTTTCTGAATATATCCAACTTTGTAATTTTATAAGGAATGCATGGTAAATTTTCTAGTTCCTTCATGTTTCTGGTTGTAATTAAAAATGGAAAATATTCCCACTTCAGCCAAAAAACAGATCTATATTCAATTGTAATTACAATAAATCTGTGAAAAATGAATGCCTTTCTATAGCTGCTTCTTTGTATTTGGACATAGGTGTGAGAGTGTGTGCGTGTATGTGTTGAATCCTGTCTGTCTTGGTTATAAGTCAGGGATGGGAACCAATGTGGAGAGCTTGATCTACGCCTGACTAAAAAGATGATCAGCGTAGTAAAAGGCAATCCCCCAGTTGCTTGTCGTGAAAATAAAATGATTGCTTTTGGATCTTTTTGAGGAGGTGGGAAATGCTCATTCTGAATACTCAAGGAGCCTCTGGGAAATATTTAAAAGCATGATATAAAAACTCTGAGAGATATTTGTTTCTTCTGTTACCCCTGCTCTCTAAGGGTCAAATGTCTTACTTTGGGGAAATATGAGGTAGAAAAATATGAACCAAAAAAAGAAACCCCATGCAAATAATATACAGGCTATGATCTCACAAAACAACACAATTTCACACATATTTTTTTATCCCATACAACCGCCTGAACAAACAGCCAATTCCAGAGGGTGGGTTTGTGTGACCCATGAAGATAGAATGGGATTGGCCAAATTGTACATCAATGTGTCAGGTAAATACGGTCCCAGAGTTTAAGTCCTATAAGATCATCAAGGCACAGATGCCATTCTAGCAGCTTTTTTTGGCATGCCTGAATTGAACTAGCTGCAATAGTGTTCAAAGGCACTGTGTTTAATTGGGGACTTGTCTATTCTTATGCACAGAGTTTAGGTTTTCAAATCTGCTATTTCATTTTTAGTACCACTTAAAAAGCTAGATCAAAATGAATAGTCTTATAAGATCAGATATGATGCCCTGATTTTATTGAAATGACAACTGTAATAACTTCCCTGACTATTTGTAAAGATGGAGTTGTAGTGGCACAGAAGTTAGGCCAAAACTTCTTTGGTCGCTGGGAACCTTAATAAATACTGTGTCAGGTGTACATTTGAATCCCTAATGCATAGAATAAAAAGTTAAAGAACACAATTCATTTATAGATCTGGGGTGAAAAAAAACTGGATGACCACTAGATGGCAGCAAAGAATTAGCATTTTGTATATCTCTTCACTGCCCATTAGTGACTTTCCAAATGTTTATAACTTTATTAGAAACACCTTTTCCTAAGTTTATAAATCATATTCCTTATAAATGTATTATAGTATATACTATTTTTAGTGAGCTAAATTTCCTGATATATTTGTTTCATTCCCCCCCCCTCGGGAGACTAATAAAGAAGTAGAGCAGGGGTCCTCAAAATTCTTAAACAGGGGGTCAATTCATGGTCCCTCAGACTGTTGGGGGCCAGACTGGGTGGGTGGGCATGGCTAGGTGGTCATGTGACTGGGAGGGCATAGCCAATTTAGCAGTCCATTAAACAATACACATAAATTAAACTTTAATTTGTTTTGCTCCTGGGGGTGTTTTATTTGCTTTTGTTTGCATGTTGCTTTTTGGGCTGATTCTTTTTACTAGATTGTTTTTAAGTTGTTTAGGAGTCTAGTGGTCCACTTCAGAAAACTCAGTTTTGCAGCAGTTCTTCTCAGCCCCAAGGAGCTTACAATCAACAAATCTCTCCCTCCCTCTCTCTCTCTCTTGTCTCTCTCTTTCCCTCCGTCTCTCTCTATCTCCTTTCCACTATTTGAGCCCCTCTGGAGAAATTAAGATTTCGAGTACAACTAAAGTTGAAGAGCAAATGGGGGTGGAGAAAAGAGAAACCAGGACATGGAATGCTTGATGGGTACAGAGATGAAAACTGGCTCCTGGGGCATCTTCTGCAGGATCCCCTTCAATCCTGGCAGTGATACCTCGCTGAATTCCATTCCTTATTCCCATTCCCATTGCGTTCTCTCCTATTTCCATTCCATTTGCATCATAGTATTCTCAATCCACTTTTGGAATCTTGCTCGCCACCCCAGAGCTTCCTCCACATGTGCTGAATGCACGCAACAGGCTCTGGCAGGGGCTCCGCATGACTGGTAGGCAGGATGCCTCTCTAGGGGTAGAGATGGTCTCTTCAGGGGCAGGCAGCCTTGCCGGCTGCTACCCTAGAACTGCCGAATGCCGAGCGGGAGGATGGGCAGCCAAGCAGTGGTGGGGGTCTCCAAAGCCCCCAATACCTCTCTCCTGGCCAAAAATGGGCCCATTTTTGACTTCTCGGGGCCTCCGCACATCCAGTTTTTTACTTTCCCAGCCTCAGATGCCTTCTGCTGGCCAAAAATGGGTCTGTTTTTGGCCTCCCTCCACCTCTGGTACCTCTCTGCCAGCCAAAAACGGACCCATTTTTGGCCTGCTGAGACCTCCGCACGTCCCATTTTTTGCCTTACTAGCCTCCAGAAGCATTTTACCGGCCAAAATTACCACCCCAACTGTTGATGGGGTGTTTTTGGCCTCCTGAGCCTCCGCAGATCCCATTTTTGGCTTTCCTGGTCTCCAGAAGCATTCTACTGGCCAGAAATGGGCCCGTTTTTGGCCTCCTAGGGTCTCTGCCCATCCCATTTTTGGCCTTCCTGGCCCCCAAAAACACTCTGCCAGGCAAAAATGGGGTCGCTTTTGGCCTCCCCTGTCTCCAGTAGCTCTCTGCCTTACCTTCCAGTTCCAGCTCGCAAAGGTAAGTCCTGCACTCAGCGGAAGGGTGGGAGCCAGTGGGTGGTAAGGTTATATGGATGGGGCAGCCTTGTGGTCACGCATGGGCTGGATTAATGGCTTCGGCAGGCTGTATCCATAGTTTGAGAACTCCTGGTGTAGAGGGAGGAAGGGCTGTATATTTTAAGGATGCCTGATCCCCATATATTATGATACATATATTTGCATCAGAGGTGGTATTCAGCAGGTTCTGACCAGTTCTGGAGAACCAGTAGTGGAAATTTTGAGTAGTTTGGAGAACTGGCAAATACCACTTCTGACTGGCCCCGCCCCCATCTATTCTCTGCCTCCCAAATCCCAGCTGATCTGCTGAGTCCTTTTGTTGCACTGCACAGGAGAATGGAGCTGGAAAGCAGGTTAGTGGGGTGGGGAGGGAATGGGATTTTGCCATGCCCAATAAGCCACGCCCACCAAGCCACAACTACAGAACCGGCAGGAAAAAAAATTAATCCCATCACTGATTTGCATATCAATTTGCATAACCACACGTGTACTTGCCTACAAATACCTATTTAGGTGACCCCCAGATGAAGGTCAGACCATCCCGTTTTTGAGGCACAGCCAGATTGCTAAATAAACTAGTGCATTAAATTCCATATTACTCAAAGCTAAAATGATCATTGTTGGAATAAAAGTCTAATTTTGCTCATATTTTTACCCTTTCCTCAAGGGAAATTCCTTTCTTTTTCTTTTATGGAATTGGATGGTGTTTAAAAATATGCAAATGCAAAAGAATGCCTTCAAGACCTGAATCCCACTGCTGATCACCCCAGGTTCCTGGTTGGAATAGTGCTTCCAAATGTATGCCGTTCTATTTTTTCCCATAAAGCTTAATGGAAGCTCTTACAAACTGAGCCAGCTCTTCCCCGTATGCAGCCAAAGAAGAGATGTCTCCAAGGTTTGGGATTCTTCAGAATGAAGAAGTTAACATAACCTGTTCCTTTCTGCAGATCCCCTATTTTTCCTCCAGGGCAAGTTGTGGTAATAAGAGCAACAGCACACTGGCCCCCTACTCCCAAACTGAAGGATGACTGGAGCAATGAGGTTCTCTAGTGGGCATGGCTCTAGTTGGGATAGGAGACCACCAGCCCTAGTAAAGGTCTCATCCATATACTTCATTTGCCTAGAAGCCCCCAAATTTGGGGGGCATACTAAATAGCAACCCAGCGCATATTTACAATTAGTGTAATTGTTATATAACTTTCCCCTCTGGTGAAATTTAGCCCTTTTATATCTCCAAATAGACATCTAGCTGGTCACTTGCAGTGAAGGGTTGCTCTGTTTTGATTTTCCCCTTATTAAAGGGAATCAGGAAGCCAAAAATTAAACAGGAAAATGCAACAGAGATAGTCCTTCTTCACTGTTTCTATATCCTGTCTTTTCTTGCATATTGGCTTTGAGAACTTTCACTGCTGCTACTATTTCACCTTTTGCTTCTTGTCTCTCCCCCTCTGTGTCACCCCTTCCCCCAACTTTCCCTCTATTCCTCTGCTTTCCCCCCAACCTTCCCATGGACTTTCCTCTCCCAGGTGCGGGCCAGTGCCATTGCACAGGATGCTGATCAAAACTACGACTATGCTAGCAACAGTGTTATCCTACACCTGGATGCTGGGGATGAAGTTTTCATTAAGCTCGATGGAGGCAAAGCCCACGGAGGCAACAACAACAAATACAGTACCTTTTCAGGTTTCATAATCTACTCAGACTGAGGTTGGAAAGAAGCCTACTGACTCCCAGCCCCCTGGATTTCTCCATGTGGCAAATTTGGCTGCTGAATCTATTAATACTAATGTCTTTGCATACAGCCAGTCTCCCTCCATGGGTTATATGAAAGCAGAGTTGGGTCACTTTGTTTTTTCCTCTAGTGTGTATGGGATGGCCAACTGATGATTCAGTCACCATCCCCATTTATTTTACCTTCCATTGTATCATGAATCACTAAGCCTTTCAAGCAGTGTTAATATGGAGGATGAAGAGAAAGAGAGCCAAGGAGCCAGGGTGAGATTTGAGATATAGTCTGGAGAATTGATCATCCCATTGCCCTTGAAAGCATTTTCATTTCCACCCTATATGATGTATTGAGACATGCTGCATGCTATTATATTGGGAGTAGATTCTATACGTAAGAGGTTAGGGAGGCTTAGTCTATTCAGTGAAGGGACTATGTGTATTGCCATCTGATCCTCCCAAGATATATTTCTATGTACCTTTTTAACCATGTCCAGGGCTTCCTTAAGGCTAAACATCTTATCTGAACTTAAAGCAACTACCATTTCTGGATAGCACAAACCAGAATGTGAAACCAACCAGAAATGGTGATTGTTCTGAACTTGGATGAGTCACTAAATTAACCTACTCAACATAATTAAAGAATCTTGTGGCACTGGAGTAAAATAGTAGCATACATGGTCCTGGAAACCTCTTAGGGTTCTTTAGCATATTGTGTGAATGCCCTCATCATACCGCTACTAGAAGAGAGGATTAGTGAAATTTAAAAATACTGTGCATTGTTTCGTTTTTTACCAAGTTTCAAATGCATATAAAATATTAACCTTGGATTTCTGTCCCTCCATGAGGGTAGTCCCAGGTGGTTCTGCTTGTTGTTGGTCATGTAATTATTGGTCATGTAAAACTGAGCGAGTGGAGTCATAATCTTGCTTTCTCAACCCAATCTGTGATGCTGGTGGTGAAATTATGCAAGTTTTCTAACACAAATGGAGAAGCCTGGTGAAAGTTAATCCTGCTCCACCCACCACTACCACCTCAAAAAAAACCCAGATTCAATCAGGTTAAGTCAATAGTCCTATTAAGTATCCAGGATCTCATGCACATGCATTTCTGTATGTGTGTACATGCAGGTTTACACATACAGTATATGTGCATATTATCCAAGCAGGTCTACTATAGGAATACTAAATAATTGTATTGTCCCTCTCTTCAACTTCTGAGTGTTCTTAGAAGGAGGTATGATCTCAATTCTTTCTTCGTAATTTAATATTTTAACATATCTTTGCTGAGTTTTTAGAGGATGAGATGGGGAAGCTGATTTTTCTTACCAAAGGAAGAGAGAGAAAAAAAGAAAAGAAAACCTACCAGCTTAATTCAAGCTGAGCTCTTCCTTTGGAGTCTCTGTCTCTTCTTCACTGGGTTGCTTCCCAGGTGACTGTGATTTCTTTCTTTTCAGAATGGATGGGTCTAGGGAGAACAGGATGCTTCTGGGTCCTCATCAAGTCTCTGGCCATTAAGATTGGAAAGATCAGAAGAATGACACAGGGTTGTATGTGTAATTTTCAGACTCATGTCAGATATTTCTCTTTTATATATAATTTATCATGTTGGCTCTTGCTAATCTTTCTGATCACAACTTATTTCTTATTTAAAATATGAAAAAATTGATCAACAAGGTGAAACTTATCAGACCTTTTCCCACCAATACAGCTTGTTTTTGAGAATGGTTAGGCCTAAAGTAGTTTTACTTTTTCTCACACACGCTATAAATTCATTGTGCACAATGTATTGGCTGCACAGGATAATGATCTCTACAGAGCAGTTTGGAATTTAGCTGTTATATAAGAAAATTTCTTGGTAATGAGATCCTGCATTGTTTACCACATGGGTAAAAGAACCTGAGCATAAAGTGTGGGCATTCAGCTTCACAGGTTTTTTTTAGTTTTTCAGAGCCTAATGCTTAGAGATGTTCGGATTATAACTTCCACAGGTTTTTTTATCTAACATTGGCAGAACATGGTCTAACATGGAGAAGAATAAGATGGAGACCAAACTATTTCAACTGTGCACAAACTACTTTATTCCAACATATTGTTATACATTGAAAATGTATTGTTATAGATTGAAAATGAAAATATGCAGATGTTGAAATATTCATAAATACATACGACATCTCCCTACACAATAATTAAACACTAACAGAAAGCCAGCAGAGTTTTCTAGTTTGAATTGTCCTCATTCACTGGAAATACTGTATACATCAAAATTCAGAAATTGTATTTCCATAAGATAATGTGTTTAACCTGAAAATCTGAAAAGCTTCACCTGGTCCAATGACAGTGTGTATAGAGAGATTACTACTGTGTGTTGGGATGTGAGACATTCTATTTCCTAAAAATCTTTATCAAATGAAGTAACACAGACAGAGCAAACTTGGAATAAAAATATTGGATTATCTAGTGTTTTTTTTTAATTCTCAATTATTGGCCCTGACAAATTTGGTAAATTAAAAAACATTTCAAGTGGGTTTTTCCCCCCCTCACCAATACAGAGAAACTGAGATAAGAAAAGCCTCATGGATTTTCTTCCAACCATTTTTGACCAGAAAGTCAGTCCTATTTGTCAGTATATCAATTTTTCATTCACTTTTAAGTACTTTTTATGGGTCTCTGACAATCCTTAGATCATGCCACTGCAATTGGGCAGTAAATTGAGCAACATTGAACGTATAATTTCCTGCCAGTTTTCTACTGGAAAAAAAAAAAAGAAAGAAATATGATGCATAAAGAATTGCATGGTCTTCAATCATTTAAATTGATAATTTGAAAATGAATCCTTGCCTGTTTTCACAATATACAAAACATTTCCCCAAAATTTTAGACTGGGCCACTGTGACCCTGGGTTGCTGAAAAAAAAAATGTGTGGCTTCGTCCCTGATTTTTTTAATATAAAGATCATATGATCTTAATACTTCATATTTTTAATAGTAATAAAGAAAGGGAAGTTCATGAAAAGAATATGTGAGCCTGTTTTCCAATCCTTTCTTCTGCTATTTCTACTGACACATAGGATCAAAACCACCCCACTGCTTTGGGGAAAAATAACACGTTTTTTTCTACTTTCAAGCACTGTTTTCTTATGTTTCTTAGATTTTTCTTGTTAACATGCCTTAGAACTATTTATATCCTAAACAGTAGCAAAAAGTGTATTTTAAATAAACCAAAACATTGCTGAGAGCCAAGATACACTTCCTGGTTTTGCTGCTGAGGTGGCAAAAATGGGTGTTGCTTACCATCTGTTTGGCTATAAGATATGATTGATATACCTCATCAGGTTTAGACCACAAATTATGCAGGTCTGCATCTAAGGGCAATTCCATGTTATCACTGTTTTTATTCTTCAGCCTGCTGCTCAAAGCTGTTTAAAGCCAATACTTTCCTCATCACCCATTTCTACTATTCTCACAATATTATTTGTAGAGGTTTTCAGGGGACAATTCATGCTCTTTCATTTGACCAGATGAGATAACAATTATTATCTCCTTCCATCGGTGACATCCACCACCCCTCCTGCTCTTTAGCTGAGTTACTACCAGTCCCAGAGTAACCAAAATCCACTCCATGCAACAGAAACATAAAATAAATGGTTGGTTCTCCTTCATCATGCTTTCAGTTCATGTTGCATGTGTTTGTCTTGCCATTTGGAAATAAAAATAATAATAATAATAATAATTTGCTACAGAAAGACCTTCTGTTTGCAAAATTGGCTTTCCTCATTTCCAAACTCACCCAGGGGGCTTATATGTCTAAGCCAGAACTAGAACTCAGAACCTCCTAGTTTCTAACTAGGAGTTTCTGATGACTTAACTACTAGGCCAAATGCTGGTAAAATAATCATGGGAGAGTTAACCATAATTCAAAACAAGCCCAGTTTTGCATAGAGTTAAACTAACCCCATCCTTGTCAATGGCTGAATAAGCTCCACTATAGAACTCACTATTGTATCACAGTGTGGCAATATCAAACACCCTTTCAAAATTGTCTATAGTACCCAAGCCATACCTATCAGCCCTATCAGCCTCTCCAATGGATAAGGAATTAGTGATATTATGAAGTCTTGTGAATACTGGCCAGGAAAAAGAGCTAATGGGATGCCAGGTCCCTTCTGGAGAAATGGAAATGAGGACCTGTATTCTTCAAATTGTATTCTTCAGTTACTTGGAGCCACAATCATAATAAGGATATTTGATTTGGGTCACCAGCTTAGTTGGTACATTAATTGTCTTGTGAAAAATAGGATAAATCTGTTTGATCAGTCTTTTAAAATTATTTGACTGAACTACTGACTTTTCCTTTACACAAAGGACCTGACAGAAGTCACTTGAGATATGTGTCATAAACCTAACGCACCACTGTCACTTACTAGTTGGCTGTCTTGTCAAATTCAACAAAATGTTTGACCTAATTATTGCTGGATCTTTCTTGATTGTTGGACTAATGAAACCAAACAAATTACTAAATGAATACTGGCCAAATCATAAAAAATCACTAGTATAAATTCTAGGGCAATATAATGCATGTGAGTACCAAAAATGGAAATTTATAGCATGAAAAAGACCCAAGAAGAAAATATTTTCCAAATTCTATGACATAGAAATTAAATTGCATAAATTTATAAAAATTGTTTGAATTATAATTTTATAATTAATCTGATAAACCAGATTCCTTGGTCTTATAGAACAATTTTTGATGATCATACAGTGTTTGTATGGCAAAACTGATCCAATCCCTTCACCAATCACAAATTTCTATATGCTGACAAGTTGGAATAATTGAATCAATTGTCCCTTGGCTATTTTCTAATACTCTGAGCCAGCTGGGAGATTTTCAGAGAGAGGGAGAGGGAGAGTTATGATAATGGATCAGAATTGGTATCACCATGAATGGAGGGCATGCCTGCCCTTTTCTGCTTCCTCTACCATGGGAAGGTGAAAAGCGAAATGGCTATATCGTCAGAATGTCTAGAGATGTCCCATTTTTGTAATTCTATAGGGAGAGCAGTTGATCCTTCATAAGTTATTTGCATTGTGCCCAAAATAATTATTTTAGCCCCAATCCAAACAAACCTGGGGCTTTTTAGGGCTTAATCAACCCCTCTCTGCCCCATCACATTAATTAGCTGGCTCCATTTTCCTATTGGCACCACATTCATCCCCCCCCCATGACCCAATTAAGTATGTCACGTGAACAGGACCTGTGTGAAACATTCACCATGAAAAACTGCTATATTATCAAATAGCCTAAGAATAGCAGTTTCTGCTACATTAAGGGCACTTGGCATTAATGAGATACTGTTTTTTAATAATTAGCTAGATGTAAAATTAAAGCTGTGGCTTCAGAAGACATTTATTAATGTGTATATTATTGGCCAATCCTACTGAAAATACTTCAAAAATGTGGCATATTCTAGTCAGTAAAGTTTTCTTATAGCATATATTAGAACCTACTTGCTTTTTCTTGAACATAATCCATCACTGATGAATCACTCTTTTAATTGGGCAGTTTCTATTGCGCAGCAAGTATATTTAAATTACTGCATTCTTCTCAAAATATTTTTTAAATGTTATTTCTCTCTTATTGTGAGAAGTGCTATTTTGCTATATGAAAAAAGAGAGAGAAAATAAGTAACGAGAGCCCATTCAATTTTGGATGGAGAACATAACTGCTTGTAGCATCACCTAGAGATATTTTATTAATAATGGAGATGTTGTTAAATAAACCACATGGACAGATCCCTTGTCTTTACGTGTTTTAACCGTATAATAAGCAGAGAAATTAAGTCAGAGAAAACAATCTCTAATTAAAACAAAATACACCTTAAAATTCTCTGTTATAGTTTTCCTTTTGCACATGTTCTCTAGCTGTGTATAATAAGATTGTCCCCAAATGGGTTTGGAAACAGCTTGGAGGACAACACAGTTAGCTTTAAACTGCAATAGCTTGACCAGAATGTCATTTTTTAAATTAAAAATAAATATATTTGCAAGTCCTACTGAAGTAGTCAATCTCATGCTTAGTAGCTCATTTGTAGTTCGATATATCATAGGATCTTTGAAAACTGGGTTTAATAAAATTATGATTCAGTTAATGTGTTGATATTGCTGTGCATATGCAACTAATGAGTAAATAGAGTATACATTGACATAAACTGTGCTATTCCCATTACTCAACTTATCTTGCCTTCATTGCCTTCTTCACAGTCAATAAAGTCACCTGACAATTGAGCGGCAAAGTCCACCAGAGTATAGACACCTTAATGTTGCCCTTGGATGGTGTTAGAGGAGAAAATACCAACTACAACTAAACTTGATTTAAAGCTGTTATACTTTTGGGTTAGAGATTCAATACAACGCAGACATAGTGGGAAGAAAAAAAAAATGCTGCCAGGGCATATTTATACTGTAATTAAATGCAAGTAGGGAAAAGCCTGGAGAAAGGCAGCTCCAGGCTAAATGCTGAGAAGGAGGAATCAGTGTTAATCTTTCTAAAAATAATAATATATCAATCAAAAAGGGAAGAAAAGAGACATTCCCACATCTTTGAGATAAAATAACAAATAATGAGGACAGAATGACTTAGGAAAAAAATAAGTGCATTCTATTCTCTTTGAGGAAAAGAAACTCATCACCAGTCACTGACACTAATAGATAAAAAAATAAGGATCAAACCATTTCTTCTTCCATGGCATATAATTAAGTTTATTGCTACAGGGAGTTCTGAATGACTTTTAAAGTATTTGATGAAAACTGAGAGAAGAGTTTCAGTCAATAAGCTTGATGCACCAATGGGAAATCCTTCCTCTGTGCTTGAGAATAAAGGTATAAAACCCTCGTCAGAACAGAAAAGGGTGAAAATGCTATTTCAGGGTGCGCTTACTATTCAATAATTGAAATCCATACTGTCCTATTAAGATTTTAAGCTCCAAATTGACAAGAAGAAATTTTTCCGGCTATATACCACTGAACTAAAACTCTTATGTCTATTTGCCTGTTTCTAATCATAAATTGGGCAAGACAGTGCATTGTAGGGCAACAATTTTTGAACCAAAAATGGGATAACTTAAAAATGCATCCAAAATCTGGGACCCATCATTCCTGTGAGATTGAAATTTGGCAAAGTTGTGATTGTTTCAGCATTGCCACACACTTGCACTGCCATGGCCCTGTGATTGTCATTTCCAATGCTCTCTATCAGCTTCCCATAAGGAAATCAGAAATCTCAGGCTAGCAGGCAAGTGAATGGCTGCTGCCAGAATGAAGGAAGGAGTAGGGGTATGCTGGAAGTACCACACTGTCAGAGAGGGTGCGTGAAAGGTGCATACTGCAGGTTGGGATGGATGCAAAAAAGTGTAAGGATTTGTGTGAAACACGTGAGTCAGGGATGTAGACAGGATGTATGAGATGTGCAAGTTTGAAAAGGTGCACAGTCATGTGCAAGAGGCATTCCATCCATTAGGAATGGTGCATGGATATTTGAAAGGTAGTGAGTGAAGTAGAGTGAGGTACATGAGTTTTAGGTAGGGAAATATCTCTGAAACAATGACCCAACGGGTCATGAGTTGTCTGGTTTACATAATGAGAACTAATTGTCCAAACGGCAGCATTGAATCTTCATTTCCTTGAGTGTCAGAAATCAAAACTGTAAACCATAGAACCATAACAGGTGAATCTCCTCTTCTTGTACATGTGTAGACCAATGTCCTTCCCCAACATGATAGTCTTGAGATTTGTTGAAGAACTTCTCTTATCCTCAAACAGCATAACCAACCTGATATCAGCTCTTTGAGATTATCCAGATCAGAAAAGATTCCATAGAAGACTAGAAGTTTATTGATATAGGGAACAGAATCTTGCAGGTTTTATTCTGTCTCACCCTCTCTTTCTTATACCCTAGGAAGTCAGGAAGAAGACTCAGTGAATATTTCTGTCTTTTTTATTTTTGTAACAGCTTCTGAATAGTTCCTTCAAGGCTTATGGCTTGCTATAAATTTAAATAATTGACCCATAGCATCTTTAGATGGCCATAGTTTACCCACACCTTATTAAAGAACTTAACATATATTGGGTTGCAGGTCTTTAATATATTTATATTTAAAATTGCTCCAACAGATATGCCTCTGCAAATCTACAAAAGTGCAAGTGAAGATTACTTGCACTAACTCTTTCATTGAAGTGATATTGGTTGACATGGCTGAGGAAAGGGACAGCAATTTATCTGACAATAGCAAATGTCCAATGGTAACCTAACTGGACAGGCTGCCTTTTGACATCTGTCAGGCCCTGTTTAGAGCTGCCAGCCACTCTCCCCAAGTGGAGACCAGACCAACTGTGCTTGAACACAAGGCTTCAAGAACTCTTCTACAGGGATGAAGGAACAAGGACCAAAGGTCAAGGATTTTGCTTACTTCTGGGGGAGAGAAGCAGAATGCAATGACTGGCTTTGTGCACAAAGCAGACACTAAATCTTTTGCACTGATATCATTCAGAGCTGGGATCTAAGTTTCAAAACCTATAGAGCTGCTTTGAGTGCACAGGTTTCTGCATACAGGTTTCACAGAATGTAGAACTAAGTGTCCGGAATTCCTTTTCCCATTATATATTTAATATATATGCATGCATCATCTGTATATATAAATATATGTATATATAAATATATATAACCTCTGTACCAGATAACTTACTTCTTAACACTTTTCCTTTCTGTCTTACCAGCATAAATGTGGCTTTCCTATTTCTTCAGGTGGATCTTTTGAACTGCTTTTTTGTCCCTTGCCTGTTCATTTCTTATCTTCCTTTGGTTTATGGCAGGGTTTTTTCAAATTAGATTCCATGAGAACTTGAATGGATTCTGTTAGAGACTATGAACAACCACAACCATAATAGTTCACTGAAACCAATTTTTTAACTCTAGGATTTCCAGAAATCTTTGTCACACTTGCTCAAACTGGTATTCTTAGTTGGGGGAAACAGATGTGATGGTGTCCCATGTGGCATTACCCATAATGGACAGAATGCCATGTCTGGTGTATCCCTCTTTAACTAAGCTGCTACAGCACTTTATGAGAATGAAAAATTGAATGGCTCCATCCTTTCCTCAGCAGTTCATTCCCCTCTTAATCCTAAAAGATGGAATGTGTGTTAATGGAAAGAAGTTGTTATTTGCAATAGCAAATTTAATCAGAGGATTCAAGAGGTCAGCTAAAGCAGATTAATGTGGAAAGGAATTGTCTTCACACAACAAAGATTCAGAGGCTATTTTCTAGAAGGTTGATTATTGTTTTGTGCAGTTCTTTTCCCCTTCACAGACTCTACATTGTTATACAAGCCAGGCTTCTTTTCATTAAAGACCAAATGTCAGATATCTGTAGCTTGCAAAATTTTATAAGGGATAAAGAATATTTGGACCAAATTGGCCACTGCTGACATCCCTATACATATACTAACACTTGCCGTTTATTCTGAACAGGAAAAATGTGTGGAGCAATCTGGATTTTAGGTATAAAAATGTTATAATAAAAATAGCAATGTGTTTCTGTGAATAATACACCTGCATGCATCATCACAATAACTAGACTTCTCAGGAGAGTGACTAAGACAATACCAGAAGGATGCAGGGACAGGCATGTCACAATTTCCACCCAAAATCGTAGGAAAACAAAAACTGCTATGGAATATTCATTTCTATATCATCTTTTAAAGATTTTTTTTGGCTAAATCAATGCCTCCATTTCTTTGTTGACAATCAAGAATGAGACAGCCTTAAGCAGGCATCAACACAACTGTTACAACCAAACAGTTTGACTTCCTCAGTTTCACTGACAAGAAAGAAAAGGAAATGAAAGCTTAAGATGTTCACAAACACAAAAAAATAACTTGAAACCACAGTGCCTCCTGACATACATAGCAGCTCATTTAGAGGGGTGGAGGACATGAATTGGACATAAAACATGGTCAGGTAACTTTAATTATTTATCAAAATTATTTGCTACCCATCTCAAGGTTCAAGGACTTTAACTAATGGGGATGCCCCATGAAATGACTGCAGTAAACAGTTGCCATTGCACGTTAAGAGAACTGGAAGTAGTTTAGGTTGTAGGATGAATAGGGGAGGTGTGAAAATAATAGCTGTATCCTTTTTTTTAAATAAAGTTTTTTATTTTTAAACACAAACATACACATACAAAAACATAAAATCCTCTTCCATTTTATATACATACAGTGTGTCAGTTGGTTACTTTTCTTTTGTGCTATACTTTTGTAGTCATTTACTCACAATTTATATCTGTCTTCACATTGTCAAACTAACATATGTTTATTATTTATCAGCTATTATTCATCCATGACTAAACTATTTATTCCATCGTTTTATATGAGATGTTCCATGTTTTATCTTAAAATTTATGTTATACTTTCAACCAGTGGTTATATATATCTATATTATGTTTTATATCAATCTATTAGATTTCTATCACAAAGTTATCTAGTCTATTATATTACCATGCCTTTTTATCCAACCATTGATAAAACAAATCCCATATCATATAAAATTGCTTATCTTCTTGTTCTCTAATTTCAAATGTCAGTTTAATCATTTCAGCACAGTCCATAATTTTTTTGACAACTTCCTCCTGCATAGGTATTTTGTCATTTTTCCAGTTCTTCGCAAATGCGATTCTAGCCGCTGTTAAAACATTTACAATCAAATATTTCAGTTCTTTATTGTATATGTCCGGTATGACTCCCAATAAAAAGATATCTGGTTTAAAGTCTATATGTTGTTTTATCATTTTTTCCAACCATGTGTGGATTTTAGTCCAATATTTCTTTGTGTCTGAACATGTCCACCACATATGGTAATATGAACCAGGTATCTGATGACGTTTCCAGCATTTATCCAATTTATTCTTAAACATTCTCACAAGTCTCGTTGGGGGTAGGTGCCACCTGTAAAATATCTTATACAAATTTTCTTTACATGCAGTTGATATTGCCATTTTATAATTTTGAGACCACAATTTTTGCCATTTTTCCAAATCAATCCCATATCCAAAATTTTTCCCCCAAGCAATCATCGTTTCTTTAACTTGCTCCTCCTCCAATTTAAATTCTAATAGATGTCCATAAAGTTTTTAATTACCTTTTCCTCAGTACCCATCAAAATTTTATCTAAGTCAGTCAACTTATCATAAATACCTTCTGCCTTGGAGTCTTTATCAAACCTAGATTGTATTTGCAAATAAGAAAACCAATTCATTTTTACACCTTGTACTTGCAACGTTTGCATAGATTTAAATTCACCCTTTTCATTCAATAATTCCCCATATCTGTTTGTTCCTTTTTATATATTATTGGATAAGAAAAAGTTTCAATGGTAGATTTCCATCATGGAATTTTTAAATAATATTGTCTTTTAATCTTCTCCCAACTCAAAAACAGTGCCTCACGAATATAATGTCTTCTAAAATACTCCTGTGTTTTAGTTCCCTTATACCAGAGAAAGGCATGCCATCCCAGCAGCAAGTCATGACCTTCTAAAGTCAATAATCTACTGTTCCTTAGTGTTATCCATTCCTTTATCCACATCAAATTTGTCGCCTGGTAATACAGCTCCCAATTGGGCAAGGCAAATCCTCCTCTTATTCTTGCATCTTGTAACAGCTTTAATTTTATTCTTGCTTTTTTACCCTGCCAAATATATTTCAACACAATTCTATTTAAATCTTCAAAAAACTCTTTCCCTAATCGAATAGGAATTGTCTGGAATAAATATAAAACTCTAGGCAATATATTCATCAATTGTGGATATTCTCTCAATCAATAATAGTTGCAATATTTCCCATTTCATCAAGTCTGTCGCAATCTGCTGTTTGAGTTTAACATAGTTATCTTCCTTCAGGGTACTGCATCTTGGTGTATTATAAATTCCTTGTTCGTGACCTGTATTTTTAAAGTTTCTTCCAACTCTTTCTTTTGTCTTGTTAACATATTCATTGTTAATATCTTTGTTTTGTCTTTATTTATTCTCAAACCTGCTACTTTTCCATATTATTCTATTTTTTCTATTAATTTGGGTCTTTTCCATATTATTCTATTTTTTCTATTAATTTGGGTCTTCTAATATAAATACCAGGTCATCTGCAAAAGCTTGCAATTTATACTACTCCTTTTTAAATTTTCATTCCTTTTATTTCTTTTTCTTTTCTGATATTCCTGTTCAACACTTCCAATGTTAACACAAACAGCAGAAGTGATAATGAACAGCCTTGCCTTGTCCCTTTTCTTATATCTATGGATTCTGTCAATTCTCCATTCACCATAACCTTTGCAGTTTGTTCATGATATATTGTTTCAATGGCTTGGATAAATTTCTTACCAAAGCCCATTTGTATCAGTTGCAGTAAAATAAATCGCCAACTCACATTGCCAAAGACTTTTTGAGCATCTAGAAACATCAAGGCCATTTGTTTCTCAGGGTGTGCTTCATAATATTCCAGAGTATCCAAAATGATGTCTTTGATTTGTCCCTTTGGCAGAAGTCCATTTTGATCAGTATGAATAAAATTATTTAAGTATCTTTTTAGTCTTTCTGCCAAAATTGAATCAAAGATTTTATAGTCTGAGTTCAATAAAGATACAGGTCTATAATTTTTAGCTTGCTGCAGGTTTGTACCTTCCTTCGGTATAAGTGAAATGTACACTTCTGACCATATTTTTGGTATTCTTTTCTTTAACATAACTTCATTCATAACTTCTAGAAGATGAAAATTCAATATTTCCTGAAAAGTCTTACAGAATTCCACTGGCAACCCATCTGGACCTGGAGCTTTCCCAGCATTCTGTTTTTTTAGAGCTTCTGTTAATTCCATCATTGTTATACTTCCTTCTAACATTGTTTCAATATTTTGGGGTATCTGAGGTAAGTTCGCTTTCTGAAGATATTGTTTGATTTTTTTCTTCTTTAATATTCTCTTGAAAGTATAGTTTTCCATAGTAATCTTGTATAATTTTTTTCTTGTCCTCATTTCCGTAACAAACCTGTCCTTTTTATTTATCAGTTGGCTAATTCTTCTTGCTTCTCTTTCCTTTCTCAATTTATAACCTAGCCGTCTGCCTGGTTTATTTGCATCTTCAAAGTAATTCTGTTTTGCACTTTTAATTTTTTGTGCTAATTCTCTTTTTCCATTAGTCCTATTTTATGTTTAATTATATCCATTTTATTTTTGATGGGTTTTTTTGTGGGGACTTCTGTAAGTCTTTTTCAAGAGTCATCCTCTAATGTCTTAAATGTCTTTTTCTTTTTTCTGTTTCTTCTCCGAGTATAATCTATTATCAGACCTCTTGTGTAGGCCTTCATTATGTCCCAGAGATTCTATAAAGATGTATCCCCTTTTCTATTTTCTTTGAAGAAGAAAACAAGTTCTTTCTCTATTTTCTGTTTAAAGTTTTTTTCTTTCAGAATCATATTATTTAGAGTCCATCTAGATCTCCTCTTGTATCCTTTCCAAATAACTGATACTGGATTATGATCCGCCCATGTGCTTGTTTTTATTTCAATCTGTCGTACATTAGTCAATAATTCTGATGACATCCATATCATATCTATTCTAGACCAGGATGTGTGTCTATCTGAATAGAAAGTATATTGCTTACTTTCCGCATTTCTCTCTCTCCATACATCTTTTAAATTAAATTCTTCTGTTATTTGAAGGAAGGATTTTGGTAATATCTTTCTAACTTTCTTTGTTGTTTCCTGTGTTTTATAGTCCAACTGGTCATTAATTATTCCATTAAAATCACCCATCATAAAGATATTAACATAATCCAAATCAATTATTTTTATATGTAATTTCCTATAGAATTCTTCTTGTTTATCATTCGGGGCATAAATTGCAATTAAAAGTGTTTTAACGCCATTATCCATTATCTCCACCATCAAAATCCTTCCATCATCATCTGTATAAATTAGTTCTGCCAAAATTGTTTCTTTAATATATAATGCCCTACCTCTTTTTTCAATTGTGCCAGCGATGTAAATAATTTCCCTAATTTTCCTTGTTTTAGAATATATTCATGTTGCTTTTTAATATGTACCTCTTATAAGCAGATTATATCAAATTTTAATTTATCTAATTTGTGAAATACTTTCCTTCTTTTAATAGCTGAATTAAGTCCATTTATGTTAATCGTAATCAGTTTTTTTTCATCCATATTAAGCTTTATAAGAGAGTTTTATTACTCTAGTAAATCTCAATTCTCGTTCTCTGGGTTCACCACCTACTGCACCTTCTTCTTTTTCTTTTTCAATTACTGCTATACACTCCTCTTGGAATTCAATTAGTGACTCTTCCTTTCTTTCTTCTTCCTCCCTTTCTCTAAAGTATTCTAAGTAGAATAGCTCAGCTTTTCCAACTGTATCAATTCTGTGTCTTTGTTCCTGCCAAGTGAACAAAAGGCCTTCTGGCATCAACCATTTGTAATTTACTCCTCTTTTAAGTAGCTCTTTAGTCAAGAATAAATATTCTCTTCTCATCTCTCTTATTCTTCTTGGTATCTGTTTCAGCATCACAATTTCTTTATTTTTATATTTTAATGTTTTCTCTCGCCACCTGGAGTATCTGTGTCTTAATAATCTTCTTAGTAAATCTGATGTGAACTTCTCTTGGCAGTCTATTCCTTGTTGCATATCTTGTGTAGACACGAAACACCTCATCCATCCCATCCATCATCTTTTCTTTAGTTATTTCCAGTGCTTCTGCCAATATTTCTGCCATTATTTCAGCAAGGTTTTCACCTTTCCCTTCTTCTATATTTTGAAATCTTAAGTAAAATTCTGGTTTGTTTATTTCCCATCCTAATGATTCACCCCTGCCCTTTTTGATATCACTCAAACGAGTATCAATATCTCCAATTTTCTTATCTCTTTGTATATCTTCTTCAATTTTTTTGAGACTGTCTTCATATTTTATCATCATCTGTTGAATATTTTCCACTTTTTCATCTGTCTTTTCAATTTTTTGCTCAATTTTCTGAATTCCTTGCATGATCATCTGTAATGTCACTTCCTTCTCTTTCTCTTTTTCCTGTTGTAATATTGCCTGTATAGATGGTTGTCCTCCAGATGGTGAGGGAGTTGATATCGAAGAAGCTGGGGCTGTTGTCTTTCTACTCATCTTGTAATGCTTATCTGTAAATAAAGAGAGAGAAAAAAGAAAAAAGAAAGAAAAAGAGGAAAAAGGAAAAGAAAAAAAACAATGAAGGCAAACAGTTGCCACTCCAAAGAAAAAAAGGAAAAAGAAACTCTTCAGGCACTTGTATACCTTAATCCAATCATTTGCAATGGTAGATGTAAAAAAGAAAAAGGCAAAAAGAAAAAAGAAAATTATTCTATATGTTCCTCTTAATAAACAAAAAGAAAAACAAAATAAAAGGTTTACATTGTAATTATAATTATGTATGTGTATGATATCCATTATTATTTTACATATGCATAAAATCCACTGGGATTAAAGGTATATTCTATTTTAACAAATACCAGGCCCCTTCCAATATTAGTCCATTAAAATAAGAATTAACTATATTTAAATTGCTAGGCTACCTGGTTCCTTGGCTAAATGTGCTAGAGATTGTGCTTGAAACTTTGCATAGAGAACAGAATTGTTTCCAAGAGTTGGCTGTGCTATTTGCCTCTATGAATCTCAAATCAATGACTTCTGAAAGTTCTTGGCCTGATCGCTTTAGGCTTATTGAAAGCACTCCTAATGAAAACAGGATTAGATTATGCCTGGAGTACAAACCAACCTTTATTTGAACCTCCTGTTTGGGAATGTCTGTTCTGCCCTTTCCATCCTATACTTTATTACTGTTTGAATAATTGTTTGAGACAGTAATTGCTTAGCAGCAAATATCCATTTTTGAAGTGTATGCCTTAATTAGCTTTCTTTTTTCAAGAATGTAGAAGAGAAAAAGAAAGAAAGCAGCACATCCTCAAAATGAAACTTCCTGGCTTGAATTGGAAGAGCTCAAGTGCCATAACAGAAATTGCAGCATTAGCTGCAAAATGCGATGAAAAACTGACAATTAATTAGTGGATTTCCTCCAGTCAAATCTTCTGCAATTTTAACCTTTGGACTAAGCTGGAGTGGGAGGGAGTGGGTGGAGTACTGTAGAGAAGAAAATATATCCTTACTCAGGCAGATTAGAAGACAAGCATCAATATTTCTCTCCTTCCCTGCCCAATAGTTTCTAGGAAGGAAGTGATGGTACTATCATTGTCATCTTTTGCTTTAAAAATATTTTTAGCAGCTCTGATGCCACAGAATCTCCACAGATTTCCAATCCTAAAGAGAGGGATGTTGATAAATTGTATAGCTGCTGTATTGCACGTGAAATATTAGCCCGGATGAGAGAAACCCCTTATCAGGGAACCTCAAGAAAATTCAGTTGCTAGCATGGAAACAAAATGAAACAAAGTGCCTTGAAAACTGGGTATGAGGGACTGCAGAAGAATCAGGAGTCAGAGACCTAAGATGTTGGTGGAGTTTATGTAGCGATCATAACTCTCACTTTGTCACGGAGATTTGCTCAAACAGTTCAATACTTAAGGTAACATTCAAAAGCTCCTGGGAAACCTGTCAGGGAAACAAAAGTAGGAATTTATAACAGAGTTAAAGCACAACATATGTTTTCTAAATAACTAATTCAGCTTTTCAGTAGAAACAAACACAATAAATTGTTCTTGTAGTGAATTAATGAATTAATTTAAATCTTGAGGATGAGGAATAGTTCTCTCCTTCCTTTTCTACTTGTGGATAACTTGTGGAAATACTTCCTGCATTTAACTGTTCAGCAGTTCATCTTGTGTTAAGCCCTTTGTTGTCACCACAGTTCTTAGTGTTGCTAGGGGCTTGTCAAATTGATGCTGTTTGGCCACAGTAAAACTATTTTCAAGAACCAGAAAAGTTTTCCCTTCTCACTTCCTCCACAACTTGCCTCCTTCTGTCAGGAGAGACTTATATATGAACATCTGATTTTGCCTTGGATAGCAGAAGGCCTTATTAGCAAGGGAAGGGGGCACCAAAGGTAGAATTCTCACTCTTTCTCTCATTCATTCAATCACAACATACCGATATTTCAAAGCTTAAAGCATTAGAATTGTTAGAAAAATGATTTGGGGTGCCAATTCAAGCTGAGGTTACACCAGAACAAAATATGGTCCAGAGACTTTTTTTTAATAGGTGGGACTGGTTCTTGGTGTGGGCTTGGGGAGGGCATGGTTTGTGTAGTTGCTGGTTCTAGTATATGACTGTCATAGGTAATTGTCTTCCTGTTTAGATGTGCAGATTGAGATGCTCCTGCCCTGGGTTTGATCCTGAGGTGCGTGTGAAATCTGTAAAGGAAGATTGCTCCTACATATAGATTATTATGAGGGGGTCTGGCATCTTTCCTTATCCTGAGAGGATTCCTGCCTCCCCAGTGGAGCCAGTGATATGCTAAAAAGAGGGGCAAATCAAAGGACTTTTAACTTCCAAGGAAAGAGCATAGGAATAAGTCTTAGGTCACAGATATGGGCATAAAGTATCCAGGATTGTTGGGGCAACATGCAAATAATGCTTATAATATAAACTGTCCAGAGAGTGCTGTAGAGCACTAGGGGGCATATACAAATCTAAATGCTATTTATTTCTGGTAGGTTAGACCACTAATTAACTTTTTTTGTTCTTCAGACTAAATAAATGTGTATTTTCCCTATCAGTTTGCCAAGTTAATGTCACTTTTCTGCTGTTTCAATAAACCAGGTCATCAAAATCTATTCATTTGTTCATTTAACCTCTTTGTACAGCTCTTCTTAGCATCAATGCACATTTGGCTTCATGACAAGCGGGTGGGGGGAAGACTGCTCTACTGATTCAAATAATATTCTACAAGTTGAGAATAGGAGAAATGTAGGATGAGAAGGGTAAACAAGTAATGGATGAGCAAACAAGGATATTTTGCAACCTGAAATAAAGAAAAATACTAGGGATGCACCACCACACAATCCCAAGGAAAGATAAAACTGTTAGAAAAAGTTGTAGACTGGTCCATGTGTCCTTTAAAGCATCTTTTTTAGACTCAAATAGAAGCACTGCACACCTCAGAGGAAACCCACCCACTCTATTTCATACAGAAAAGCTGAATGGATTTGCAAATGAATTTTGTCCATAGGCTGGCAACAGTTTGCAAATTAAAAAAGGACACACTATGTGTCATAGTAAACTCTGTCCTCTTATCAATACTCACTACCCCGCCCCGCCCAGTACCTTCCAAGAGCCTTGCTGGATATGAAGTTAGGGAAGCAGATTGGGAGCAGCAACATCAAGTGCCTATGGCTGCCATTATCACAACATTCCTTCTTCCTTCCTCCAGAGATTGTAGTTGTTGCTGACCTGCTTGCCTGTTCTGGAATGCCTGCAGTCTCCATTCTGTGCTGCAGATCAGTGCTTGTGTCTCCCCCGCCCCGCCCCCGCATGTGCCTTCTTCTCCCATGCACTGTGTCCTCAGGAAGGACATTGGTCAGAGCTACTGATACAATAGCCAATATAATTTAAAACTTAGATTTGTAATTCCAATGTCACATGGACATTATATTGACATTTCATCTGCAAAGGACATGTTAAATGAGTTTTGCCCCATTTTTACGACCTTTCTTGTCACACTTCTTAAGTGAATCACTGCAGTTGTTAAATTAGTAATATGGTTGTTAAGTGAATCTAGTTTCCCCACTGACTTTGCTTGTCAGAAAGTTCCAAAAAATGATCACATGACTGCAACCATCATAAATGTGAATCAGTTGACAAGCATCCAAATATAAATCACATGACCCTGGGGATGCTGCATGGTCATAAGTGTGAAAAATGGTCATGTCACTTTTTTCAGTGCTATTGTAACTTTGAATAGTCATTAAGTGAATTGTTGTAAGTTGAGGCCTATACAAAGGCAATTGACACAGAACAGGATAGTGGAAGCTTACTGCATATGCTTTTTATTATATACAGTGACATTATTTGCAGCAGATATTTCCACAGCATATATATAAAGCTATACTAGCCAGGTTTCCTCCTAACTCACCTTCTCAAAGCTGAACCGGCTAGCAGTCAGGGCAGCTCATCTGACCTTGTGACAGCATACTTGTCCTTCAAAACCAACATTGAGCTTCTCTTTCCTCTTTTACTCAATCCAATGGCTGACTCACATGAGCAGAACAGCAATCATACCAGTATAATATGCCACACTTGAGCTGTATAGTCTCTCCAGATTCTAATATTCGATGCATCACTTCAAAATTCATGCTTTCTTTTGCTTTTGGTTCTTGGCCTTTACAGTGGGCTTGGATTGGAGAACACTTTATACATTTCAAATGGAAGACACTGTTAGCATAGTGGGACACACTGCCAATCCATCCAGAAACCCGTCCCCCCGACAGAGCCCAGACTTACTACTTAAATGTCTTGGGAGACATGGAGTGTTGTGTATGATTGGGATTTTCCATTTCCCCTCTTTTTGAATGTGTTGATCTGTTATTTGTGGTTTGTACTGATATTTTCATTTCCCTGCTTTTAAGAAGTGGGAAATCCTGCCATAGAAGTTTAGCAATTGAAATTCAGCTATGAAATAAGAAAAACCTTCAGAGAAAGAAGGAAAAGGCCTTTTAATAAACAGTAGTTTCCTGCAGCTGTTTTGTAACAGGCACTGTCACATCCCAATGTCAAAAACACAGCTAAATCCTGAAGACAAAGCACCCCAAGTCAAGCCTTCAGCACTCATTTTTGCTATCTCAGCCAGCTTGAGTGAGTAGTCCTGCCATTAACTGATAGTTCATACTCTGAAAATGACACTCCCATGCTTTTGTGCCTCCAAAAAAGGGCCACAGGCTTTTAAAGTTTTGCAACAGGCACGGACAAAGCAAAAAAGGATTTAATGTCTTTGGGCAGCATTCTTAGCTCAGATCCACATTGTTCAATTATCAACAGCACAGACCACCCCACCCATTTCTCAAATGCAGAAACAGACAATATTGTCCTCGATTTATTCTCAGCTCACTGCAAATGCAGTCATGCCTGTATTTAGAAGCTGGCTCCCATCCTGAGCCATCTTAAGTCCTTCTATAAGCTTGATCCATTGCATTTCATTCAACTCTAGCAACATTCCAATTCTGATTGACTAGAACAACTGGGATCCCTCCCTATTGTCTGGTCATTATAACCTACAGTGACTGGTCAGCAGCTTCCATTTTTCCCCTTCCAGTTCATCCAGTGATGGTCCATAGAGACCTCAGAATTTGGTAGTCTTATGGCCACTATTGTTTTCCCACGTATTCTGCCATATCCCTTCTACTCTGACCTCTCTCAGTAGGACCCTTTCTGTTTCTGCCCAGGCTAGGAGAAACATATTTCTCTTTCTTTCCTATTCTATGCCCACTATTCTTCAATGCTTCTAAGAAAGAAAAAGGAAAAAGATCCTTAAGTGACAATTTAGGTATTTTGGTACAATATTTAAACAAATGCTAGTTTTTTGCTTCTCAAAGGTGAATCATTATTGCCACAGTTTCTATGGGCCCAGAATAAAACAACCTATTTCTTTTTCTTTGATCACTGAAGCAATAATGACATAATAAAAAAGAGGAAAAAATCTGTGCTGGAGTCAAAGAAAAAGAATGTGGGAAGGGGTGGTGGTGAAGAAAAGCAAATGGAACTACTGAGGAGGGAACAATATTGAAGAGAAAAAGCAGGCAGTGATAAGTCTATTACCTACCTACATAAGGAACAGCCAGTAAAGTATGACTCCCCTGCATTGAGGGAAAAGGGAAAATACAGGAAAATGACCAATTTGGCTTTATACTGGCCATAATTAATTTCCAAGGTAGATGGATAGTTAAGAAATATAATAAACAGACAAATAATCAGTTCAGACTGAGCATCAACCTAACTCTATTGTGAAACCAGTGTAATTCAACTGGAATTTGTTAAGTCAGTTTTGGAAGCAGCATGGGAGTATCCATCTCCATTCTGTCGCAATTCAGACTCTTGATGTGTTGCAGGCTAGATCTTAGACAGCTTCTGTTAGGTCTCCAGTTAGACCAGATCAAGTGACACTTGCACCTTCTCTTTCTCATTTTCTTCATTGAGGTGGGGAGAATGAAGAAACTTAAGTTTGGTGAAATAATGCTCACCAAAGCAATGATCTTTGTGGTCTTCAAAGCAATTGCTCAAAGTTGCTAATTTGAAGAATTTCCATTACTCAGTTGTACAGTTGTAGCTTGGTCTACAGCATGGAATTCTAAAATTCAGAAGGTCAGAGTTTCCTCATCCTTCTCCTATCATATGTTTAGTTTGTCTCAAGGGCAACAAAATATGTGATGCTATAAGATCCTGAACATTTCCTTTCCAAATTTCCTTTCTTTCCCCCCTCTTATACAGCCATAAGACAATCTCAGTTCGGATGGCAGTTAGAGGAATGGGAAATAATGTTTTTAATCTTTTCTTTTACATCATTTTTCTGATCCAAATTGCTTCTACTCAGAGCATTTCTGGCCCAATAAGGGAAAACATATATAGATGGTTTCTGTGTCTTTTCATCTTAACAGTATAAGATTCTATGGAGGAGGCAATTTAGAGAGAGAAAATATGGGAGGAGTATATAAGCTCCTTCCTCAATACCAATAGGCCCATTCTGAATCTATGCCCTAACAATTACATTTAGTATTTTAAATATCCAAATCCAATTCTAGATCTCTGTGTAATATGTAATACAGCCTTAGCCTAGGAGTAATATAGCTGCATCTGTTTGAAAATAGTACCTCTAGTCATTATTCTATAAAAAAGTCAGAATTGAAATATCCATTATGTAAACTAACTTTATCCAAGCTGTATCAAGTTCAGGACTTTCTGTGATCAAAAATAATCAATGTAAATGTTTAATAACATTTAGGATACCACTATTAAATATTTAAATAATGTACCCTTGTTCAAGCCATTGCACACTTAACTAGAATCACAAAATAAATATCTACAGCTACAAAACTATTCTGTTATGTTCTTTATATTTCTATTGTTCTCTAAAATAGTCAGGATCACCATAGGTGGCTATATAAGTCATTTAAATAAAAAACAAATATTCGAAATTAGGATATCTATTAGTGCAGACACATTAAAGTAATCAATCTGTTGGTGTTGGTGAAGCCAACTATGTCTGTTTTATTTCACAGAAATTGATAGAAATATGTATGAGATACCTGGCTGACATTAGCTGAACTGCTTCAATTGTAAAGGCCAAATAATTTTACTTGACAATTATGTATCAAATATGTAAGAGAAACTGGAAAGTATTACACTGCCAATGTGCATCAGATGTTATAATCTTCATCCTAATTTTCATTTTAGAAATCTCCTTTCAATTGCCAAAAAAAAGTTGAAAAAATAGTTCTTAAATCTTTTTTTCATGTCACTGATATTTTTACCCACATTTGTCAAAAGCTATCGGCATAACTGAGTATAATATATGGTGTTATATAGGAGTTTAGTTTTAACAGATGTTTCTCATTGCTTGAAGCTGTAGAACCAATCCTAAAGCAGGAATAACAATTGGATCTGGTGTGACTGCAGAGCATAAATCTTCATGATGAATTTATTCTGTATGACTCAAAACTTCAAACTTTCTGATGCAGTCTAAAATTTAACCTAAAATTGTATACTTTTTTGCCTGCATGTAGATATAGGTTGATAATGAAGTATAGCACTTTCAGAGAATAGTTGACAGAGGTCAGTCGCTTCCTCTTGCATTCCTTCAATCTGAGGGAAGCAGGGAACAAGAAGTTCTGACACCACACATGGTTCTGTGGGAGATGTAGGCTAGGAATAACTACTAAGAGATGTTGATGGAGAAAAAGACAGTCCTTGATCTGGCCTGGCAAACTTGCAGTTGCCTCTGCTTTGAACAAAGTCTCTCCCTGGCTTTCTCTTAATTTTGTGCTTAGTTTCTGTTCTTCCATTTCTCAATCAGTCATTTATGAGCAGTACTGGAATTTATAATCCAGGGCACAAAAATGTCTCATTCCTTTCTGTTTTGCAAGATTGTTGATATTTAACACGATTTGACAGATTGCTTTTTTTAACTAAACAATTCTCTGGACACAGAGAACATTAGATACTAGAGGCTAGTCTGTGGAAGAGCAAAAGAAGGACAGCTGACCAACCACATCTTTGCACAGGAATTTGTCTACTGATGAGAGCTCTTTATTTCAGAATGGAACTGCAGAAAAACATCAGACATTGATAATTCTTTGTTCTTTGTTGAGTTGAAAGGGCATAAGTGCCATTGAGCTTATTATTAACAGCTCTTAGATGGAGGCACTCCTTTTAACCAGTTCAGCAGCCTTGCAGTAACTATAACTGTTATTCCTTTCAGGAATAATAATTATTTATTTCCCTAATTATTTCTGCTCTGGAGAATTCTGGGGATACATTATCTTGAGCTTCTTATGTCTATGCAAATCAGCAATAATAATATTATAACATGTATGTAATGAATTCTGTCTTCAGAAACCTTATCCTTCACAATTTTTACAATGATCCTATAATCCAATGGAAGATCTGAATCAGCAATAACTTTCTGTATTTTTCTATACTTTCTATATCATAGGATAATTAATTTGCTATACCAGTTTGTAATAAGCTCAAAACTGATCTATCCAATTGGGCTGTAATACATAGTTCGAAGTGTAATTTATCTACCTGTAGTAATGTCTGAATTGCTTAACATGATCCTTTTGCTGATCTTGGAGAAAAGTATGATTAACTGATTTATATGTTATCTAATTAATGCAGAAGTTTATTTAAATATTAATTCATAATTTAATGTCTAATTCTGAAGGGAGTCATAAAGAGATTTGGGCCCAGTTCTGAAATTTCTCTCTTTGAGCCAAAATCTATTTCTTTTTATCCTCAAAAGGTACACACTCTGTGCGAGTTGCAACTTTTTAGTATCAATATCATTTCTACTTAAATATCATCTTTCTATAGAAAAAAGATGCAAAAGGGTTATTGGGGGAGGGGGTTCTTGGTGCTTCTGAGCTTGGTTATTTTCTTGTAGACATTTCATTACCCAAACTAGGTAACATCATCAGAGGTAGTCCTGATAGCACTGACGATGTTATCTAGTTTGGGTAAAGAAACAGGAAAACAACCAAGCTCAGAGAGTATTGAGGACCCCTCATTTCAATCCTAAACTACAGATATTCTCCTTTATTAGCAAAGTGGTTAATCATACAAAAGTGCTGAAGGCAAATAATTTTTCATTTACACTTTTGCAAATGCTGAGTGCTTGAATATTGCTAAGGTAAGTAAGGTAAGTCATAAATGACAGGCTGCAAGGCATAGAATAGAGCAATATTAAAACTTACTATTTGGATCTCAGAATCTGGCATGTATGTAAGAGTATAGCAACAGTAATGCCTATGTTTATTATGCAAATAAACTTGGTGAAATCCTAGGTGTTCTTTTGAAACCATCAGTCAGAAGATGCTGCACATTCTGCAATTTAAAGGATTTCCTTAAATAAAATGGATTTATCTGTCTTTACAAATCCCTTACACTAAATGACAAATACAATTCATTGTTTATGTTCAATTTTACCAGAGTGTTATAGCACAACAAACATGATCTGTTCATTTGTTGTATAGCAGACATATGGCTGAGAATAATCTTTCAGCGAACATCAGTAATACAACTCTATTTTAGTTGACTGCTGGAATGAAAACAGTGTGGTTGATGGCGTAGGACCACAAGGTAGGAATCGTTAATTATTTTTGTAAAATATCCTATGAACTCCAACCTACGTGAAACATACAGCAACTATGCAAAAACGGTTCTGACTATAATAAGAAATGTGATAGAAAGTGTTAATTTCGTCTATTCTCAAATCCGTACCTTAGAGGAAGAGACAAAATTTCAGTTCCTCCTACCTAAGAGATCAACTCAGAAGTTCAAGAATATTTACAAGGTTACTTCTTGGACTGCTGAGGAGAAATGATTAATTTCTACGCCGGGCTCGCTTTTTTTCCTCAAAACTATCCTACCCAGAATGCATAGCGCAATTCAGGTGAAGCTGAGCGACCAATTATAAGACACTTGAAGCTCACTTGAAAGCCGAGCCGACCAATAGAAAGCGAATAAGTAGGCGGTGACAGGCGATTTGAACTGGAGGTGGGAAAAAAAAAACTGTAGTGTTTCCACTAAGCGGTTGGGGGCGGGGGAGGGAGGACGGAGCGGTGTTTTCCTGAAAATGGCATAGTGGCCGATTTGCCTGGCGAAGGAGCGATTGAGCGTCCTTGTGAATCTGCTCCCTTTTATAAGGGGATTGGTGGAAGACGCTGTTCTCAGAGTTCGTTGGATCTTGTGATAATCCTTCCTTTTCCAGCAGCCGTGAGATCGAAGATCTGGGGAAGATCGCATGATCTGGGGAAGAAGTTCAGTGACGGCCTAGAATTCAGTTACCATTTCCAGATCTCGTCGGTCGCCGAAACAGTTCACGGATTGCTTTCTGAACACAATACTCTCCGTTCTTGTTGAGAGCCCGAGTCGGTACTGAAACTAGCTGTTGTAGTATGGGAAAAGCGGGGTGGCTGTTCGGACAGACAGACAGACTTGAAGTTTACTCGGGAATAGGCGTGGTTAATATTAATGTTATAATTAATAATAGCTGAACATCATGTTTCAAGTACTCAAAATCTGTCAGATCTACTTATGAAATAAAGCGATTGTATGCTTTTTAGTAGATCTTAACGTTTACGGATGTTCATAGAGAAAAACTGGGATCGCTAGAAGGTCGAAAACGACTTTGATCACATATAATCAAATGCTATTTTTGGGGGTCGGGTTGTCTAAAAATTCAAAGTTTATTTGAAAAAGGTGTTAGATAGACTTGTCCATTAGGCCAACAATCTGGAAGACAGTTGAGGCATTCGAAACTCCACAATTAACAAAAATCTGACTACTATATACTCATTTTTCATTTTGCTTTTTTTCTGAGCCTTTGTTTTTTTTATAAAATGTTACAAGCAAGTTAGGAAATTACCTTGGGGCAGCATCATTCTTTTTTTTTCTTTTTTTTTCTTTGTACTTGTATCACTTTCTTGATGCTGAAGCACACGAGGATGAAAAAGCAATATGGCATCTCTACATTCTTTTTCTTACATAGCTTGTTTAAAAAATGTTGGAATTATAATTTTTCATTACATGATGCTATTTTCCTAAGCTTTTGTTTCTGACCTAATTATTCCAATCTGTCCCTTAAATTAAAAAGGGGTAAAGTGACAGGAATTAGGATTACTAGGAAATAGCTTGATGTACATGACCTGAATCTTTAAGGTGAATGTGAAGAAGCTCCTTACTACAAAGTCATCAGAAGTGATTGCTCTTTTCAGAGAAGACAGTTCTTATTAAAACCCACATTTATAGTCTTGCAACAAATGAATGCATTGATTAGCCACTACAATCAATCAATGAATGTCTTTTGCCCTTAATCCCTTGTGACTGAGCTGAGTTGTAAATTTGTTGCCTTAGTAGCATTAAAGCAAGCAAATTTATTGTCCTTTCTCTTGGGCATTGAACTTCAAGAAGGTTGTTGAGACTTTGGAAAGAATTCTGAGAAAAGCTATGTGGCTGGATATTATTTACTCATTCTGTATTTTGAAATGGAATTGCACTCATTTCTGAATAAGTGGCAGGAGTCTGTCTGTCTGACTATCCATATCTATCTATCTATCTATCTATCTATCTATCTATCTATCTATCTATCTATCTATCTATCTATCTATCTATCTATCTATCTATCTTGTATAGATTTGTGTTGTACTATCCAGTTGGAGAGACCTTTCAAGAACTCTTCATAGTTTCTCAGGTTTAAGAAAGGTATGAATCTGATATCAACATGTTCCCATCTTGTCCCTGACACAGCATTCTCTAATAATGGTGCTCATACCAGCTGAAGAAGGCAATGTAACAGTAGTGGTCCGAGTGCGGCCACAGACTCCACGAGAGCAAGAAGGAAACCGCCAAAGCACAGTGCAGGTGCTCAGTGACAGCATGTTAGTATTTGACCCCGAAGAATCAAACCTGCTGGGCTTCCAAATTCATGAGTCTGTTTCCCAGAAGAAAGGCAAGAATATGAAGTTTATTTTTGATCGGGTGTTTGGAGAAATGGCTACCCAAGCAGAAGTCTTTGAGAACACAACTAAAGAGATTCTGAATGGTGTGCTAAGTGGCCACAATTGCTCTGGTAAGGAATCTATTTTCCCCACCTCACAGTATGACAGCAGCACAACAAAAAAATAGCATGTTGCCTAACATAAAAAATAAGAAAAAGGAAACAACTTTCTACTAATACTCATTGAACTAAATTTTAAGCTTCCATTAATCATATCAGATTGTGTCAGTCTGATAACTTTGGCCTGGCAGCCTATAAATGATGGAGATTTTAATCTAACACAGGTAAGATATAAATCTAGTAAAAAAAATAATGTCAGTTGGTTTCAGTTTAATATTGAAAATATAGCCAGTTCTCTTTCAAGCCTCTTTTCAATACTGAGCAAAGGTATTTTTTGTAACACTTGTAATTAACACCTTGCACTTTAGAAAAGAATATTTGTAATTCTTAGGATCTTTAGTGTTCTCTGAGCTTGATGGTTTTCTTGCAGATAACTAGATAACATCAATGCTAGAAAGTAGTAGGGTTTGCTCTTATTTTAGTGGCTTACCCTGCCAATGTTAGTGGGAGTGTTCTTGGTGATTCCTTGGTTAGGCTGTTGTTATTGTTATCTTGTTTGTCTCTGCTAATAATTGCTTGATTGGGTTATTGTTTACTTGATTGGTATTAATTTGGGTCATATGGATATTGATTGCTGGTGAGGATGTGTTTTGGTCTTTTTGTTTTCTCTTGGTCTTTTTGATTGTCTCTTTTGAGGAGTATATAGATGTGCCTATTGATAACTGATTTGTCCAAGTGCCAGGTCTCCAGGAATTATTTGGCATTTTTGAACTTGGCTTGATCTAGGAAACTCAGTTTCTCAGTTGAAACTTGTTGAGTCTGTCCATGTGTTGTGATATTAAGGAGTTTTCATCATGTCTTCTGACTGCTAGTTGGTATTCATGGATGTAGTCTTCTACCTATTGGTTTTACATATTAGTAGTGTCTGTTACAGTCCTTACCCTGTAGATTATAAATGACTCCTGTTTTTTTCTTCTGGGGCTACTGGGTATTTTGGTTTACTTACGATGTTTTGGAGAGTTCCTTGTACTTAATTAGAAGAAATGCTAGCCAAAAGGTCATAAGCACAATTATGCTTTATTTCTTCCATCTCCAGGTAGATGCTGAGAATGTGTACATTTGTTACACAATATAGCAGATGTTTCCTTAGGAATAAAACACAACTGTTAAAAAAATTAATTTAAAAACATAGTTACAATCCATTGCCCATTTATGTAAGAAGAATTAATTTTAGGTACCATAACTCATGGATCTTTCTTGTTTTGGTTCTTAAAGTTGATTACTTCTGCTCTTGAAAGTTTGTTCAGCAATATTGTCAAAACTTCTGTGATTGCTAGGAGTTGAAAACTACTTGACAGCACATAATCAAAATTAGGATCTAAAATCCAGATTCTTGGTGATTGAGTTTGTAGAGGAAACCTAATTAAGTTGGGTGAAAAATAGTTTGCTGAAAATAGATTGAAGGAAAGAAAGGGGAATGCATATGTGCTCTTTCAGGTATTTTGGTCTCAGGGCCTGGGTGGTTTTAGCCTCTTGATTCTGAAGCATCTTAGGATAATATGGGTTATATTTGGGAAATGTCTCTGAATGATGGCCTTCCTTCTTTTTCAGTATTTGCATATGGTGCAACAGGAGCTGGTAAAACATATACCATGCTGGGATCAGAGAAGGAACCTGGTATCATGTACCTCACCATGAAGGAGCTGTATAAAAAAATAGAGGTTAAAAAGGAAGAGAAATTCTGTGAAGTGTTCATCTCCTATCAAGAGGTATTGTTCATTTCTAGGAACTTCTTCCAGAGAAACCTTGTTCTATTTTGTTACATTTTCTGGAAGTGTTCATGCCGTCTATAAACTAGTATTCTTGTTTAACAAGTCTAGATATGCACCAGTGGCATATTTGTGCACATAATCATTTTTTCAATGTGGGTTTTGATCAAAAGTGTTGCTTTTATTGGGGAAATGATCAATGGGTAGATGAATACTGCATTAGATACAGTGTTGTATCTGAAATACTGGTGGAAACAGGGGAGTGTTGGAAATATCAAGGCTGCACAATTATTTTATTTTTATTTGAAGACTGGAGGATAAGGTATTAGAATAGCATGCTGGCCCTGAATATGCTGCCAATTCTTCAGAATCTGTTTTTTTCCTTCTGAGTTAATGCAATATAATAATGTGCGTGATGTCAGGGCCAGGAAAATATTTCAGTTGTCATTTCTGCCATTTAACTTTTATTTAGGAGAGTTATCAGAATCATTCATTTTAAATTATTTAATTGTATGTATTTGGGGTGATAAAACTTTTTATTTAATTTTTGTATAGCTACAAACCATACTTATGAAGATAAACACAGATAAACAATCTATCATCATAGGATCACATAAAAAGACCTTATGTTTATGTAAAATGATTTACTTCGCCTTGCCCAACAAAAGTGAGAGCTGAGAGACCATCTGGAATAATATGGTATATAGTATGAAAAGCCAAAATATGTAGGAATAATTGGTGGAAAGTAGGAGTCATCATCTTAAATGAATAGAAATCCTTCTATCAATGCAAAGGGTAGCCATTTTTGAAGAAGTGGTTTGACAAGTGAAATTTTTTGAAGTACATAAATTTATATAGTTAAATGTAGCTGTCTGGTTATCTGGTGATCCCTTTCTAATCATCTAAACATTGATTGGATTAATTAACTACTTTTTTGTGTGCTGTTCTATACTAAATGACAACTATATAGGTTTTTGTAGAGATTGCTCAAAGAAGAGGTGGTTTAAAAACTGGCCCTTTTTGTTTGTGCTCTTAATTCAGAGTCTGACATGCTTTTGCATCTCTGCACAGTTATAGCTACAATCCTAAGCAAATCCATGAGTAAATCCAATTGAAAGATTGCATTTTATACACATGCTAAAATCGGAAGCGGCCATTTTTAGTCAAAGCCTATTAGGGTTCATCGTCTATTTAAGGAAAAGTTTCAAAAAATAAAAATAAATTTAGCTGCTATGCTATTAGATAAAATATAGAATAGAATTCCATTATATAGAATGCCCATTGAAATTACTCACTTCTAGGTTTGCAGTGTCAATATATAAGCAAAAATTTGTTAGAATATAGTCATTTGGGGATGTTGTTTAGTTTTAGTTTACTTTATTGTCATTGCACCTCGTACAACTATATTAAATACCATCTTCAATGTACATTATGACTATGAAAATAAACACACACACATCCTTCACATTCTATATATTGAATTGAAAACCTCTGATACTGCATTAATATTGTATTGTACTTTTTACTCAGTAAGTAATCAATTTTAGGTTTTTAGGTGCCTGTCTGAATTTTCCTCAGTGCTCATATCAACTATCTAGATTCCCCAAACACTAATCACCTAATTTATTTTTCATGGATTTAAGAAGCACAATTGGGTGGAATAATAATTGCCAAGTTTCTAGTTCTTTGGATTTGGAAAAGAATGTGCCCTTGGCTTCTGCTGAAAATCTGAATATCCAAAAAGTCAGTTTTTGTCTTTAAAAAAAAAAAACAGATTGACTCCTGATTTTTGCTTCTAGGTATATAATGAGCAGATTTATGACCTTTTGGAACCAAAGGGTCCACTAGCTATTCGGGAAGATCCGGAGAAAGGTGTCTTGGTGCAAGGTCTTTCAGTTCATAAGGTGAGTGTGATATTTACACTGTATGAACTTCAAGAATGACATGCATTTCATGAGTGAATAGTCATCCTCAAGTATTCATATAATGTTGATATAGTTTCAGCCCTGTATACATTGCTATACAGACCACAGTGATTTGTTGCTTGCTCAGAGAGCTTTACTCCACATTGTAGTTAAGGAATGGTCATGAAAAAAGGGCCAGACAGAATTAGATGGAAGTAAAGAAGTAGATAAGTAAAGCTGAAAGGAGGAGGGAAATGAGCAAAAGTTTGAAGAAGGAGTTTCTGAATAGGAATTGGCAGAGAAAAGTGAAGGAGCTAGGTTGGACTTAATGTTAATTTTCACATGGCTGACTAGAGCTAGTCAGCCAGAAAGTGTTGCTGTAATTTTTTACATGTGAAATTTGGTGCTGAATAATAAACTCAATAGTCCAGTTGCTGCAGATTTGATTTTTCTTTAGCTCTCATTGGCTAAGCTATTAGGTCTTCCTATGAATTAAGATTTTGATGCTTCTTAGACTTTATTCTTTCAAATGACAAGTTGCAGCAATATACAGCTTGCTATATTGCGCCCAACAAAATGTAATCAGAATTACTTTGAATATTTGTCATGTATTGGTCATGTAAGGAAGTCTCTGGGCTGCTTCCAAAAACAACTCTCTCTATATATATCCTTCTGTGGATGTAACTATGTATCTCTTTGTAAAGGGTGTAGCTGCAAAGAGTGTCTTAGCAAATCTTTCTTGCCCTTCATCCCTTTAGCCAAAATCTGCTGTGCAGGTTCTAGAAATGCTGAAGCAAGGAAATCTGAACCGTACACAGCACCCCACAGACATTAATGCCACTTCTTCACGATCTCATGCAATCTTCCAGGTACGTATAGCAGGATTCATCAGAAATGCTTAATAGCTTCTTATGAGACTTTGTAATTAGGGGAAAAATCTTCATTAGTATTATTAACCCATCAGTCACATTTTCTCCTTCAAGAACATTACCATAGGATCTCCCAGCATATGAATTCTTTGAGGCATCAGACTGGCTATTATTGGAAGTAGAGTGCTGGATAAAATGGGTTCTTAATCATGTACTTCTACTCCCTCCTTTTTCTATTGAAAGAGGGGGGGAGGGATTTTTTTTTTTTTATGTATACCCTTTACTTATTTTATGGGACTCAATATTTGATTAGCCAAAGGTAGGATAGTGAATATCTACTTTCCTTTCAGCTAATGACAAAGGTAATTACATTGATTGGTTGTGCTTGAAAATGATAGAGCACCTCTGAATTTTTTATAATGCCTTGCCTTTCTGCTGAAGCAGAGGCATATATTTTTTAGAAATTGAGACTTGGGTGATCCACTTCCTCTTTCCAAAAAGATTAGCTTTAAAGTACAGAAATATGAGAAATACTTGTCATCTACCTAATGTTTTCTGTGGGAGTCTGATATATTGGAGTGGCCCCTGAATGGAAAATATCAAATCTAGAAAAACCATAAAACCCATAGTCAGGCAGTAGTTTTATTACTAGGAATGAACACGTCCATTATATAGAGAATTATTTTTCAAGTTCTGCAGAACTGAATAGTACAGAATATATAAGAGTGAAGCAAAGAGGAAAGACAAATCAGAACAAAAATTCTGCCTAGTCAGCCAGATCCGCCGAATCAACTCTGGCGATCAATGGGGTGACAGATGTCACGGCCAGATCGCCCCTCACATTCATAGAAGGGAAGAAGAAAGATAAATCAGAGCAAAAATGAGGAAAGATGTTATAGCAATGCATTCAAATAGTGATTTAGTCCAATTTGAACAGATAGGCTTCTCTTGAGATTTGCCTGCTCCTTAGAAACCCAGCACTCTGGTATCTATACCAAACTCTTGTCATTTTTTGCAGATCTGCGTGAAGCAACAAAACCTTGTAGTTGGCATGCATCAGGATCAGCTAATGGCAAAAATGAGCCTGGTTGATTTGGCTGGCTCTGAACGTGCCTCTGCTGCTAACACTAACGGAGAACGACTCCGTGAGGGTGCCAACATCAATCGATCCTTATTGGCTCTTATCAATGTTATTAATGTCCTGGCAGATGCCAAGGTAAATTATCTCTTTCTCCTCATCTGCTGCTATTTTGTCTACACAGCATTTATAGTATAGAGACTCCATTGCTCTATATTCTTGATTCTAAGTTTACACCTAATTATTCTCTCAAATCAGGTCAAACTTTTATTATAGCCTCATATAACCAGCTATAAGATGGAGAGGAATGGGATAGTGGAACAGTGGAGCTTTAATCACAACATTACAGCAATCATTTTGACTTTTTAACTATGCTCTGCAATCATGTCTGACAGCAAGATACATTGAAAAAGCACCTCTCCTTGCCATATTTCCTCAATATAGATACCCTTCCGATATTTCCATTATTAGATTCACATTCCCTGAATATATGAATAAATGTGCAACAGCTATATTCTTTGAGGGGTGGATATAATCCACTTTTATGAAATAATGTTGCTAAACTAACATCTGTAATCCTTGATAGTTTCTTGTCTTATAAATTGATAAAGATAGGACAAGAATCTTAAGCTTCAACCCTGGGAAGGATTTTTCTCCTCCAGAATGGCAGATGATACTGTAATATTATAATGGCATGGAAGAGCCAGGTTAGTGTAGTGGTTAAAATGCTCTTCTAGAACCAGGGAGATTCTGAGTTTTAATCCTGGCTTAGACATGAAAGTTGGTTGGATGACTCGGCCTATCACTTTCTCAGCCCAACTCAAAAGTATTATGTTTGTTCACCACCAATAATAAAGGCAGGATTAAAATCTAATAAATAAATAATCTTCTAAAATAAACAGAACAGTGTATATTTCAAATATACAATTCATGTACTCATTGGCCTTAGATGCAATAGGAATTTATGGAGGAATAGTATTTGTAATGGCAGAAGAATTATATGAAACAGTTTCCTTATATAATGTCTAAATCCTACACTAATTTCATTGATACACAGAGTAAAAAAACCCACATTCCATACCGGGACAGCAAGCTAACACGCCTCCTAAAGGATTCTATTGGTGGAAACTGCTGGACCATCATGATTGCAGCTATTAGCCCCTCCGTACTTTCCTATGAGGATACATACAACACCCTCAAATATGCAAACCGGGCTAAAGAAATCAAACTTTCAGTAGGTACCAAAAGTTGCGTTTGTAGCTTAATACTTTGCTTGATAATTATTATTTTTACTTTTGCCTCTGGATGAATCTCTTACCCATTCTATTATGTCGTTCAGTGTATCTGCTATGAATTCTTGAAAAGCTCAGAGTAATGTAAATTTTCAATTTATGGATCTCAGGAAATAGTAGTTTATATTTCCCATAATTCTACAATTCTAGGTTAAAATAACTCTTAGGAATATGTCTAAAGCATTTCCTCTCTGTAGCGCCCAGTACAGGGAGTCCTCGAATTATGACAATTCATTTAGTGACCATTCTAAGTTACAATGGCATTGAAAAAAGTGACATGACTATTTTTAACAGTTACAAACTTGGTAGCATCCCTGTGATCATGTGCTTCGTGGCAACTTGTTTATATTTATGACCATTGCTGTACCCCAAGATCATGTGTTGCATCTTTTGCAATCTTTTTACAAGCAAAGTCAATGGAGAAGCCAGATTCACTTAACAACTAGGTTACTAAATTATCTACTGCAGTGATTCATTTAACAACTGTGCAAGAAAGATTGTAAAATGTGGCAAAGCTCACTTAAATGTCTCACTTAACAATAGAAATTTTGGAGTGAATTGTGGTTGTAAGTCAAGGACTACCTATAATTCTGTTTGAGAAATCAGAAATTCCACTGGGGATTTCCTATATATTTTAAAGCTTTATTCTAAAGCATGAGGGCTAAAGCTTCTACTATAAGGGCTTAGAATTTATTATCTATATTTTCCATAAAATACTTAAATTTATATTTTACTAGTAATTTATCAGAATATATTGAACTAAGTATATAAATGCAATGTCATTAGATGTAACCTGATGGCAAAAACAACGCGAGCCGCCACTACCACCTCCTCCTCCCCTCCTCCCGAGCGGACTGAAAGCAGCTGCGGCTGAGGAAACGAAGCCACCTCGGCTCGCGTTGTTTTCTGAGATCTAGAGCCTAGAGCTCAGAAAATAACGCGAGCCGCTGCCACCACCTCCTCCTCCTCCTCCTCCTCCTGAGCGGACTGAAAGCAGCTGGGGCTGAGGAAACGAAGCCACCTCGGCTTGCGTTGTTTTCTGAGATTGCGAGCCTAGAGCTCAGAAAATAACGCGAGACGCTGCCGCCACCTCCTCCTCCTCCTCCCGAGCGGACTGAAAGCAGCTGGGGCTGAGGAAACGAAGCCACCTCGGCTCGCGTTGTTTTCTGAGCCTAGAGCCAGGGCGCTTTCATTGCACGGCGGAGCTTCTTGTTTCAGGAAACACCGGGCGTCGTTGCTGCCCCCTGAGGGGAGGGCAATTCTGGGCTGCGCGATTGGGGGACTTCGTGGCTTTGGGTGGGTGGGTGGGAGCGAGGACGGACGGAGTCCGCGAAGCGGGGCTTGCCTGCCCTTGCTGGCTGCCTCTGCTTCCTTAGGGGCGGGGAAGGGGGCTCATCTGGACCAAGGGTGAGTCTCCCCCTCAGTTTCCCCTGAAGGATCTTCCGTCGCTTTTGCCTTCTCCCTATGTCTTCCCTCTGTTAAAATCCCCCCCCCCACACACACACACTTATTTTCAGGCGGATAGATTTCGTGTCTAAGCATTCTCACATGACGGTGGGACTTCCCCCCCGCCTCCTAAAAACAGTTAAATAAAGAAAAAACAATACATCCTCATGCAAGAACTTTTCTGCTTCCGATTACCCCCATGCTTACAAGTTGCAAAGGAAACACGGAAGCAGGGAAGCGGCTGCCCAGCTCCAGAGCTCCACACCATTTTTTTTTTCAGAGGGAATCGGACTCGAGTATAAGCCGAGGGGGTTTTTTTCAGCACAAAATATGTGCTGAAAAACTCGGCTTATACTCGAGTATATATGGTAATTAAAATAAATATTACATTAGGATTAATGTATATTTTAAGAGGAATTCTAGGGATAATTGCTATCAGTTGTTTTACACAGATAGACAAAAGAAGGAAAAAATATGTTAGACCAAAATCATTCAAATATACTGGGCAAATTTAATTTACTGTCTCTTTAACCTATAAATTTTCCAATTTTATAATTGGGCTATTGACATCTATACACTGGGTGAGAACTTTTCTGGCTATTATCATTTTGTGGCCTGTGGAGAGATCAAATTTGTAATTTCTCTGAAATCTTAACAAATTTTAGGGTACATAAACAGAGATTTCATTTCCAGCCCTGAATGCTGCTCAACATATTTAGTTCTTAACTAGTAAGCAACTTTGATCCAGACTCACATGGAAAAAAACAAAATTTGGAAGAGCTGGCATCTAAAAATAGCAGGGAAAATGTTCTATTGGAATGTCTGGGACAAACAAGCAACACATTTCTTAAATCAGTTGATTTGTAATGGTTTTTTAAATATTTTAATTTTTTTATGATAATTTACCTGTGATATCAAGGAATGTGCTCTAGACATTAGTTTTGTTACACATTTTTGAAAAACATTTGTGTTCTAAACCTGAGAGTAAATAATGCTTCAGGTACGATCTAGATTTAATGTTAACCTTAAACATTTAATTAATTCTATTGATACTACATGGAACTTTAAACTGATTTTTCCCCTTTCTTTCCCTTTTAATCTTTTCTCACCATATAAAAACTACTACATTATTTTCTGATGGTATTATAGTAATTGTATTCAGGCTAAAAATCTGTGTTTTATAGATATGAAAGTAATGACATTTGGAGCCTAGATTTGTTCCTATATTTTCTGTAAATGTACAGTACGGATGGTTCTAAGTCACTTCTTTTTTTCTCCCAATGAAAATTACTGAATGTGGTCAAGGGGCCATCTGCTTCAACAATCTTTTCAGTGTTGTACATCATGTTTATAGAATATATACTGTGTTTCCCAGAAAATAAGACTCCTGTTTTAGCTCGAAAATAAGCACGAGGCCTTATTTTCAGGGATGTCTTATTTTTTTCATCTACAGTAGGCAGTGAGTGCGGGGGCCAATGGGCATGGGAGCGCCCCTAACCCTCTGTCCCAAAATCTACTTGCCTGCACCTGCAAGAGGCCAATCTCAGCGCACTCCGGCCTCCCTGCCTGCTGGCCCTGATGCTGCTAGGACACTGGAGCTTGGGTCTTGCTCAGACTACTGTTATGATTAGGCACAAGGCCGTGTGACACATCGGGATCGCCTCTCTCTCCCCCATGTCTCTGCCTGTCTGCTGAGTGTGCTGCATCTGCTACTGCTGGCCTCGCAGGGTTCTTCCCCTCCTGGCTGTGCTACTTTCAGCAGCCCTACTGGGCTGCTCCTGTCTGGCGTAGGGCAACTTTTGGGGTGGAAAGGAGGAGGGAGCAACCTCTCCTCCCCCCTCCATCTGTCCTGCTGCAGGGCTGCCACGGAGCTCCTGCCCACCGAAGCAGTAGCTCACCCAACCCACTTTCCACCAGCGTGTACGTATGCAGTTAAACCGAATGGGTTTGCTTTGTTCTCATATAAATCATCCCCAAGGAAAGGAGGATCGGCAAGAAAATGGGGGAGGGAGCATTTTTGGGATGTGCATGTGTGCAGGGTTGGCGGGCTAATGAGCAGAGAGGGTGGGGGATCTGGTTTAGGTGAGTAGGGTGGAGCAGGGAGGCAGGATTGCGGGCACTCCTCGATTCTTGTTAGCCACCTCGATCATCATGGTTTGATTTTGCTAGAGATGTGGAAGAGAGAGAAAGATCGGAAGTGTCTGCACAATGGGCAGGTAGAGTGAGGAAAACTGAGAAAGTGATCTACAAGTGGTGATGGGGATTTTCCCACCGATTCTCCTTTCTTTGGGAATGATTTATTCGAGAACAAAGCAAACCTATTTGGTCTAACTGCATATCTCCAGGCCAGCAGAAAATGGGTTGGGTGAGCTACTGCTTCGGCGAGCAGGAGCTCTGTGGCAATCCTGCAGCAGAACAGACAGATGAAGGAGGGAAGGGAGATTGCCCCATTCTCCTTTGTGCCCCAAATATTGCCCAGCACCAGGCAGCAGCAGATGGATGGAGGAGGAAGGGGCGATTTCCTCATCCCTCCATCCTGCTACAGCGCCACCATGGAGCTCCTGCCCACCGAGGCCATAGGGCAGCCAAGACCAGGGCAGCCAGGATGGTGAAGAACCTTCACAAGGCCAGCAGCAGCAGGTGCAGCCAGGCAGAGGTGGAGGGGAGCAGGCAATCCCAATGAGCTGTATGGTTTCTGCCTCAGCACCAGCCTGAGCAAGACCCAAGCTCCAGGCCTGACAGAGCGCAAACAGTGGTCACTGCCTGCTCCAGAGCCATAAGGTGACCTGCAGAAGGGAGGGGCCCTTGACTGCGAGGTTGCCTGGCACTATGGGCAGAGCCAGGGTTGGCAAGAGTGTGATGGAAACACCTCCAGGCACCCGGAGAGGCAGCTCCAGGCTCTTGCTGGCTCAGATGATCTGCAGGGCTGAGGCTCAGTAAGGTGAATGGGGAGGTGAAGGAACTGCCACACCTCAGGGATCACTGCCTTATGTTTTTGAGGGCTCACAATAGTTGGGCTGCCTCCTGTGCTGGCTACAGCTACCCCCTTCTCTGGGGCTTATTTTTGGGGTAGGCTGTATTTTCAGGGAAACCCTTTGTGAGGGATTGATAGAAATTTATGCTGTTTCAGACTTCAGAATCTCAAATTTTGTATTTGAACAAAATTTGTAAATATTGAATGATATAAATTTTTGATATTCTTTTTGTACCAAAAGTGAGACAAATTCTGTTCATGGGCATTTGGCAATCTTCCATTTTCTTGGATATATTTTTTACAAATTTAATTAATTTTATTTCTCATGTAGGTTGTTATATTTAATAGGTTCTATTTCTTTCTCCAATATGCTGAAATTCATTAGATCAACTTTGGAAGCATGGGCAATGAGTGACTTAAGCCTGGCATATTTTGGCTTGCTGATATATTTATGAATCTCTGCTGTTCTACAACATTTTCTACTTTATTGAAAATGTAGGGTGGGAGTTCCAGTTTGTGATACAGTATTAATCCCTGTGTCTAAGCCTTCTTGCAGTCCTCCTAATAAAATTTTTGCTTTCTATTCTTTGCCCTGGTATACAGATTAAACCTAATGTGGTAAGCCTGAACCATTCTAGCAGCAAATATGCAGCTGTTTGTGAGCAACTAAAGGCAGAGGTAAGGAGCTCTGATATTATGTCTCAAGCCCAAAAGATTTTTATTGAGGTTAGAAGTCAATGAAAGGTTTGTCTGACCTAATGCACATTTAAGACAATTTTAGCTGTTGATGCATCCATCAGAAATTTTGGGGATATTGACTGTTTGGAAAAATGTCACTTGGTAATCCATATCTAGCATCTCCAGACTGGGCTGAGAAGGATTCCTATTGCCAAATGCTTTGGCGAATAGCAGCGTAGGGCATACTGTAATAAGTAACTGCTGTACTTTTGAAGAAGACTTTTCAGGGTAGAGAATTCTGCTCATGTTGGCAATATAAGGTAAAGATGCAATCTTTCTGTTAATGTAGTGTTCTAAGAGTGCTGTAGTAAATATCAGCACAAGGCTGTCTGGTTTGGTAGAATATTTGATTCTTGTTGCTGATATCCAAGTTAATGCCTGAATTACCTACCAGCTACTTGCAACTCCCAACTGGGTTTAGCTTAAGGAGAGAAGGCATGAGAACAAACTTTATTCATCAACCTTTATCACACAGGATTATTTCAGTTAGGGCAACATGTTTGTAATGTGGATAATTTGTCTTAGATAATTCCTGCTTCACCCAAAATAAGCATACCATTTTGTCCCTTTCAGGTGGCAGACTTAAGAGGGAGGCTCCAAGCTTATGAAGAAAAAATGCCAGAACTTAAGTCCTTCCCTGTTTTGGCTCCTTGTACTTCTGAACAGATGGAGCTCTTCAGGTGGTCCACTACCTCTAAGGCAGAGTTCCCCAACCTTTCCAGTTTTGCAAACTGGCGGGGTGTGTGTGTGTGTGGAGGGATGGTTTTATGCAAGCAGTGAGCAAGTGCACCTGTGTACACACTCACCCACTGCTTGTGCAAGTAGGGATGTGTGCATAGATGCTCACCTATCATTTCCAAGGCCCAGTTCCAAAAGGCTCAAAGTCCAGTAGTAGGTTGCAGCCCAAAAGTTGGCGACCCCTGCTTTAAGGGGAGAAAAGGTAGTAGGTGGGCAATGTGTCAGTAAATATGATCACTTCTGTGTGAGTCAATACCTTATATATTTATCTTCTGAATTCCAAACCGGAATGTCAAACACTTTATCTTTTCTTTTTACTTCACTTAAAAAGAAACAAATATCCTATTCCTATTCAGGGACAAATTCTTACATTCCAATCATAGCAATAAAAGCGATTTTAAAAAAATAACCTCGATTTTAAGTATTGTGAAATCTACTTTGAGAAATATTGTTCATACTTTCAGTAATTAACTTCCTGATTCTTTGGCATAAAGAAAGAAGTACAAATAAATACTTAATGTCATCCAAAGTGGGAATAGAAAGAGATAATAGATATTAAGCATGAATTGAAACCGAGAAGGAAGATTTTTTTTCCTACTATGCATTTTTTTTTCTAGCATGTTATGTTCCAGACATTTTTGGCATGCCATTGCCTCTTAGATTCTCCCCGATTTGCAATATGGAGGTAATAATTTTGACTAAACCTGCAGAGATGTTTTCAGTGCTTTGTGAAGATTGGAAGTGCTTTGAAAACTGTATTGCTGTAGAAATATTAAGCAATAAACTGTTATAATAGGATAGTACTTGAACCTTATTTAATAGGTTGAGGGACACTCACCTTCCCAACATAAATATCTGTGTTATCTCACACTTTATTAATAAATTTGGGGTTGTATTTCATTAGCAAACCATCAACTGAACAAATTTGTGCCTTAAAGAGGGGAATGAGCAAATTGGATTGGCATGTTTTTGATTCTGTTGAAGTTAATATTAAATAATTTTTCATCCTTGCTTTTGACATAGGTCAAAAGAGACTACTTTGGATTATGGAGTGTTGCAAAAGGATGATTGCACAGAAATGGGACCTTCCCAACTTTTGAAACAAAATTGTTCTAGAAAAAGCCTTACAAAGGAGGTAAGAGCATAAGAACTATGAGAGGAGGCTAAGTCAGAGTCCAGCACATAGATAATTTATCTCAAAGTTTTTGAGAGGGTTACGTAGCATTACATTTTTATTTCAACCAAGCAAATTTAAGTGTGCCTAGTGTGTAAATGAATCTTATGAATATTTCTAAACTAACACCCAACAGTAATTGCTCCTTACTTCCTCACCCTGAAGAGATGAGAACTCACATTAATTCACATGGAAGGAAAATCTGAAATGCTGAGTTTGATTAGGTTTCTGCATTTCTCAGGAAAGAAGAAACAGTGAGTGTCAATAGCGGGGCATTAATTGAGTATACAATATAGCATTTATCATAGTGAAGGCTTTTTTCAGGTTAAATTGGCTTATCAATTGTTTCACCTGAGTGCAGTTGCTAAAGTCCTTGTTTCACAAATCTGCCTCTGCAAATAGATTGCACCACATAGTATTTAAGGGATAAAATAAAATTACTGTATTACAATGAGTACAAATAGGTAGCCATTTTGTTTAGTGGAAAGAAGTAGGATTCATCACAGTTTGGTCTTCCTTAGCTAATATTTCCCCAAGCCTATATTTCCCCCAGTTTCTTCTATTGAGAGAGAAATGGCAAAAAGGAAAGAAAAAGCTGGCTGTTTCCACTTCTAATTTTAATCTTGCCTAGCGGTCATTATAAACAGGATAATGTGTTCTCAACAACAACAGAAACTTCTACTTCCCTTCAAGTTATGCTAGACTATATAACCCTTTGGCTTTTGTATTTAGTGTCATGGAGAAACCCAGCCACCACCTTAGTTGTTGAATGAACCTAGCCATTATGTTTTATTTATTTGATTTATTTATACATAGCACATGATATTAATAAAAACAATGGTATGCTATTAAAGAAAATTCAGCCCATTTTGTGATCCAATATTTGAATTAAATTTTTAATATCCCCATAACATAACCATGGTATCAGCAAAATACACCTTAGGCTTTTCCTTGCCAGCACTAGTTCTTCTTTTCTTTCTCCCCTTTCATAAAGATATATCTGTTCCCAGCGAAGTTGACTTATTTTCTTCATAAAACCTATATTACAGTGTTTTTCAGCACCATTGATCCACAAATATTCCAAGCTCCTTTCTATGTGTGCTTGCCATCAGGCAAACTTCTTTGGCATCAAAGGCATTTCTCATGTTAACATGAAAGAAAGATAAAATTGGCAAATATTTGTTGTTTTCTTCATGAGTGCAAATGAAATCAGCCTTCTTCCTTTTTCTAAGTTCTCTGCAGCCATCAGAAATCTTAAAAGAAGATTGTGGTTCTTAATGTGAAATGTGTTTTGGAGATGGTTAAAAAAATAAGTTTTGCAATATTTTTTAACCTTTTCTAAATTGCCAGTCAGATAAGAAAGAAAGTATGCTACTTGATTTTTTTTTCTTTTGCCAAAGTATCATTTTTAAAATAGCAAATGGATTTATGAATATCTGATTAGTCATCTAGTGGGCTTTTTTTTCCTCTTGGGGGTTTAATGGGCACTCTGACATCATAGCAGCTCAGCCAATTGATGTCTGAGAACTTGTAAATAAGAATTACAGTTTTATAATTTATAATTATAGATCCTGCAATCTTGTAACACTTTTTCTTGATAAATTCAGGATTCAGGAAGAAAATTTGAGTGCTGTTGCCCAAAGTTTTCAAATCCAATTAAACATCAGGAAAAAATGGAAACTCAGTTGCAGAGCATGGACAAACAACAGTTAAAGAGGTGAGTTGGTATATTTCAATTCAAAACAAGGGATGGACTTTTTTTTTTTACCTGGCACTTTTGTACATATGTAGCACATTATTGGAATCAAAGAAACATTGCAGATTTTTTTTATTTTCCATATCTTGCCTTTTTCCAGAGGTTGAAAGGAAACTGAGACCATCCCAGTCCATTCCCTTGCATGCATTTATTTACACTTTAACTAGTTCTCCTATTGCCAATCTCATAGAACTGTTTTATTGCAGGCTTGTAATAGCTACTCTGCTGGTAGCCGAAAGACAATACAATCGGTTGAAAGTCACCAATCTACTTACTCCTGAAATGATAGCACAGTTTGAAGAGCTGACTTCCATACTTCATAAAGAGTCCCATGGAGCCCTGAAACTTTCAGTTTGGGATGAGCATGATGAAGAACCGGATGTGCAACAATTGATGAATCATGATGATTCTTTGGGTAAAGTTCAGAGAAGGGTGAATGTTGAAAGTGCAGACTAATTCAGGTATAGTGAATGCCAACAATATTTGTTAATTACTATTTGTTTTTCTATCATAGCTATTCTCCCTACCAATCTTACTGAAACCAAGCATGCCAGTCCTAAGGTTAATCCTGGAATTCAACCTGCTGAACCAGATGCTGAGCTGATTCCACATGCTGTCTCGAAGACCCCTCACTACTCAACAAAGAAGAGGAGGAAGGCATCGCAGTCTGAAAGAAGCATTTCATCTAGCCAAAGGGAGCGTGCAAAGCGCCGTCGGAAGGCTTGTCTTTCATCCCAGAAAGTGAATTCTCTGAAGGAATGGTCTGATTTTGCCCAAGTAGGCTGTACCAGCACCCCTCTTGGAGTGAAAACAAAATATTCCAGACCAGTGGATTATCATACTCCATTATATTGCCCATCAACAGTTACTAAGAGTTGCATGCCCCTGGCTCCCTCAACCATTCAGAATTGCTCTCCTCCACAAAACTTAAACATAACTTTTGACCTCTTTGAGAAATCCTGTCCTCCAGTGTTGAAGATCAATACTGTGGAATGCCCCGCTTGGGAAAGTGTCCAGCATGTCTCCAATCATCAGGGTGTGCCACTTATACCTAGGTAGGACCTTCAGAAAGGCAACTGTTTCTAATTATCTTATTTGCAGGGATTTAACCCAGTAGTTCTTGGATTCCAGTGGCCTTTAATAGGGATGGGCAGTATGTTGTCCAACTGTGGTCTCAAACAAATGGCTTTTGTGAAATTCAAAGAATTCCACCAAGAAGTTATAACTGATTTTCAGCAACATTTGCTAAATTTTATGGGTGGTGGTACATTGAGCAAAAACTCAGATGACAAGTGTGATATCCTGAATAATATTCAGATGCAGGCTAGTATGTTGTTAGTCACAAAGTCGTGTCTGATCCATTGCAACCACATGGACAATGTTCTTCCAGGCCTTCCTGTCCTCTACCATCCCCAGAGTCCATTTAAGCTCACTCCAACTGCTTCAGTGACTCCATCCAGCCACCTCATTCTTGGCCATCCCCTTCTTCTATTGCCCTCAATGTTTCCCAGCATTAGGCTCTTCTCCAGTGAGTCCCTCCTTCTCATTAGGTGGCCAAAGTATTTGAGTTTCATCTTCAAGATCTGGCCTTCTAAAGAGCAGTCAGGGTTGATCCCCTTTAGGATTGACTGGTTTGATCGCCTTCCAATCCAAGGGATTCGCAGGAGTCTTCTCCAGTACCATAAGTTTCAAAGGCCTCAATTCTTTGGTGCTCAGCCTTCCTTATGGTCCAACTTTCACTTTTAGTCCAGCTATATTAGTCATTTCCTAATCCACATTGTTTTCTTCGGATCTGTTGAAGGGGTGAACAAACTGTGAGTAAATGGGAATCTCTACATTATATGAAATCTACAAATAATATTTGCCTTGTTCTGTATCTAGACAAGAAGAGGCAAGATTTATGGGTTTTGTTTCCTTTTGTTGTTTTGCAATGATAAACTGGTTTGGAAACCAATATGTAGTTAGTATGGCTGTAACCAAATTTGGATGGGGCTGGTTCCAGACATCCTATTGTTCTAGACCCATGCCAGACTAACATAGTTGCACCTTTCCTTTGTAAATTGTGATCTTACCTAAAGCTGTTGAAAGATAAAAGATTATGGATAACACTGACACTTCCAGCCAACTTGTTCCCAACTGTTGAATAGTTTGCCTAGGGGTTAAAGAGTATAATTTGCTATAGAGATCAGTAAGTTTGTGAGGTACTTTAACTTCTACATGAACAACACGGGTTCCCATTGGTTTTCCACATAGGTTTTGTGGTATGACTCTGTAAAATCTTTGAAAGATAGGATATATAATCTGGCATGTATGTAAATGCTGATTTAGTTTCTAGTGCTCTCAGTAAAGCATCTCAGCCTGAAAAATCATGTAGCTAATTTTAAAAATCTTTTCCGTTGTATGGATTAAATATAATCATATGTATAATGCATAGATTCAAAAACTAATCCCAATAAAAAATATAGTTTTGTTTAAATGCTACTAGTTTCTTGGGAAAGCATCTTTTATAATATTTTGGTACATTTGAATATAGTTGAGATACGTTTTCAATTCTTTTCACCTAAGATAAGCTTCATCCTTGTCAGTTTCCTGAAATTATGTCCTTAGCATATTCCAGTTTTTTAAAAAAATGTGTTTTGCACATCAAATCAAACCTTTATGCTGTCATATACCAGCAAAAAATTCCTATATTTGTCCTGTTATCTTAATTAATTGTGACTTGTGTTTTATTTGCTGGTCTATAATTGAATAAAAATTTGACTTGAATAGGTTTTCATTTTCTGATGAAATCTTATTATTATGCTATGCTGTCTGGGAAACAGATTTCTTTAATAGAGAGTCACCAAATCCACCTGTGTGATTACCTTCTTTTGTGGATTTATTTCAGGGCCTCCATGCCTGTGTTTACTATGAAAGGCTCCTCTATCCCAAGAGCAACTTCGTTGGCTTCCAAAGCATCGTTACAGAAGAGGAGACATACCACAATGTAAAGGCATTCTCAACTTTTGAGATAAGTTTCGTTAATGTGGAAATTAGGCCTAGGTAACTTTTGGTGGCAGGGCAAGGGTGCCTTTGAGTCAGTGCTGACTAGTGCCTGCAGTTTTCAGGTTTTTCAGAAGTGATTTGCCATTGGCAGCTTTCCAAGGCTTAGACTGAGAGGGTGACTAGTCTGAAGTCACTCAGTTGATTGTGTGCCAGGTTTAGTATTATATGCTTTAACCACTACAACAAACATGCTCTCTAGGTTGATGTTTACAAAGAATAGAATGGACTGTGATTACAGCCTTGGGGGAAGGTGATTCCTTGTTTATTATTGAGGAGATAGCAGCTGCTTTTTTGTTAAGCTTACGGCAATCAGTTTTCCATGGGTGCCAGAAATGACATCACTTTTTGCACCAATCTGAAGTGATATACTTCATTTCAGTCCACAACCTCATTCTTTGCATTCTTGATGTGGTTAAAAAGTAATATAAAACTTTGTCTCTGGGGGTATCACATAAAATAACATCTGTTTACAGGTAGTCCTCAAATTACAGTCGTTTGTTTGCTGACCGTTTGAAGTTGCAATAGCGTTGAAAACAGTGACTGATGACCATTTTTCATACTTATGATGGTTGCAGAATCCACATGATCACATGATCAAAATTCAGACACTTGGCAACTGATATTTATTACTGTTGCAGTGTCTGGGGGGTCATCATAAGATCACTTTTTTGAATAAGGAAAGTTAATGGGGAAGCCAGATTCACGTAACAATCATGTCACTAGCCTAACAATTGCAGTGATTCACTTAACAGCTGGGGCAAGAAAAGTTGTAAAAAGGACCATTGTCTTGCTTAGTAGTGTAAATTTGGGGCTCAGTTGTGGTTGTAAGTTGATGACTACCTGTATCTGTTTTTCAGTCTTTTGCTTAAGGGTACATGGAATGTATAGTCCATTCTAATAGATTCTTGGTATGGGAAGCTGTACAAAAATTGATTACATATATTCTAAATGTGTGTAAGAGTAGGCAAATTATTTGGTTGTTGGATTGGGAACTATGTCAAAAAGCTAGGGAAGTTATAGAATATTTTTGGGTGCTCTCAGTTATATTGAACTTCAACTTCCATCATCCCTAGCTTCCAAAATATGGCTATAATAAAACTATATTCTCTCCCTTTCCAGTTCTACCTCTCATTTGCCAAGCAGCCGCATTGGTAGGCTCCAGGGTCGTTCTGTAAAGTCTTCACAGGTTGTGAATGCACCAGGTAAATTTGCTGTAGGAAGTTAATGGGCGTAAACTCCCATATTATAATTTCAGTGGTTTTCGGGTGGAATTTCAGTTGGTAGTGGAAAATAAGAGAAAATGGAATTAATGAAAAAATTTCTTATTTTAAAGGGCTCTTGTTCTATTCTCAAATGAGTATTGTGGAAGCATTGGAGCTGATTTATATTTTCTGTGCATTCATATTTGCAAAAGCATAGAAACTATTGTTAAAATGATAATAAAATCCACATCATGGGTGTAATAAACTGTTTCTGCAATTTCTCATATTTTCTCAAGCCAAGCTTCTCTCCCCCACCCCCCTTTCTTTCAGCTTCAATACTCTTCAGGCTGTATACATTTTTAATCTAGTACTTGGCTGTTACATCAGTTTTTAAGCACATACAGGAATCTCAATAATAGTGCCAACAATATCTTATGAATTGAATGTTTATGCGTATACTGTGTTGAGTACTTATTAGTTGGCCCCTTCACTAGTTCAAGAAACATTCTAGTTTTATGTGAGGTTGTTTTGTTATTTGTTAAAGGAGTAAGTGCTTTAAAATGGTAGTTGTCATTGCTGGAACAGAAGTAAAGAGAATAATCCCTAGTTATTATCATTTATAGTTTTACTCATGAACTCTCATCTTAATATTTTCCCCCCTCTGCCCAGGACGTCCATCTGGCATCCCTGCATGGAAATGGCGCTAGAGATTTGTTCGTTCCTAGGAACCAGCATTCTATTGTAGGCTCACTCCATGAAGTTTCTTTCAAGCTTCTACTTGAACATTTTAACATTCTGACATCTTATCTCTTCAGCTTCCTCTATTTTTATTTAATTGTATCTGAATCTGTATATCCACATCTACTTTTTTAATAGCAAGTGTACATTGAATTAACATGACAGCTGAGTTGCCATAAATTATTAGGAAACAACAGCAAACCTAAAGTGTAAAGTTTGGTTCAATATTATACAGTATCTTCCATTGTAATAATAATAAGGTGCTCAGCATGTATCTGTTGGATAAAAAGAGCACAATTTTCAAAACTAGCTCATTCTGGACCAAAATTAATGATTTTATACCAAAGTGAATGATTCTTCATTTATTCAGATTCTCTGATTAGTTTTTATTATTAATAATACCTCCCCCATGGTGCAATGAGAATAAGTTTGTAAAAGAATGAACTGAACGAACTAGGCTGCCAGGACCACTCTGTAACATTGTACTGTGGATATCCCTGATATTGTATGCCATACAAAAAAAAAATTAAAAATCCATTCTGTTAACCTTGCTATTTGTCTTCCTTTTGCACCAGAATCCAAGTATGGAAGGGCAGGTAGTAAAAAAAAAGAAACTCTTTCATGGCTCGTGGAGAAACTGGAGTCCCAGCCCAGATGACAGCCCTATTTTCAGGAGGGAAGACAGATTATATTCAGTTATTCTTTAAAATAAATGTGGATATTTCCTATCTATGAAACTTTCCGTGTAAAATTTGCTGGAGTCCATTAAAGGCACAGGTGACACTGTGAATTAGTTAGAATGAATTAGCTGACCAGTCAAGCCCCTTTTTAACATATGTGTCAGTGCAGTTATTTTAGAGTTAGAGCTAATTGAGAGCCATGTTTTATGCTTCCCTAAAAGTCCCTTGTGTGCGTGCAGAAAAGAGAAGAACAAAGAACATGGAATATTTCACAAGGGTTACGTTAGAGGGGATAGTGCTCTCTGAGACAGTGACAGCACATCTCACAGAATTTTTCTCATTCTCACTCTCTTCTTATTAAATACAAATCAAGCAACTAAAGTTGTAAGGAGATAAAATAGAAGAAGCTAAAGGACAGTAATCAGTGTTCCCATTTTATAATCAAATCAGATCTTTTTGCAAACTCTCCCAGGCAACAAAGGCAGATGAATAAAGCAAAATGGAATTGATTTGAAAGAAAGTTTATGTCTACAATGAAGAAAACTGATTCTGATCATTTGAGATACTACTGTGTTCATCATGTGGCTCAGTTAAATATTCTTTAAATATGATTAGATAGGTAACATTACTATTATCAAACTGTCAAAAGATTTACCAAATACAGATCATAACATTGCTTGAATTTCAGTGCAGGATTTTTACCAAGAGTCTGTATCAGTCATGTTAGCTATTTTCTGAAGGGAAACAAAAACAACTCAATAAACCTTATGTTACAAAATTAAAACAGCATAGAACATAATAGGAACTGCACTGTTCATTATTAGTGAAACAATATGAATCAAAAATAAATACTAACAGAAGCCACAAAATGGTGAGAAATATTGGGAAAAAAGTATAGGATGTTATATTGGAGCACTTAATAGCTTACTGTGACAACATAGCTTGTGATCAACTGGCCAAACACAATCAGAGGGGAAACTAAGGCAAGGATTAGGTTCATTATCTCATGAAGAGTAAGAATGAGTTTATTGAACTATGCACCAAATATGGTATAGAAGGCCATCCTAGCAGACAAGGAAGACCATTTATTATTGTTTCACGTGTGGCTTTACTCCTGATATTCTCCATTAAGAACAGCATATATTGATATTCCAATTTGTACTTCACAACAAATATTCTGGTACATTTAACATTAAACAAAGCTTTATTGAGTTTATCAGCTTTGATGTAAATACTGGAGAACAGCTGAAATGCAAATTATCAGCCTGGAAAAAAAGGAACATTCCTCTTGATTGCAGAGAGCAATTGATTGATAACAGCTTTAATCTGCCAGAGAAAATAAAAGATGTTCAGGCCTGCATTGTGTTCAAATATCAACTTATTCTACTTGTTCTTCTGATTCTCTACATATTAATGCTGCACCAACCTATATTAATATTTTCAACTGTATATTTTGTTTATGGACAACAACTTCTTTGTTTTTCTGGACTAGTTCTTTGAAATGAATAGAATTTAAAAAAATATACAGTTCAGATATACTAATTAACCGGATGGATAATTTTATCCATCCACTCACAGAATCGTTTGGGTATTCTGCAAGCAGTTGAATGCATTCCCAAATTAAACTTGATACTTGAAGCTCAGTCAAATCCAGAAGCATTGAAAAAACTTTGGCTCAGTTCATGCCTTTTGTCAACAAGCTTTTAGTACAAGGTGTTTTCAGGTACTGATGACAGAAACAAGATTTTACAAGCCAGATAAATCTGTTCTGAATCAAAAATAGGTCTCATTGCATATATTATTGAAAAAGTAATACAACTGAGAGACTGATGGCCCAACATGTTTCAGGTAGCATATCTTGCAGCAGAAAGCATGGAAATTGGCAATAATTAACAAGCAGAAAGTTGGAAAACAATACATGTGGATCCTAGCAAGTGTTGTGTTTATCTTCTGATGAATTTTTATTCAGAATGATGTTTTTTTTATATTAACTGCAGATTGAAATGAGATTCAAAGCAACCAACAAGTTTTGCATTCCATTCAGCTCTAAAATACGTGCAATTGGAGCAATTGATTACAATTCTATAAGAACAGAAAGAAGTTTCTAAATCATCTGCTTTTCAAACATCTGAGATCTTTCTGAATATTTTTTTCTTGGGGAATGTTGCAACTGGAAAAAGAATAATCCAATCTTCTTGTGGGAAAAATAAAACTTTGCCTCATTAATCTTATAAAAAAGATTTACAAAAACTCATAGTGTATTATGAATCTCCTGACCAAATAAAATGCTCTCATTTCAGTAAAGGTAACAGTTCTCCTCACACATATGTGCTAGTCATTCCCGACTCTAGGGGGCGGTGCTCATCTCCGTTTCAAAGCCGAAGAGCCAGTGCTCTCTGAAGACGTCTCCGTGGTCATATGGCCGGCATGACTAAATGCTGAAGGCAAATGGAACACTGTTACCTTCCCACCAAAATGGTCCCAATTTTTCTACTTGCATTTCTACATGCTTTCAAACTGCTAGGTTGGCAGAAGCTGGGACAAGTAATGAGAGCTCACTTATTTCATTAGGGAGAAGCTAAAATTTGACTGTCTATATGAATATCCTAGGCCTAGGGAGAAACAAATGTGAAAGGGGGAGGGTTATAGAAATATGAAAGGGGCATCCATGGAAAGGAGTCAGAACACTCAACATGGCAGCTATATGACTGAAGCTCTGCTCCTTTTAATGTCTCATGATTCATGTATAAAGGTTATGGAACAACTATCATGCAATCATGGCCACCATCTTCACTTTTTGAGCTACCTCATCAAGAGCCCTTAGAGATGTTGCAACTGCAATTGCAGAACAATTGACTCTTCATGGTTTATAATCCAGATACTCCAGCCGATACTTTTTTCTGTCACAAACAGAAAACAAGGCTAACTTGATCAATAAGTAATGGTATTATTTTAGAACATAGTAATAGCAATAGCACTTAGCCTTATATATATATATCACTTCACAGTACTGTACAGCCCTGTCTAAGCGGTTTACAGTGTCAGCATATTGCCCCCAACAATCTGGGTCCTCATTTTACCGACCTCAGGAGGAGGGAAGGCTGAGTCACCTTGAGCTGGTGGGACTTGGCAATCGGCAGTCAGCAGAAGAAGCCTGCAGTACTGCATTCTAACCACTGCGCTATCATGGCTCATAATTTCAAATTCCTTCCTTTGTTTTCCCAGAAGTTAGTCCTAGCATTATCATTATTATTTATTATGTTTAAATAATTGTTATGGATTATTGTTGTTTTTCTTGCTTAGAATTAGAGAATAGGTCATGACTTGTTTAAAAGTATGTTGGGACTCTAGAATTTACCAAATTCAGAACCTGGAAAGGTGTGGAGCCTTTTTTGAGGTGGGTAGCAGATAAAGATTGCTGGCTTTTTCCTACTAAAAAGTTAAGAATAAAGAGACCAGCAAAAGAAAACATGAAAGCTGGCAAGGATTGTGTAAAAAATGCTAACTGCCACATACATACATGTACAAAAGCTTCCAATAGTCAGTCTTTGCAGGATACTTCAGTCCTTCCAATTTGTGATTTATTTATGAAAAAAAGATTCTGTTAAGTTAGGCCTTTGAGCTTACCAGCACTTTTTGGGGGTGCACAGATGTGTTTTTTTAAAAAAAAGCTGTGAAAGAAAGTCCCCCGTCCCTGCTGCCCAAGCTCTATATTTTAAAATCTGCTGGTTGTCCATTAAGCAGTCTAATTCTCAGGGGTACTGGTTCATGATGCAATCTCTTCTGACAGCCCATCATCCATCTTTGCTAGCCTTGAGATTGGTAAAAAAAAAAAAAAAGCAGTATCTGAACCGTCTCCCTCTAGGGAGAGTATTACCCCCACCTCCATGCACACACATGTGCTCCTACTATACTTCCTGACCTAGATTAAGGAAGAATTGTCTTAAAAAGAAATCTGTTTGCAGATGGGGCACCACTTTGCCTCATCGTGCAAAAAAGGTTATAATTAAAATTCCAACTGCCTTTGAGTTTGTGCCCCTCATTAGGAGGTCATGGGGAAAGGACAGCTCTCAGCTGAAATAAGAAAGTACTTGATTTTATTATTAGGGTGCAGTAGTTGCAAATGACAGGCCTGCTTTGATCCTGTCTTTTGTTGGAGAGATAAAGCAAAAACAAATGGGCAGGTTTCACTGATTTTTTTTTGCTGGTCACTCCAAATACCCTATTATTCAGTTGTGGGCCTTTTATTCCTCAGGTGCAAAGCCATCACCTTAGAAATAATAAGCTTGCTGAAGCAGTACGAGATGCCTGCCATGGTTCGATCCTCTTCTCCGCTTGTCTGCTCTCACTCTTTCAAGATGCAGCAAATATGCAATTAAATACTAGGGTTCTTTATGATAGAACAAAAAGACATGACACGAGACCTTGTTAATACTCTGGGATAAGACTTGTTTTTTAGTAAAATGCAGCGATTAAACCAGTTACTTTGATAAAATGAAGCTCCGTTAATTTCACTTGGTTACAGTTTTTAACTCTTCCTGTAAATCAGTAGTATGTATTTAAAAAACATTTGGATGAAAAGGAGAAAAATCTGGTTTGAATCTCCACTCAGGCGTGAAGCTTCCTATTTGCCCGCTCTCGGTCTAATCAGTCTTGCAAGGTTGTTATGAGGATAAAAACAGGGATTTATTCACTGTCCCTTGGCATATGAGCTTCTTGAGGAAATACAAGACTGAAGAATTGTTGCGTAATATTAATATTTAATTAATGCAATTTTTACTCCCACATTTTAGCAATCTTTTGTTATCATTGTGCAATGGGTTCCCAAGCAGACAATTCAAAGACTTGCAATCCTTGGCTCATGAAAACTGTATGCCCCTCTTAGACCAGGTTCATACATTTGTTCCTTCAGAACATTTCATGCTACACGGGTAAATATCCTTGGACATAAGACTATGGGAATTTGATGCTCAGAGTGATGGCATGCGGGGGTGGGTGGGAGGGGAGAAACGTGTCTAGTTGTTTTGGCAGACAATGCCCTATAGAGAGCATCCTGAGGGAAGGAGTTGAAACAGTTTGCGTCCAGAATGTGAGAGATCTGTAAATATTTTTTTCAACCCTTTTTCTGATTCTTGCACTATACAGGTCCTCAGTGGAAGGCGGGCTGGTTACAATTGTTTTTTCTGCAGTGCTAACTATCTGTTGAAATCTGTACCTATTCTGTTGGTTGCAGTACCAAACCCAGAGTCCCATGTAGTATGGCTGTATTACTACTATCTTTCTACTCTTTTCTATCATCTTCTCTTATTGATATATTAGTATTATATTATTTTATTGTTCATATATACACTGAGACCTTCTGCATCTGAGACAAATTCTTTGGGTGGCTAATCACACTTGGCCAATGAATCTATTCTGTTCCATTTACTCCACCCCACACCTTCCCATTATTTTATTTCTAGAATGACAAGGAAGTGAGCAAGCTATGTACCCTATTTTTATTTATTCAACCCATATGCTGAATATATATTAGGGAAACAGAATTGGAAGAAGAAGACTGTTAGAACTGGAGGAAGAAATATCAATAATCTAATCTGTCTTGGCACATGCTACAAAGCTAGTCTGTTTTGCCAAATTCTGTCTATATTGTCATTTCCTGACCTTTATATAAATTTTGCATGAAGATAATCAGATGTTCCAGGAATCATGTTTTTCTAAGCAAATTCCATAGCTTGATATATTAACACAACCAAAAGCCTTTCTATAATCAATGAGAAATATGTTGTTTATTTTTGACATTTTTAAGGTTTCTCAGTTATCCAATATGTATCGGCAATAAGGGGAAATTGATAGACATGGATAAATGTGGGTATCCCAACCTTTTTTTAATTTGGTGCTTTTCTGATACGTTGGGGCTTCAGGTTGATGCAAAGTTGGAGAAATGTGTTTGCGTGATAGTTTTGAGCATGATTAACTTGATTTGCTGAATTAATCCAGTTGATTGAGTTTGCACAACATAACTTAATGGTTTTTACAACATGCAATAGTAAAAGGCAATTGGCTCAGCTGTGATTCACAATGTTTGGAAACTCAGCTCTTTAACTAGAAGCTATACAGATGCAGAAGATAAAACAATTGAAAAATGCTTCTTGCCACTAAGGCTGCTCAAATTTCTAATGTTATGACTAAAAAGATCTAAGTATATTAGATTAAGTCCTTTCCAAATGGGTACATCCCCATGTCGCTAAGTGAAACTAATAATGCAGACGGACACATACCTCTTACCTTGTCAGAAGTGAGTTTTATTTTATCTAGTCAATCTATTCCCTATTCCAAGTGAGCATTTCCTCTTCTTGGCCTGCAATCAGGCTCTAATACTCAAGAAAGACACGTTGTGATTTTTCCAAGCAGAATTCTTTATTGTTTCTCACCTATACAGAGAATCTTGCCAAACCAAAGCAGACTACCATCCCTGCAAGCATATACTGTACTTTGGGAACTATTAGGGAAGAACTGCCTTCATCATTTCTCTCCCACAAACATCTGAACCAGTGGTGGGATTCAATTTTTTTTACTACCAGTTCTGTGGGCGTGGCTTGGTGGGCATGGCAGGGAAGGGTACTGTAAAATCTCCAGTCAGAGGTGGTATTTGCCGGTTCTCCAAACTACTCAAAATTTCCACTACCGGTTCTCCAGAACTGGTCAGAACCTGCTGAATACACCCTCTGATCTGAACTGAGGTGTTTCTCACTCCTTTGGAATGCACTCCCTCCCACCTGGGAATCCAGACTACATTCTATCTATATTTCCTACTTCAGATGTCAAACAGAAATAAATTCTTAATCATACATTGTTTCATATTTTCTAAAATTATTTCTGCTTCTAATATAACCATACTATCTTATGTACCTTTGCAGAATCCCTTTTTCCATTAAGTTTTCACCCATTATCTCTAAATAGGCCCTGTTTCTCTATATTTTGCTTCTGTCCTTTATAACTTCTTTTCCTTTCTTTCTTCCCTCTCATCTTCTCCCCCCCTTTTTACCCTCTTGTCTCTCTAGTTCTAATTCTCTCTTCTGCATTTCCCTCTTCTGTTGCTTTCTGATTTTATACTTATTTTTCACTCTATTTTTTTTTGGAGTTGTTTTTCCCAATGTTAAACTTTCCATTCTCTTTCCCCCCTTTCCTTTCCCCCCTCATCTAAGATTACTTGTTCATTAAAGATGGCTTCTTCTTTGTGCAATCTTCTTGTTCTACAGGAATTTCTTGTTGTTTCTCATAATTCCAAATCTCCATTTCTAAAAACTGAAATACGAAGCCAAAAGAACCTCTCTCTTCTTGTGCATCTTCTTTGTAGTTTTTAAGTTCCATTTTCAGTTCTTCTAAAAGTGGAGCCATTTTAAACAGTCTTAAACAACCACCCGATTTTAGTCATTCAAAACAATAACCAAGAATCCAGAATCATCAAGTAATCCAGATAGTCCCGAGATATATCTTCTTATTTCTTTTTCGACTTTCGTTTTTGTTGCAATATTTCAGTTAGAATGTATCTTTTGGAAGTCTTGTTGAGATTTTGCTGTAAGTTATTTTTTAATTGCAGGCAGTCTCCTCCCTTCCAGATCCTACCCTTTTATTCTTTTTCTCTCCTTTCCTGTTTTCAAAAGCTTTTAATTATCCGGAAATCTTTATTATCCCTTTGACTTTTTATTTTCAGCATTAAATGCCTATTGATGTCAAAGTGGATTTTTTTTCCAATTTCTTGCTTAAGTCTCTTAGCTGTCAGTATAGGAAAAGGAGAAAACCAAATCTTTTCCCTTTTCTCTCTCCTTCACAGCTTAAAAATCTTCTTAGGGAACAATGTTATTGTTTTTTAACAGTTTCAATTCCAGGGTACCTTATTTGTTGCTTTTGCTGTTTGACCTGGTCAACCAAAACTTTCTCTTCTTATCTTCCTCCTGCACATTCTTTTCCAGTTGAGTTCTTCTTTGTGGTGGCAATTTCTGACCACCGCTGCAACTGCCTTCAGGAAAGGGAGTAATGGCCAGCTGTGGAGGAGAGATATGGCTCTCCTCAACCCTGCTGGCAGTCTCCCCCCTCTTCACCACCTCTACGGGGTGGCTTAGCCCTGAAACCAGCTGGCTCGGGGCGCTCCAGCGGCGAGCATGGATCGAAGACTCGCAGAGACGAGGTTTCGGTCTATCTCTGAAGAAGCTCAAACCGGAATGGAATGAGGGTTTATAATTACATATATTTACAATCTTTCTTTCTTTCTTTTTTTAAAGAATATAGTGTGCATTTTAAGAATGTACCAAGCAGAATTCAATTGGAAGTTATGTATTATGTATTATATTGAAGGTCATAAACTTAAGGTATATATTGAAGTTTAAATAAGAGTTGAATGGATGTAATTAAAAGATATAAAGGTGTCATACTCCAATTAGTAACTACAGGAGAAAATTTGTTTAATGAGAAAAAATATGAAATTGAAACAAAACAGACAAAAGTATAAATATAATTATTTGAATTGAGATGAGATAATCAAAATAAAATTGAGAAAATTAAAAGAGGGGAAAAACTATATAGAAAATGTAAAATAGTATAAGATATGGAACAGAATACAAAAAGGATCATGAAATTGAGTTTTGCGTCTGTATAAAGAAGTTCAACCCGGGATCATGCTATTTTCAAAAAAGATGTTTTACTTGTATTTTGTATGTGTGAAAACCCAAACAAAACTTTATTAAAAAAAGAAATAAATTCTTAAATATTCAGTTTGCCAATAGGTTAGCAGTAGAATCAATGAGGATCACAGGAGGGAACATGGCCTAGTCTTTGGTAACACTGCTTCCCCTTCGTTATAAACCCTATTGCTGTCCCCCCACTCTTAATTTCCTGTGAGTCAATAGGTGAATTGTTGAGGAAAGAAACATACTCCCTAGGCAGTTGAAGGAAAAGTTCATACAACATTGATGCTCAACCTTGAACACTGAGAAATGATAGGTTTGGCCACACAGATGCAAAAGAGGGAGGGAGTGACAGAGAAATCAGAGTGAACTGATTTGATCCACTTGCTCCTGTAATTTTAATTGCTTAATTTGGAAGTTATGGCAGTGAGACAGACCAATGTGTCAGAGATCCTTTCTTCAACACTTACCTACTTCACCTGACTGCATTTCTTTCCCAGTGTTTTTTAAAATAGACATATAAATACATTGAAAGTTGGCATGCTGCAAAGCGATGTGTCTGTTCTAGTATCATCTATTTTTACCAAGAATGTCTCTAGGCCCCACATAAGCTCCAGAGGTATTTTTAGAAAGTTATGGATGACTGCAGTTCACAGGAAGGGTTTGTTTGGAAATGTGATCACTGCCCAGCAAAAAAGATGAAGATAAACGAGAAGCAGCAGAGATACTGGGGAGGAGAAAAAGAAAGCATCTCACGCACTTCATCTTTTGGTAAATGACTGTTTTGTGCTTGACCAGGGGACCACTAAGGCAATCATATTGGGAAAAGATCCATAGCATTCTCTTAATGTTTGAATGGGGAATTGATAATAGGTAGGCTTTGGTTTCAAAAGCTGCCCTGGGGCTAAGAAGTTGAGGCCACTCTGATCGATCATTAAGGAAACGAATAAGCCCATACTTAAGCATCAAGGAACAGCACAGAGGGTCGCCCCCGCCCCCCGCCCCAGCTATCAGGCATGCCACTCTTGAGCTTATAGGAATTTTTTTAAAAAAAAATGAAATATGCTTTTCAGAATTTGGAGGAAATGTTGCAGAGTTGGATTGATTGTAGAATTAGATTGTTAGCCAAAAGTAATATAGGCACCTTTTAAGGCATCCCAGGCTGCATCTGAGGGTTCATCTGGAGAATTCTGTTCATTTGCTAAATTGAGATAATGCTGGGAATGTTTATTTTTTAAAACGTGTTAAGGTTCTATGTACCTTTTAAGTAGTAGCTAACTTAAATGAACTAGTGCTACTTCGTATCTCCATACCAAAGTTAATAAATAAATAATTCTGCTCCAAACCCCTAAATCAACACCACCTCTCCCTTGATGAGATTTTTTTAAACTTACATTGGCTGAAAGCAGCTGCGAAGTGTTTGAGGATGGATTTGTTCCCCCTTCCATTAAAAGAGCAGTGTGGCCTTTGCCTCAGCATATGCCAGCAATACAATATAGTATGGGAATAATAAATCCCATCTTTCTACGAGTCATGCAATAGAAAGGTGCTATATAATTTTTATTGTTTACAGGTAATCCTTGTCTTACAATGATACTCAAGACCAGGATTTTCATTACTAAGCTGTGTAGTGAGTGAGTTATGTTCAACAGCTGTGTTGTTGAGTGAGTCATACTCAATTTTACAACCTTTTTGGATATAATTGCTGAACAAATCAGTGCAGCTGTTAAGTGAATTGCACTATTATTAAGCAAATCTGGCTTCTCTAGTTGATTTTGTCAGAAGCTTGCTGGGAAAGTTGCAAATGAAAATCACATGACCCCAGGATGCTTTGATGGTCATAAATACATGCTGTTTGCCAACTGCATGAATTTTAATTACATGACCATGGAGACAACGCAATGATCGTATAAGTTCAAGGATTAGTCATAGGTCACTTTTTTTAGTGCTGTTTTAACTTCAAAACAGTTGGTAAATGAATTATTTTAATCCAAGTACTACCTGTACTGCCTTGACTGTTTTTAAACAGAATGGCATTGTACCAAGCTTTTAAACAACTCCCCCTCATAAAATTAGAAATATTTATATTAATTCATATTATTTTTCAGATGCATAAGTTGTTTCCTATCGTTCTTTTTGCTACATTTTTGTTTTTGTTTTTCATATTTTGAATAAAATATTTGATTTGCAATCAGGCACTTTCCCTTTGAGCCCAAGCAGGTAAAATGTTCAGCACTGCAATTCATAGCTGCCATCTAGTGTCATTCTAAAACCCAGACTATTCTATTTTTTCACAGTTCCTTTCCATTGGCTTTAGTCTAATATATCTGGCCAACCAGCCAGAAATAAATAAATTGATCAATATTTAAGTAATTATTATACAGAGGTATATTTCTAAGTCTTTGTCTGCCTTGTGTTGTTGTTGCTCTTTCAATATACAAAAATTTCTATCCACATGATATTTCTCTTGTATATGTCTAATCACGGCAGGTACACTTCCAATTACAGCTGACAATTATTGAGAAAAACCATTCCCAAATCAGATGTACTTGCCATGCTGCCTGGAGACTGAATACCAAGTCTTCTGGAGAGTTGGGCTAGGAAAAACTGCAAGACTATCATAGCTACTTGGTAACCATAACTTCAGTTCCCATCACAAGTCCTGGTCCTATCCTTTTCAGTTCTCTCGTTCCAACAAACAATTGGAACGTCCTCACTGCCTCTGCTTTAGATGTCTTGCAATTTCTTGTTTAAAGAGTTGGACGTACACATTTTTCATTTCTCAAATGCTACAGCAATAAAATATCTGACTGGTCCTTCTGTATTTTCTTTGTGTTTTAGGGCAGACTTGTGTATTTTACACTCATCTGGAAGGGAGCTACTAAGGCACTCAGGACAATTGAAAGCTTATTTATTTCTTTATTTTCTCTATTTTTTTTTATTTCTTTATTGCCAGCACAAGAGATAACAAGTAGAAGATCATTAAACAGAGATCCAACCTAAAACTAAGGAGAAATTTCTTGAAAGTAAGAACAATTAATCAGTAGAATAGTCCACCTCCAAACTTGCAGGTGTTCTATCACTGGGAAGTTTTAAATATTTCTATTATTCTATGTTCCTTCTCCTCAGTTTTTATTATTCTATGTTCTTACAATGAACATTTTTCTACTTCCCAAAAAACACTCCCTGTGTAAAGATATCCTCTATCAATAATGTTGCCCACTCAAGAACTGTAAGATGGAAGACAGCAGAAGCTCTGAAATTGCTCATTAACACCTACTATGCATGAAGGAGAAAAAGCAGGAATAAAGATCAGTAGGCTCCTATTATACTCACTGCAGGTTTTTTTTTTTTCCTTCCCGTGATTCACATTGCAATTAAGTTGTTTTTTTCTCTCTCTCTCTCTTTCTGATGATGATTTCCAAATGTGTGTCTTGTATATTGGTGCAACTTTTATACATAGTCAGTTCTCCTCCCTCCCTCCCCTCCCCCCCCCCTTTTTTTTTGTCATGCTGAAATCCAGTAAGCACACTGCTTTGCAGTTTGGAGCCTCAGAACAGATTCCCTGGGCAGCTTGTTACATTACAAAAACCTTGCTGAGCCTTACCTCTGCACTGCCCTCCTTTAATAATTTCTCCCTGTGTGTTGCTAGTGAAAGCATAGAAAGCCAGCTGCTCTTCTCAGTTGTGCAGCCCCTGGGCACGCCCACAGAATCTTCCCTTGATGCCTTCTAGGGTTCATGTCCTGCCTGAATTTTTTTGGTTAACAATATTGTAATATTAAAGAAGAATAATTAAAAATGCCAGCCTCTGGCATCTTCTTTATTTCCCAAAATGGATCCCATAAGTTTTCTTACAAAATATAGTTGATGGGGAATGGTATCCCAATGCTTTGTTTGAAAATGTTCCCAGTTGCCCAGAAAAAAAGATAAGAATTTTTTAACATATTTAAAGAAATATCCATACATCTTCACACATATATACACCATATAACAACACAAAGGAAATTTTAATATAAAGTAATGTAAGACTGAAACATTTATTATAAAACAAATACCTTGGTGTGTTCTCTTCTTTCATTTCATTTCCAATGCAATATTTAACTTGGAAAAAAAGACATAATCATGTTGCTTATAGCATTAATATCTGAATGGGATTAATGATAGTATATCCATTTGTTAACTATATTCAATATTTCAAGGTGCCCCATTTTCCCATGTCACTATAGTTGTGCTTTAAAAGTTGTAGCAACATTTCAGCAGAATCTCATCTGCCATCATCAGGCTTCTGTATTGTGTTCGTCTAAAAGTCTGACTCACAGACAAACTCAATACAGAAGCCTGTAATTATTGAAACAATATATTTTATCAAAACTGAGAAATGAAGCAATAGATGGCTAGATTTAATAACATATTAAAGAACTGAGCCTCTGTATTTCTGTGTTAACACTTTATGGATATATTTTTAGTTTCTTCGAATGTCATTCATTTAATCACTACTCTGTAATTCTTTTCTGGTTGTACCTCATCATATCTTTGGTTGTTATATTTATCAATCAGTAAAAAAGAACAAAGGCAAAACTAAGCAAAACTAAACAGCCTGCTGGGCAGAGAGAGACTGAGGAGCATTCTGGTTGATTAGTGGTTAGGTTCCCTGTGAGAGCCATGCCATAACTGAGCAAATTCCATTCAACACCCCAATTCACTGAATAACTCATGTATTAGGTTGGATCTTAACTCCCAACATGTGTATCCTTAAAATTTCAGGTACAACAAATCATGAAGACATTAGCTTAGCAATTGTGTGTTAGAATGTGTTAGAATATGTCACAAAACTTGTGGTTCTAAACAGATACTGCACAGGAGATGCAAGTCTATATCCATTAAAAAAATGAAGTAGGAAAGCATTCAAAACATGGCCTCTGAATTTATTTCCAACCCCTTTTTCAGAAGCAACCCATAAGAGGCACCTGTATTTTCTTTTCCATAAAGGAGAAACAAAATACCCCTTGGGTATGGGAAAGTGTTTCTTTTCTCACCTTGTACTTCATGATATATATGCATACAACTGGACAGGGTGAGTCTGGCTGCACAAGGTTTCCTCCTGTGGGTCTCTTAAAATATGGGGTGCTCTGAGGGTGCCTTGAATAGAGTTCCTGCCAATATTTGGAGTCTCTGTTTCAACTGCTTCTTCCATTGGGATGCAAAGAGAGAAATTTTTAGGATTTTCTTTTTCACAACCTCAGTCGGTTCCAGCCTATGCTCAGACTTGATTGTCCTTTCGTTGGCTTATTCCTCTGCATCAAATCTGATCCCATTCTGTTCAGTTTTAAGACCTTTATTATCTAAGAGGTAGAGCCCCATCCCCTTTCAATCGTTTACTTCGAGTATTTAGTTGAGTTTCAAAGTTTTTTTTTTTTAAAAAAAACCTGCTGCAAGCACCCAATAGTATAGACTGAATCAGCTAAAGCTGAGAATTGGATCCATGTGATAATTATTCTTTTTTTTCTCTTTCTCTTTCTCTGTTTAGGCTATTATGGCCCTGTAGTATATTTGTCATTGGGAAAGAAAAAGCAGACTAAGCAATGAATAGTTCATTTTTGATTTTCTAGTTGTAATTCTCTTACTTTAGTGCCTTTAGCAGTTCAAAGAAGCCTTTGTGTTGAGGTACTGGCAAGAGTAAAATGCATTTCTATTTAATTGATCTTATTAAACTACTTATAAGCTAGTTAGTTGTTCTTCTGGGATATTATTGTCCTTTTCTTGTCCTTGTTTTCCAAATCTATGCCCTGGATATTTAGCATCTCAACCATCAGTTTCCAGAACTCCACCTATTTTTCAGGCAACTTCCCTGGTCTCCCACCAATACACACACATCACTTTGACTGGGAATAAAGAAACTCTTGTGTTTGCTCTGTAGCCTCATTAGAGTCTCTGATTCCCTTCAGCTGATTTTGATGTCGTAATGTTCCCCAGGCTCTCTGGCTATTAAACAATGAAAGGTGGCATAAGTCATGGACTCCAAGTGGTTTGGCTGATGGTCAGCTTACCCACAACAACAGTATTACAGTGGAATTTCTCTCAAAATCTGTCCAAAAACCACGTTGCCCTATTCATTTCTCCCAATCCTGGGTTAAGTGGATTTGAGGTCAACAGTTCAAATTCAGCTGCAGGTCACTGTGAGTGAGAGTTATCCTCAGTCTCTGCTTTTCTCTACTTTTAAGCTCTTGTTAATTGGTCCCAGAGTGGCTTCCTTGGTAACAGTGAGACTGCCAAAATGAAAACAAGTCCTTGTTGTTCCATCATTAAATACAATAAAATGATGTGACTAGCTTGATGTTACAATCAAGCATGCAACTGGTTATTTCAAATCCATGTATGAGCTTTGGCTCGCTCTGTGTTATAAAGGCAAGGTGGATGCACAGCTCATAAGATATATAAGAACTTTATTATCATTTTCTAGTAAGAGACCAGCAGGAATGTTATCTAATATCAGAATTCAATCCACTCAGGCAGCAGAGAAACTTCTGAAGAAAAAAAAAAGGGCCAGAAAAGTATTAACAAGGGAGATCAAGGTAGCAAAGAGAAGCTACTCCAAAAAACTGAAGAATTCGTTCTCAGCTATTGTAACAGCAAATGTGTGGGGAAACCTGAAGAACATCCTTGGCCACAGCAGACCTCCCTTCCTTATTGAAGGGAATCATCAATAGGCAGATGACACTACGCTTATGTCCAACCCTCTGCCCCCCCACATCCTAGAAAAGGATGTGCAAGGCCTATTTCATAGAAAAAAGATAGGAAAAGAACCAGCCAGAGAAAGTAATGCCTTCTAGCTTGAAAACCTATGCTGAAAACTTCACCTACATCTTTAAAAAAACACGGGAGATGAGCAATGCCCCTTCTTGCTTCAAATACTCTACCTTAACCCTTTTCATAGACTTCAGCTTGGCATTGATTCTAGAAATACTTCACTCCAAATTGACTCAGCCTAACTGTTACCTGTCCATACTTATAGGTGGATTATTAGCTGTTTGACAGATAGGAAACAACAGATGAAGCTAGGGAAAATCACATCAAGCACTCGGTCAATTAGCACAGGCATCCCCCAGGACTATGTGCTTTCTCCATTGCTCTTCTCTCTCTACACCAATGATTGCATTTCTAAGGATCCCTCTCTTAAATACTGAAGTTTGCAGATGATATAATAGCCATTGGTCTCATTCAAGATGGTTATGAGCATGCATTTTGACGGGAGCTTGAACAATTCACCCTGTGGTGCAGTCAGAACAATGTGGAGCTAAACATGCTTGAAACTGTAGAGATGAGAGTGGATTTTAGGAAGAGCCCTTCTACTCTACCATTACTTACTATATTTGACAGGACAATATCGGCAATATACCTTCAAAAACCTTTAGGTTTTTTGAAATTTGAAAAAATGAACACTTAGCATTAGAACCATTAAAAGGGCACAACAAAGAATGTTCTTCCTGCATCAACTTAGGAAATTTAAACTGCCCCAAGAGTTGTTAATATAGATCTACAGAGGAATTATTGAGTGTGTCACCTGTACTTCAATCACTCTCTGGTTTGATAAAGCAAGTAAATAGGATAAGATAGTTACAGACTTAAAGGATAGTTAGAACTACAGAAAAACCTATTGCAACCTATTGTCAAAAAGCTAATAAATTATAATCTATAGAAGACCTGAATACTGTGTGAGTCAGAAGAAGGGCTGAGAAAATGTCTATGGACTCCTTACATCCTGGACATAAACTGTTTCAATCCACCCCTCAGGATGCTGCTTATAGGGCATTGCCAAAACAACTAGACACAGAGACAGTTGAACACCTAATCCTATATACATTGAGCACGTTGTTGTTTTGCATATACATTGAGAGCTTCTGCACCAGAGACAAGTCCCTGTTTCTCATCACACTTGGCCAAATAAAGTACTCCACATTCTAATTCAGCCATACCTGGAGGGCCACAGGTTTACCACCATAACAAAAATCATGGAAGTCACCCTTCCACTCATTATTATTGCTCTCATTTATCCCTCATTCTTATTATAAAGGCTCTCAAGCTTGTTATAAAATTATATATCTGTCTTACAATTAGCTTGGGACATAATGGGACATAAATGCAAGTAATAAGCCAATAAATAAAATAAATTGCTTCCTAATTTCCCCAAAGGTATCTGCATTTCTAAATTGTCACCTAATATCACTTCCTACAGGAGTGGGCTTTTATTAATTCCTTACCTTCTTGTTTTAATTATATAAACATTGAAAGAAAATATCATAGAAGTAACATGAGAGAAAAGCATCCTTTTGAGGAACATTAACTTTTAAAAGGCAATTCAAAAGCATTATGAATGGGTCAAACAGAAATCAGTTTACCAGTAATCCTGCACCTATATTCAGCAGAAAATAATAGATCAGGCTTCAGCACTGCACGGGAAATTTTTAACTAAATTTGATAGTGACCAATTTTTCTATGTGTACAATAAAAAAATCTTATGCATGGGAAATCATACCACTTGGTAGTATGCCAATGGATCTATTGCATTGATTAGTTACTTTGATGTAGTGCTTAAGGCACCAAGCTTGAAATTAGCCCTGCCTTAAATAAAAAACTGGCTGGGTGATTTTGGACTAGCCACTCTCTCTCAGCCCAACTTGCCTCACAAGGTTACTATTGTGGGGAAAATGGGAGGAGAAAGAAATATTAGATATGTTCACCACCTTGAGGTACCAGTACTTATAAAAATAATGAAGGTGAGGTCTAAAAAACATGAATAAATCAATTGCACTTCCAGAAAATTGCCAAAAATATATTATAATTACAACATAGTATTCTAGAACTATAAATATTACTATACAACTGATCTATGCTCTTTTTGAGATACATCAGTACAGTAATAGAATCCCCGGAGTGACAGATCTAGGGCCATCCAAAAATATTGTTGAATAGGCATAATGTAGGTTTCTGTAAAGTCATTGCAGAGATATACTGTACAGCATTTGAATAATAGTTGAAATTCTTCCTTGGAAATTGCACAGTGCCATTTTCACAGTAATCAGATGCTTAATGTATTATTACCATGGTTACTGGCATGAATTATCTCTGTGTGTTTTATATGTGTGTGTGAGAGAGAGAGAGTGAGTGTGTGTGTATGTATGTATGTATGTATGTATGTATGTATATATATAAAACCAATCAGCTGTATCTGGTTCAAAATTCTACAGGAGACACTTGAATGCACCAAATTTTGAATTCTTAAGACTGCACTTCAAGGATTGACTGCAAGTTTAGATCATATCTGGTAAAATTACTGAATATGCTTATTGGCATTTATATAAGTGTCCTGGAATTTTTTTTTTGTCTGGTCTCCATAATGTTGATTCTTGCAGCCCAAGAACAAGCCATCAGAATGAATGCAATTAAAGCCAGAACAGAAAAATCTGCTGATGACCCCAAATGCAGACTCTGCAAAGAAGCAGACTGTTTTGTTTGAGCAATGAGAGGCTGAACCAGAGCTTGAGTGCAACAATACTTTATTTTACAATAAAGGGCTGACCGTGCTTGCCAAGCCTGGAACTGGCTCGCAGCAATCAGCAACCGGTTGGACCCCGCAGCCTGCTTTTATAGCTGGCTGCTGGGGAGAGCCAACCAATGGGAATGGGGGAAATAACGCCCACGTAAAGTGAGTGGACCTGAGTGAGAACTCCTTGAGTCCTCAGGACATAACACCCCTTCCCCAGATGCGAACATGCATAGTCCTTGAGGTAGACGGGGGTTGTGTTGGCGCCGGAGCGGCGCAACTCGGGAACATTGTCTGTCTGTTCGGTACCAGTCTGAGATGGTCGAGCCGGCATAGTGTCGCCAACACTCTCTCTGGACTGGGCATCCTCGGGAGACACCGGGTTGGTTACTGGGGTCGAGCTCGTGGGTTGGATCCGGCTGGTCAACTCTCTGGGCGCTGTTGTCCGAGTTTGGGCTGACCGGAGCGACCGCTGGTGAGCTGGTGCAGTGCGATGTGGCCCATGACTGACGACCGCTGGTGCAGACTGCGGGTACGGCATGGGCGGGCTGGCGGATGAGGCGGTTCCCTTCGACTGGAGACTCTGGACTCTTGTTGGCAAGGGTGCTGAGGCGCCTTCTAAGCTGGTCTATATGTCTCCTCCAGACGCGACCATCCTCCAGCCTGACCCTATACGATCTCGGCCCGGTGATGGCGATGACCTCGCCTGGAATCCAAAGTGGGTCCCCAGCGAAATTCCTTGCGAATATCGGTTCCTGTAACAAAAATGTCTAACCCCCAACGTAGAAGCGAGGGGAGAGTCAGGGCAGTATTGTGGGTGCAATCTGTCCAATACAGTCCTCAGGCGCCGGCCCATCAGAAGTTCCGCTGGGGACTTATTGGTGACTGCACAGGGGGTTGAGTGTTGGCTCATCAGGAACCGTGCGAGTTTGTGGTGCCAGTCATCCCTGCCAAACCTAGCGAGGGCCTCTTTGGTGGTCCTGACGGCCCTTTCAGCCAACCCATTACTGGCAGGGTGAAATGGGGCTGTGAAAATGTGGCGAATGCCCAGGTTGGCAGCAAACGGCTGAATTCTACTGATGCGAACTGTGGGCCATTATCGGAGACAATGGAGTCGGGTAGTCCATGTGTAACGAACAGGCGCGTTAACACGTTGGTGATTGCTAGTGTGGTGGTCGTGGATAGCTGCGCCACGTCTATCCATTTGGAATAAGCGCCCACGACCACTAGGAACATCTTTCCATGCACGGGCCTGCCAGATCGATATGGATTCTAGACCAAGGGGCGTTGGCGCTCCCCATCTGGTAGGGGTGGCGATGGGGGAGCAGGACGGGATTCCTGGCAAATGCTGCAGGAACTTACCCAATTGACAATGTCCTCGCTCTAGACCCGGCCACCACACGTAGCTGCGTGCTAACGCCTTCATTCTCACAATGCCGGGTGTCCTCGTGCAGCGCTCCAGGACTCGGGCACGCAGCGAGGTCGGAATGACCACTCGAGTGCCCCACAGTAGACAACCCTGCAAACTGGACAGCTCCTGCATGCGAGTCTTAAAGGGTGCGAATTTGTTATCGACGTTGCCTCCCGGCCACCCTCCTCACCCAGTCGAGCACCTGGGCGAGCGTTTGGTCTGCCTTGGTTTTAGCGGCGATGTCAAGGGCGGTGATGGGTAGGTCCAACTGGGTGATTTCAAAAATGGCGTTGACAGGAGCTGGGTCTTCAGCCGGAGCGGGTAGGGGCAGCGACTGAGAGCGTCGGCGTGGGATAGAGTTTTGCCCGGGCGGTGAATAAGTTTGTATGAATAGGCCGCTAGGAAAAGTGTCCACCTTGTCATTCTAGGGAAAGGACTTGAGGTGTCTGTTTGTCGCCGCCAGTAGGCCCAGGAGGGGCTTATGGTCGGTGACCAGTTCAAGAAATGGCCAAAAAGGAATTCGTGAAACTTTTTCACGGCTGCAACAGCTGCTAGGGCTTCCTTGTCTATTTGGCTGTAATTTCGCTCCGTGGCCGAGAGCATCCTGGAGAAAAAGGCGATGGGGGCCTCGGCGCCATTGGGAGTCTGTGACTAAGGACCGCCCCAATTCCAAAAGGGGATGCGCTGCTGCCAGTACTAAAGGAAGGTTGGGGTCGAATTGGATGAGCACTGCCTCTGACGTAAGTAGTGATTTGACGGCGTTAAACGCCTGGTCTTCTTTGTGCCCCCAGTGCCACGGTGACTTTTTGTCTAGTAATCTGTGTAGGGTTCGGCTACTGAGGCTTTATGGGGCAAGAAGGATGCATAAAAGTTTAGGAGCCCCAAGAAAGCTTGTAGCTCCATTTTGGAGGTCGGTGTGGGAGCTTTGTGGATCGCCCTAACCTTGGACTCAGGGGGTGAATGCCAGAGGCGTCAATTTTATAACCCAGAAAGTCCACCTGTCTAGTGGCAATGGCACATTTTTCTTTTTTTAACCTGAGGCCATGCTGTCTGAACCTCTCTAACACTGCTCGCACTCTCTGGAAGAGTTGGGGTCTGTCCCTGGCCGAGACCAAGATGTCGTCGAAGTAGGGTACTACACCAGGGAGGCCCTGTAAAATCCGGCCCATGAGGGACTGAAAAATACCCGGGCAACACTTACGCCAAATTGGAGACGCTTGCATCGGAAGGCACCCCTGTGAGTGACGATGGTCTGAAGTTCCGCTTGTTTGGTTATCAACAGGGAACTGTTGATATGCTTTGAGACATGTCCAATTTAGCAAAAATACTGCCCGGTTCGAATGTGTGCAATAAGTGCTGAATGACGGGCACAGGGTAGGCGCTAACTTGTAAATATTTATTGATTGTTGTCTTGTAGTCCGAGCAAATTCTCAGGCTACCATCTTTTTGAGGGGTGTGACAATGGGCGTCTCCCACTTGGCGAAATCTGTTGGCTCAATGACCCCTTGTTTTAGTAGCTTATCCAATTCAGCCTAGTTTTGGTCGAATAGCAAATGGAACTCTACGTGGTTTTAATCTGATTGGGACTGCCTGGGGGTCAACGGTGAACGAGATGGGGGTTCCATTATAACACCCCAGCTCCTCACTGAACACATCTGCGTAGTCAGCGAATAAGAGTCAGTGTCTGAGGTTGAGACAGCATGGACTCCTGTTAACCCTAGGCCGAGGTGGGGAAACCAATCGAGCCCCAATAAGGTGGGTAGATTGCCGTTAACTACCACTAGAGGTAGGTGGCCTTTAAAAGCTCTAAAACTGACAAAGAACTTGCCTCTGCCGATCACGGGAATGGCCTTCCCTGGTAGTCCTTCAGACCGAACTGGCATCTCTGAAGCCGGGTAGTAGATAGGCTGGGGTGGAGTCTCTTGAGGGTGTTCCACGAGATTATTGAGAGCGCTGACCCTGTGTCAACCTCCATGTGGCACGGTTTACCTTCTAGGGAAACGGAGAGAGAAATTTTACTAACAGTGTGGCAAGTACGCCTGGCAAGGCGGTGCGTGCGACAGTTTAATACTTGCCTCTGTGGTCCCGAGTGCGAGGACGGGGTCTGTGTGCAGCGCTTTGGGGGCTTGGCAGACTCTCGCAATGTGCCCCTCTTATGGCAGTTGTTGCAAACGGCTCCTTTAAACTTGCAGGTGGCCCTTTGATGTGATCCCCACAGGCTAGGCACAGAGTGATGTGCTTGGGTGGACCGTGTATTCTTGTTTGGCCCCTACCTGCGACCGTCTGTCATTGGTGAGGCGATGGACATCGCTTCATCGTTGTGGGCTTCCTCCGCTTCCACCTCTTCGGAATGGACTGGGAACGCTGCTGCTAGCTTGGCGCTTGGGCCCTGAATTTCGGTGGCTGAGTTCGTAGCTAGCTCGGCTGCTAGGGCCTCCTCTACGCTTGCGCGAGGTTGAGGTCTTTTTTAGCTAGCAGTCGCCTCTGTAGGTTGAGATCCTTGACCCCACAAACTAATTGATTGAGGAGCATGTCCTCCAGGTATGTTCCAAACCCGCAGTGCAGGGCTGCTGTTCTGAGGCGGCCATATATTGGTTGATGGTCTCCTTACTTGATTGCTTCCTCATTCGGAACGTGAACCTCCTGGCGATTTGTGAAGGCCTGGGAGCGTAGTGGTTTGTGAGGATCTCAAGCAACTTCGGACCACGGAACGTTTTCAATTCTCTCGGCGCCACGAGTGCTGCAGCGGTATCAGTAACGGTGGCTCCGCAGTAGATTAGGAAATAGGATTTTTTCCAATGCTCTCCCGCATCCGCCAGGCCGACCGCATCGATGTAATGATTGAAACGGTTCTTATACGATTCCCACTTCTCTTCGTCTGGTTTAAATGCCGTGAATACTGGATTGGAACTCATGGTGCTGGAACGGCTGGGCTACCTGCGGAAAAATCTCTCTGGGACTACTAACGCTCATGAGTTACTAGTGATATCAGCTCTGGAGAGGTTTTTTTGCTACCCTCTCTTTCTCTCTCTGGGTTACCACGTTGGCTGTTAGCCGTTGGAGGTGTCTTGATTCGCGCCAAAAAAAAGTGGGCGTTAGTGACTCTCTACAGCGCTGTGCTGTGATTTCTACTGGCTCGAAATTCAAATGACACCCGTTTGAATTTCGCGCCAATGCAGAGCGGCTGCGGCTCGCAGCGCTTCACTTTCCCCGTAGCGGGGCTAACAAGCTGCTACAGACGCTTTCCTATTTGACTCAGACCGCTTTCTGGCTGCGGATCTGCGTTTGCTCTTTTGATCGCTCGTTTGTTAGCTGACCGCTCTCTGGTTGCGGATCAGCGTTTCCTTGTCGCCAGCCGATCACTCTCTCTGGGCTGTAGATCGGTGGCTAGTGACTCAGCGGTTGCAAGGTGCTTCTGGTAGCCATCCCATCCTCGTCGCCAGTGTTTTGTTTGAGCAATGAGAGGCTGAACCAGAGCTTGAGTGCAACAATACTTTATTTTACAATAAAGGGCTGACCGTGCTTGCCAAGCCTGGAACTGGCTCGCAGCAATCAGCAACCGGTTGGACCCCGCAGCCTGCTTTTATAGCTGGCTGCTGGGGAGAGCCAACCAATGGGAATGGGGGAAATAACGCCCACGTAAAGTGAGTGGACCTGAGTGAGAACTCCTTGAGTCCTCAGGACATAACACAGACGAAACCACATACTGAGCTGTTGCAAGACAATCGCTCAGACTGACTACAATGTCACAACACAGTCGCACAGATGGTCCACTGGAACTTGTGTCACAACTACCATCTGCCTGTAGTAAAGAACTGGTGGCAGTGGTGGGATTCAGCCAGTTCGCACCAGTTTGGGAGAACCAGTTGTTAATGTTCTGAGCAGTTTGGTGAACTGGTTGTTGGAAGAAATCATTAGGGCAGAGATTATTTGAATCCCACCACTGACTGGTGGGATCATAAGCCTGAGAAAGTGGTTGAAAATGAGCATGCAAAATTACTGTGGGACTTCCGAATATAGACTGACAAAGTTTTGGAATACATTACCCCGGATATCACAATTGTGGAGAAGAAAAAAGTGTGGAGCATTGACATTGCTATACCTAGTGACAGCAGAATCGATGAGAAACAACTTGAAAAAATCACCAGATATCAGGACTTGAAAATTGAACTGCAGAGACTCTGGCATAAACCAGTGCCGGTGGTTCCAGTGGTACTCGGCACATTGGATGCTGTGCCTAAAGACAAGCACTTAAAAACAATTGGCGCTGGCAAAATCACCATTGGTCAGCTGCAGAAGGCCATCATACTGGGATCTGCTCACATAATCTGCTGATATGTCACACAGTCCTAAACGCTTGGGAAGTGTTCGACTAGTGATTTGTGATATGAAACCCAGCATAGTTATCTTATTTGCTGAGTATAATGTAGTTTTTTGTGTATAATAACAACAACAACCTTTATTGTTATTGTACATATATACAATGAAATTGATTTTGCTCCTGCTAGTGCTTTCCATAACAAAAATACAATACAACATAAATAATATAGAAAATGGTCCTTATACAAGTAATTAGGGAGAAACCAGCCATATGTTTCCATGTATGCCTGGAGTGATTATAGTTGTATTTAGGAATCTGACAGCCCGTGGATAAAAGCTGGTTTTAAAACCTGTTTGTCTGGCTGGCTATATTTCTGTGTCTTCCACCCGATGGTAAAAGTGAGAAAAGACACTGACCAGGATGTGAATCGCCCCTAAGTATCTTCCTCACTCTGCTGAAACAACGAGACCTGGCGAGTGGTGTTAGGGGACAATGATTTCCCATGCAGAATTTATCACTCTCTGTAGTGCCTTCCTGTCCGCAGCTGTTGTACCATACAGTATATAAGGATACTTTCTATCATAGATTGATAGAAAGAGGTCATCAGCCGTTATTCCACCCGATTTTTCCACAGGACTCTAAGGAAATGAAGTCTCTGTTGACCCTTCCTAACCACCAGAGACGTGTTGTATTTCCAGGTGAGGTCTTGACTAATAAGCACTCCCAAGAATTTAAAAGAGGAAACCCTCTCCACACATTCCCCCTTGATATACAGTGTGGCAAGTTCCTGTCTCTGCTTCCGGAAACCCAGCACCATCTGTCTTGCTAGATTTTAAATGTAAACTGTTTTTTAAAGACCATGTGGATAGCTTCTGGACTTCTTCCCTGAATGCTGATTTGTCCCCTCCAGTTATAAGACCCAGCACCGTTTTATTGTCTGTGAACTTTATTATATGATGTTGGATGGATCAGAGGATAGGCAGTCATGTGTATATAGCGAGTACATATAGCGAGGATCAAAACAGTTCATGACAGCAGCTGCAACTCTATGATTAAAACCCCACCTCTTTTTCACATGTAATATGATTTTTTGTTTAAAAAGGGCAGAGCTTCAACTGCACAATCACATTTTCCATTTCAACCTTTTTCACCATCCTCTCTGGATGCCTCTGTTTACCGATTAAATGCAAGACAGGAAAAATACATGGTGCAAAATATAACAAGCCCAACTACAACCAAATGGAGATATCAGCTTAAAGTGTATTGCTATATCTGATATGTTTACTAGAATAAATCTCATTTTTTAAAAAAGCTACAAAGGGTCTTCAATGCCCCTAAGAGTAGTCCATCTCCTCTATTGCTGAAGCTATGTTGTTTCCCAGAACTTTGCAGGGCTGAAATGTCTGGCTGAGTTTTATAGGTAGTTCCTCAGAGACATGCCAGGTCCCCCATCATGTGGGATAAAGAAGATTTAATTGCTATGCACAGGCAATTTCTCCCTCCCCTGCCATCCTATTCACAGCATCCAAGTCTTGCCCAACAGCCAAACAACAATCTTTTCTTTCTGTTCCAATGGGGGACATGCTTAAAAGACTCTGGAGCTGGCAAACAACTGCTTTGACCTTCATTTTCGGGGCAGGGCAGGGGTTGCACAGAGAGGGAATTATGTTTGGAGAAAAGCCAGGGACAAGAAGAGCCACAATCTGTTCTATAGTTACATGGTTGTAAAATTCTTCCAAATAGCAAGTTATGGTACTTGGGTGTAGCTGGGTATTGCTGAACAGGACAATCATGATATAGGATAAGGTGTTATAAGGGCATCAATATATATGTGGCAGCAAGATTATAAGTGCAAAGGCATGGAGACTATGAATACTGTAACTCAACGCAACATATACAGTATTGTAGTATGGCAGTTAGTAAAGATAGTCCTTCACTTACATTTTGTTTAGTGACTGTTCGAAGTTACAACAGTACTGAAAAAGGTGACTTATAACCGTTTTCCACAATTACAAATGTAGCATATCCACGGTCACTTAATCAAAATTCAGACACTTGGCAACTGATTCATATTTATGACTGTTGTAGTGTCCCGAGGTTAGGTAATTCCACTTTGCAGCTGTTTGACAAGCCAGTCAATGGGGAAGCCAGATTCTCTTAACAACATGATTACTAACTGAATAACTGTGGTGATTCACTTAACAACTGTGGCAAGAAACATCGTAAAATGGGGCAATGCTCACTTAACAACTGTTTAGCTTAGCCACAGAAATTTGAGACTCAATTGTGGTTATAAGTTGAGTACAGTATTGAAATTTCAGATCTCGACTGTTTAAATTCTGTTGAGTGGTGTTAAAATTGTTGATCATGAGCATGCATGTCATTTACTCAGTGGTCCACAATCCTTGAGGTTGGTGGTCTCCCATTTGGAATTTGAGGGGAATGTAGAGTGTACTAGCAATGTGAAAGATTGTGGATCTTTATTCATATTAAGGCTGATAATGTTCTAGTTTATGAGAATCTATTTGCCATTTGCTTAACTCCAATGCAGTAATTTTTCTAGATCTCTCCAAACCAAGTTTTGGTTTACAATGCATTATTTTTATTTTGCATGAAAGTTTATGGATCTCTTTTGGGGCACAAGCATTCATAGAAATTAAGGTGGTGAGGGAAGCTAATGCAAGTCAGATGCCCCCTTTAATTATTTTTTAAAATGCAAACTATCAAGCAATAAAGTCATTTTTTTAAGCTGTGTTTTCTCCACATGTTCATTGCTTGCTCCAGCAACTGTAAGATTTCTTTATCACCAGCCACAAATGACAGTAGCCCAGATTTGGTTTAGCAGGTTGAGATTATAACTTGGAATTTGCACCCCAGCTTTAAATCAACCACATGCAAGTTGAGACTTCCCAGAGTTATAGTCCAACATATTGAAGAATAAACTTGTTCACTCTCGGTTATAACACTGTATAAAGCAGTTCCTACCCTACTTCAGAATACATTAATAAAATCAAAATTCTCTGCCTTATGTTTCTTGCTTTGTTTTTGGTAAGTAGAGGAAGAAGTGGGGCAATGCTTGAGAGAAAGATTAGCTAAAGGGTTTGTTAACTGAAATCAAGGATAGCATTCAGGCAAATAGGACACAAGTCAATAAGCTTCTGGTTACTCTAGGTTCTGGAGGTCCATCCCCTGTTGCACCTTGCTGGAGCAGCACTCAAAAGCCTGAGAATGAACATAGAGACTAGGTCAAAGCATAAGCTTCCTATATATTCTTTCTGTGACAGACCTGGATACATTTGGAAATATAGTAACCCCCTTCCCCCAAAGCCAAAAGTCTTCCTCATCCTCCATTGTTATTTTTGTTCTGTCTGTTCATTTGATTTTTACCATTGGATAAACACATTTAGGCTTTCACATGAAAAATCTCTTTGAGTGGTATCATCAAGTCATGGATAAAAGCATATAATAAAAAGATAAATCCCAAGCCAATTGGTAGAAGTGACACTATCTCAGACTATCTACTTCAGATACTAATTTGATGGAGGAATCAACAACTCCAAGGCTCTTGGTGTGGCCAGAATTAACTTTCCAAGGACCAAAGCATCCTCTGTAGACAAGATACAAAGATATTCTAAAAAAAAATCTCATATGAACAGATATACAGATGGTTTGTGTTATGTATTGAGTGTATGTGGCTGCATTGAGCCCTGCTGGAGTGAGGCTGGCTTTGGTTGACCCTGGCTGTTGACTCCAGCTGTTTTGGAGGGAAGCTTGGAGCATTCGTGTTTGGGTGGGCTTTTTCAAGTGCTATGATTGGTTGAGGCCCTGTAGACCTAGAGTATGGATTGCAGGTGTTTGCTTGCTGTTCCTCAGTTCCAGTTTTGAGTCAATGTAGCTATGCTGGTCTGCTTCTTGCCTACTGAAGCCCACTACACAATAATTTGGGCTTGCAATTCCTATATCACGCGACTTTAGACCAGGAGTGGGGAATTATGGCTCCTTTTGACCTATGGACTGTGACTCCCAAAATTCTGGGCATTGAAGTCCACAGGTCATAAAGGGACCATAGTTCCCCATCCCTGCTTTAAACAGTAGATATTTAGAATGGTATAGAGTTGGTAAAGTAGAAGGCAGAATGTGACTTTCAGCATAAATAAAAGCATTACCCCTGGAGCAATGTATGATCTAAAAAGGATCTTTGGAAGCTTTTGCTGGCATGAAGTTCTTTAATCATGTACTACTTGTGCCATCTATAGTTTCTCAAAGTTCTCTTTGACAGAAGTTTTCAACTATTGCTTCCCCTCCCATCCCACACCACATTAGCTTTGATTTCTTTGTTTTTGTCAATTTCTTTCCTTAGGACACTGTGTTCTTTCAGCAATTCTCAGTTTTCCAGACAATGGCAGTCAGGCTGGGAAGTTGGTATCAATCTTGTAATGATGAGCATGTAACTGGACAGTTTAGGACAGGGCATAGAGTACAGAGCTGCTTCTGTTCCAAGAAAAGAGTTCATGCTGTGGCCTCAGGTCTATTAGTAAGGCCCTTTATGGGACTGTCTGCTTCTGGCTCCAGAGAGACGCAGGGCCCGGTCAGCCAGGACTGTTCACAAAATTGCGGGGGGGGCAGACTTGTAGTTAAGCAAGAACTGGAATAAGATGAGACAGCTGCAGACTAGGGGTGAAGTAGGCAGACTAGCAGTTGGCTCAAAGTCTTTCCCAACCATGGTAATTTCCAGACAATTGGGAGCATCAAGGCCTATTTGCAATTAAAATGGTACTATATAATAGTGAGATAGGAAAGATCTGACCAATACCGTAAATGAATATGCATTGTAATTGGCAAAATCATTTATTATTTGAGAGCAACCAATCTTATGTCTGCGGTTCACCCACTTATTCCAGCAGGACCAGAAACTAAGAACCCAGTTAATGCCAACAATGATGTGACTCATTCTTGCTGGTTCTTTTTGCCATTTTCTCCTTTTTTTATTCTTAGAAAAGTAAACTGGTTATTTAAAGTACAATTTATCCTTATTTAGTTCTTAATCTTGTTCAAACAAGAGAAAGATTTTGACATATAGAAGCACTGTCTCAGGTCAGACATGTGTGATGTTAGAATGAATTAGTCTTGAGTAATAGCAACTTTCTTCAAGATGGGATTTATCATTCAAAACCTGAGAAAACTTTGGGAAGGCTAAGTACATATATAGAAGTATTTTCCAAGCAAGATCTAGTCTGGTATCACTTTATAAAACTAAGATAACTGATTATGTGCCCACTCTTGTTAGTCTCTTTTAATGGCACCAGGTATATCTCCTACTTGTATTGAAAAAAAATAATAATCTAAATTTATGGGGGATCAGTTTTGTCCCTGTCTTCAAAGATCTGCTGGAACTGAAAGTCAATCAGAAGTTTAAAATTAAATTTAAATCTGATTTAATTAGTTTTTCAGCTATCTGTTTATGAAATGAATCAGACTCCTAGCATTTGGATACTTAAAGAAAATGGGGTAGATTGCTGAGAATGAGATAGTGCTATTCACATTCCAAAAATAATTGCTAAAATTTGCTATATTTCTCAGTCTCACATCCTTTCTTACTCCCTTCCTCTCTTAGACTGAGGTAACTGAAGTGGTTAATGGTTGCAATGGGGGGAGGTGCAAGGGGATCTAACTCTTGATAGCATCATATTGCCTTAACACGTGAGTTTCAAGGAGATGGTGGCCATCATAGGCGGGCAAAGTCATCCAAGTGCTTTTTCTCTCCTTTTGATCAAGAATGCTCAAAACTCTTGCCTAATGTCTTTCTTTTCTCTCTTTGCCAGGGCACAGGGCACTTGGCATTGTAAAGATGAAATATGTTGGGGCCTGGCAGGCAACCCATTCCTCCCCCCTCTTCCAGCCTTTCACAGGCGTATGATCAGGCAGGGGTGGCTAATCCTTCTGCATAAAACCCTGTGCAGCACACATACAGAAAACTCTGAGTTTGCAGAGCCTTCTAAAAGATTTTGACCATGGAAGGACATAGACTCTCATCCTACGGAAGGCGCTTTGGCTCACAAACCACTTCTGCCCACCATGCCTTGAGATTCTTGCCAGGCCGCAGATACTTTCCTCCATCTCCCACTACCCAGTTCTCTGTCACTAAGCTGAAGACAGCCAGGCTCAGTGTCCATTCTGGCCCCAAATTCTCCTCTGACAAGGTGGATTTTTCTTTGGCGGATGCTCTCAACAGTGAATTTAAAGAGATCCGCACCAATGAAAAGGTGGAAATGATGGAACTGAATGACCGTTTTGCCAGCTACATTGAAAAAGTTCGCTTCCTGGAGCAACAGAACAAAGTTCTTGTTGCTGAGCTCAATCAACTTCGAGACAAGGAGCCCAATAAGTTGGCCGACATTTACCAGGAAGAAATGAGGGAGCTACGTCACCAAGTAGACCAACTCTCCAATTCTAAAAACCGGCTGGAAATTGAGAGAGACAACTTGCTGGAGGATCTCAACAATCTCCGGCAAAAGTAAGAAAGACTTTCCCGTTTTCGTGAGGCAGGGGCAGAGCTTTAAAACACAGTATAGTAGTATAGATGGAAGCTGGATGATGCTAAGCTTTAAAATGGTCTACGTCTAGGATTTCCAAAGTGGTCATTAGGGATGATTTAGTCAAGATCTGTATCTTCTGTATTTGAAACCAATTTTCCAATCAATCTGATTAGTTAAATAATTTTAGGGGTATATTTGCACACCTTGCCACATTCTGTTTGGCTATGGAATTGGCCTTAGCAGCTTTCTCCAAACTAGGGCCCTTCAGATATTAAGACAGCAACTCCTAGAAATTCCAGTTAGCTCAGTAGCCTAGAATTGTGAGAACTGCAATTTCAGCACAACCTAGAAATTCCACAGAGGAAAAATACTCCATAGAACACAGAATTTCACAACATGTGATTGAAATCTATTGTTTCATCAGCAAGAAAATTAATAATGGTAGACTTATCTTAGTGATAGCTTCCAAATCATTCTGATCTTCTCCTGCAGTACCAGGAGCAGCAGAGGTTTGGGAGAAACATTTTCCCCAGTAATACAATCTGATAGTGAAATCTGAATCAGCATAACTTAAAAAACTGAGTGTGATTTAATGTAAAGACTTTCCAGAAGGTAAAAAAAACTTGGAGGTAGGTAATTCATTTCATAGGTAGCTTCTAATTATCTGCTTTTCTTATTTCTGAATTATAATTGTTCATTTATTCCTGGGATTCTTCAAGTAGATAGGAAACACGAGTAAATATATACTGTATATATACATAATTTGTCCCAAAGGTGCTTTTTTGTTTTTTCTTTGAAGACGTTTCACTTCTCATCCAAGAAGCTTCTTCAGCCCTGATAGGATAGTGGGAAGTGGAAGAATTAATATTCCTTGCAGACAGCTAGTAATCTGCATCCTTTTAAAGTGTCCTTGAAGAACTTGGAGGTTTATCTGTGTCCTCAGGGTCACCTGAATAGTGCTCCTAGTTTCTGTAGTCTGCAATTTTTTTCTCTGGAAATCCATTCCTACTCCCACACCACTGATTTGACCCACTTCTCTTGGATGAGAAGTGAAACATCTTCAAAGAAAAAAAAAAGTCCAGTTGCCTCCTGAAAAAGCACCTTTGGGACAACGATGACCCGGATAACTGAGAATCTCTACTTTTATACATAATTTGTATATATTGGCTGGTGTGGACTAGAAGGAGAGCTTTTTCTGTAATAGTCCCTGCTTTGTGGAACATCCTCCACTTCTGAAATCAAAGTGGTCCCAACCTTGTTAGTCTTTTGTAAGGCCCTAAAAGTCCACGTTCCCAACCCTGAGATGCTGAATGTGCCAAGGGTCCCATTTCCTGGCTATATTGCTAACAGGACAAATATCTTGCTCTTGTGTATCTTGAATTGGATGTTTTTAATGTTCTTTACTGGTTTTACTGGTTTTTTCCCAGTCATTGACTGAGATGGGTGGCCATAGAAATTAAACAAATAAACAAACATAAAATAAATAACTAAACAAACAACTTTACACCATAGTATAGCATGTTCAAGCCAGCAGAGCCAGTGTAGAAATTAAATTTCCTTTAAGTTAAATGTAACTCATTTCATTTAGTTGATTTGTGTTTATTCCAAATGCTTAACAAAATTTCTTCCTCTAGTCACAATTGAAATTACAAGTCATTGTCAACTTTTGGAGGCACTGCAGGGCAGTACTCAGTTCTGTTGCTCCATCTCCAATTCAGTAGAGTTACTGTCCTCCCTTGAAAGTCAAACTATTTTTTAAAACAAGAGCATTATAAGTGTTATAGTAAGAGCAAACCTTACAATTCTCAAAATCAAGAGAGTGCTGGCCCCATACTAGACAGAAGGAAGCATTTTCCTCAGTTGGCTGACATGACAAAAGATTTCTATCTTTCATAAATAACTTCAGCTACTTTGCTGCATTATATTTAATCAACTACAAAGGAATGTGGAATGCCCAAGCTTCACCAGGACTGAGTGAAGATTTATAAATTGCACATTGAACCAGGGGAGAGTTTAAACTTTGTCCTCTGGGCCAGGTAGCAGAATGACTGCCTTTTTTAAAGGAGATCCCTGATTGTAGAATATGTCAGACAGTTTTTAGATGCTGGGCTGGACTTATCATTCTTGGAAGAATGGTAAGAAGAAGCCTACTGCAAGGGAGACTATGATATGAAATGGATGGGACTATAACCAGTATGAAAGGGAGCAAGGAAAATATATTCCTAGAATTTTGGGGGGAAGCTTCCTAATATAATGGCTTACATAACAATTTGTATATATTTTGTGCCTCCAAATGGCAGTAAACTACATTGCCAGTTTTCAGCCTGGGATAGAGGAGGGCTTCTAGTCAACCATCCTGCGTACACAGCAACAGCACAAACAGTTCCACCTGATGCAGACCAGTAGGAAGACAGCTATAGCATCCTACAAGCTATAGTTTGTTTGGATTTAAGCTGAAGACTTGCCTAGAATAGAATTTTTATTTATTTACTTGTATCCTGCCTTTATTACTTTATTAAAAAACTCAATGCAGCAAAGATATCCATCACATTTTCCTCCTCCTGTTTTCTCCATAACAACAGCCCTGTGAGGTAAGTTGGACTGAGAGAGAGTGACTGGCCCAAGATCCATCAGGTGGTTTCATGGCTAAGGCAGGACTTGAACTCACAGTCTCCTGGTTTCTAGCCTAATGTTTTAACCATCAGACCAAATTGGCTCTCTGTATGATTTTATAGCACCTTGCTCCTCAATATTATGGCTATTCATACGCGCTCTAAAGAACTGTACATGTAGGTTTCTTGCTGACCAGTTAAAATTATAGAATAGATAATAGATAGCAAGAAAAGAGAATAGCTAGCTCTGAAAAAATATAAAAATAAAAACATTTCACATCATTTTCTCCTCTGGAAATTGCATATTTTCAAAGTGTCTCTCTTAAGAACCAAGTGTTAAAATCAGTTAAAAGTCCTGACATTAAGAGAGTGAAAGGTGAAAACTGTTAATCACATCTTACTATATTTGTCAGATTCCCAGATCACACAGCCACACAAAGCACAGAAACCTGGAGTCTTCTCCAAGTTTCCTTCCTCACAATGGCTGATGGAAGAGGAAAAGTTGATTTCCCTCCTTGCAACTCCTGCTGGGCCTTCTGTGTATTCCTAATAAAAATAAGTTATTATAATTATTATTATTATTTGAAACCTTTACTGCATGCAGAAGTCTGGAGGAAAAGTGTATATGAACTGCAGGGAATTTGCAAAGGTTTGAGTGGAGGCATTGAACTTGATGTTTGCCCTTGAGTATAGCCTCTAGTGGAAGAGTACTGATCATTCAATAACCCACTTTACTTTTCCACCTTTCTCTCTCTCTCTCTCATTTAAGATTACAGGATGAGATTAATCTGCGCCTTGAAGCTGAAAGCAATTTGTCTTCCTACCGACAGGTAAGGTGGCAAAATGACAAGTCCTGTCTTGGAACAATGAAAAGGAAATACAAGAATTCCTCACAATTGTTGCCTGATTTGAGACGGTGGTTCTTTTGTTGTATTTTACTTCAGGGGTATTTACTAGTAGAGAGTCAAAAAAGTCAAGATGGTGGTGATCAAAGTCCTGCTCTTTTTTATGTGCATTGCAACACATGCACAAAGGGTGAGATTTCAATCATATGGTTGTGTTCGCCATAATATAGCCATCATGACACTCTGAGGACACCTTTTGCACAGGGAACTATTCAAATCTTGAAATTAGGTTACTTGCATGATAGTAGCAGCAGCCCATTGAGTGTGTTCATTTTTTCCTGATGAACTTTAAATGAAGTAAGAAATACATATTCAGGGATTTAGTATCAAGCATTCACTGTCCTCTGGCCTATTCAGACAGTTGCTGTTTATTCTGGACTTCATCTACTCTATTCTGTCTGTTTTAATAGATAATATCAATCAGGAGTGTGTCACTTTTTCTGAACAAGGAGCAACATTTGAAACGGACCCCAAGAGGTGTGCTTCAAAGTGTAATGGATGGATCCAAGATAAAAATTAGAAACCACATGTATATTTTAATAATTATGTTTACATGGGTAAAATTACATATGATTAATATGATTACTCATGTTATATGGAGAGTCATAAAGAAGGTCTTTTTAACCTCCTGAATATTACTTGTTCTCAGATGAGATCCAAACAAGTGAATACCGTATTTCCCCATGTATAAGCCACCCCTTTTTTCCAAAATTTTCAAGCCCAAAAAGTAGAGGGGTGGCATATACAAAGCAGGTACACTTTTTATACGTGAAAAATGCATAAAATAATAAAGCAGGAATAAACTGGTTTTCCAGCAGTATGCTTACTACTTTTTGTAAAAATTGTACGTGATGATACGATTACGAGTGCGAGTACGCGATAGAAATGCATACGCTAGGCATCGGCCTGAATGCTTCGCTTCCTACTCTGCGTTCGATGCGTAGATTGCTAGCGTCGCCGCACCGCTTCGGCGTCATGACCGAAGTTGTAGATCTAGACGTCGAATTTTGTTTCTTTGTAAATTTTCTTTCTTCATAACTTGTTTCTCTAATAAAATATTTTTTTCAAAACTTCACAGTCCAAAAATTGGGGGGGGTGGCTTATACAAAGGGGGTGCTTATACATGGGGAAATACGGTATTTACAACTTTTATCATTCACTTCCTGAACTATAGACATCATTCCCACATATACTGTATATGTCCATACATATTTAACAATATAAACTAGCTGATTAGATAAAAATACACTACTTTGCACTTTGCTATGCCATATAAAAATACAAAGAAATACCCTACCACAAATGGTGCTTTGCTCTGTTTGATAGCTCTGAAGTTAACAAGGTAAAAGTTGTAGGAAATTTGGGAGAAATGTGTCAGAGTATAGTCGTAACAGGGTCATGTCGTGATGATAGATAAAGATGTATTTTGATCCCACTAGATGGATCACTTTAAGGAAGAGAATTCATAACCTACCTGCCTCCCCACTCTTTAAGAAAAACACCAGTATATTAGTTGCCTAATTCCTAAAGAAGGAGATAGTAAAAGCATATTTTCAAACAATTCCAGATAAGAAGGAAAAAAGAGGACAGCAGAAAAAGCTAATGCAACCAAATAAAAACTTTACTGAAAATCTGCACCCAAAAATGCACCCAAATAACAGAAAAAGAGTCATATCACAAAAGAATAATAGAACTAAGTAGCCTGAGATTAATATTATGAACTGCTTTAGTTAGTAAAGGATGCTAAAAAAAAATATCAAAAATGACTTCTTTAAATATGTTCAAAATAAAAAGGAGAAGAAAAGCATCATATTATCAATTGGTCAATGAAGAAGATCAAATGCTACGGGAAAAAAAAGACAGGGCTGTTCAATTCCTATTTAATTTCAATCTTCTCCAACAAAAATAAGAGTGTATTCCATCAGGAAGTTGAGAAGAGCAGGTTGAAGGGACAGGACCAAAACCTGAAATTGATAAAAAGATAATCAAGGAATACTTATTTACTTTAAATGACTTTAAATCTCCAGAGCTAGATGAACTATACCTAGCTACTCAAGAAACAACTTGTTGATAGTCTGGCTGAATACTTTTTAATCTTTGAGAAATTGTTAAGAATCAGCGAAATGTCAAGCATCTGGAGACAGCAAATAATATCACAGTCTTCAAAAGAGGGGAAAGGATGCTGCAACAAATTACAGACCTATCAATCTGGCACTGATACCCTAAAAGATTCTTGACCATTTGGAAAGAATCTTGAAAATAATACTGTATAATTATCAGAAATCATTATCAATTTGACAAGAGCGTTGAATTAGTTGTCTCTGTTTCTCTCTTTGATTCCTTCAATCAGTATTGACTCCTAGTGACCCTGTCTGGACAAGTCCTGCAGGTTTCTTGACAAGATTTTCGAATTGGTTTGCTATAGCTTCCTTCCTAGGTTGAGAGAAAGTGACTTTCCCAAGATCACCCAGGTGGCACTAGAATTCAGTCTCCCAGTTTCTAGTCTGGTGACTTAAGTAACACTGTATACCAACTGTCTCTCTTTTGGGGGTTCTGTACTATTCAAAAGCTTCTTTAAACTCTTAGACGAAGGTGAAAAAACCATGTATAACATCTGCAGATGATCCACAATTATGTAAGATAGGAATCTCTAAAAGATAGAAATAAAACTCAAAATCATTGCTTTAAGTTAGAAAAATGGGCTGAAACAAATAAAATTTAACCAAACGAAATGCAAAATTTTCACTCAGGAAATCAAATCAAAAGCACAGATATGTGTGCATTAATATGGATACATGCGAAAAAGAACTTAGAAGGGAATGCAACAGTAAATTGAATGTAAAGTAGTAGTGAGATATAACTTCAAAAAAGGCAGATATAATTTTAGATTGCACCAATGAAAGACTACCATAATTTCCAAGATATCCAGCAATTCTCAGGCCAAACAAAAGTATTATGTCTCCAGCTTTCAATGTTGGGAAAACACTGGACAAAAATCCATGAAGTTGGAAAGGCAAGTAGAACAGGCAGGTGCAGGTGTTCTGCAATAGGCAGATATTTTGGCAATACTGTAAGAGGTTTCATGCAATTCTGTAAACCAGCTTACTTACCTACCTGGGTCATTACTGAAAGCAGTTTTGAAATATGGGGATGGGTATATGAAATATTTATGACCAGGCCTGGTGTCAAGTCTAATAAATCAAATGAACACATGTGATAACTACATAGTAAAACTGGTAACAACCTCGTAACCTGTCCCAGTCTTTTTCTTCTGTTACATTTAAGAGATCTTAAAAGAGACTCAAGCCATTCTGAAATAAGGCCATAGCAAATGCAGCCTCTGACCTAAATGGTGTATTGAATTTCTACATTATCTTATTTTTTTCCCCAAACCAATTTTGTGCAGTTTTGCTTGTAAACAAATCTATAACGTACTATTTTATTCCTTTCTTTTTAAGTAGTTAATGAATTTCTTCTTATTCACTTGCTACCGTATTTCCTAATTATCTTAATTAATCAGCTCCAGTTCCCACTGAGAATTAGTGGATGGTGCGAGAATAGGATAATATATTTTATTACTAGGTTAGATTTGCAATCAAGGAAAAAATATCCTATACACAAAACAGAATTTTTATGAATGGGTCATGCGCAATAGCAGTCTTGCCCCCACCCCTCTCCCCCACAGGAGATGGAACAAAGTGCCTTTCTGGAGAGAGCTTTGTTGCACACATTAGATTTCCCAAGAGAAATAATGGCATATTTCACATTCACATCATAAATGTATCTTCTCTGAACTGAGTATGAAAAGTGACATTCCTCAATAGAGGATCAATCCCCAAACTACCTTTTGTGCTGTCTATACTTCTGAAGTTTAATAAGATATTGTTTATCAATAAAAGGATTCAAAAAATGTCTTATTAATAAAATTATTCAGGAAATACATATGGGGTGGGTATAATTGCATTCAAACATCATTTATCAATGCTTGTTGTTTTAACTGTTCCTATACTGTTTGTATCCTTCTATTTTAAATAATGCTACACTTTTTAAAATGAATGTGTTTTATATGATTACTATAATGAATTGCTATTGAACAATGGGCAAAAATGGCAGCATTGAGTCAACCTCTTGATCTGTTCAATACATCTCCTCATCAATGGATTAATTAAAACAGGGTCTAGTACAGCCCAGTGCCGAGGCTTGGCTTTTCCTCCCTAACTAGCATATATAGGTTATCCTCAACAATTTATTTAGTGACTTTTTAAAGTTACAATGGCACTGAATGAGTGAATTACTCATAATGACCATTGCAACATTCCCATGGTCATATGATGAAAATTGGCATCTATCTATGATGGTATCAGTGGTCTGGGATTGTTATTTGAATCCTTTCCAGCCAGTTTCCAAAAACAGTCAATGGAGGAAGCTGGGGTCACTTAATGACCACATGATTCCCTAAACAACTGTAGTGATTCACTTAACAACCATGGAAAAAAGTTTGTAAAACTATGCCTGATTCATTAATGCCTTGCTTAGCAACAGGAATCTTGGCCTCAATTGTTCTCATAATTTAAGGGCTATCTGTACAGTTAATCCTCATTTAGCACTAACTATTGGGATCAACAACTCAATTGTGAAGCAAAGTAGTTGCTAGTAAAATCAGAACTCTGCTTACAATCTTACTTGAGTTCTCCCTTGCTATACAGACTTGCAACAATCGCAAATGCAAGGACAGGTCACAAGGTTACTGTTTATCATATATCTGCAAGAAATTGTTGCAACCAGAAGTAACAATCGTAATTGCAAAGGGTTGCTAAATGAGGCAGTCACTAAACAGACTACCTGTATTATTGTGGTGCTAAAAGAAATTGAATGGGGATGGTTTTCCCTCTCATATCCCAGTTTCTCTGACCCCACAGGATGTTGATGCTGCTGCTTTAGCCCGGATTGATCTGGAACGCAAAATTGAATCATTGCAGGAAGAGATTACATTCTTAAAGAAAATCCATGATGAGGTACAATAGTCCACCATTGCCATTCTGGTTTTTTTTTTTAAACTGAGTATGGAAGGGAAATTGAAGACTCAGGTTCTTTGCCTTGCTAGACAACGTTTGTTTTTCTTTAATATCTACAATCAGGCTGGGTTTATACATTGCACAATGCCATAATTGTTTGGTTTTGTTTTAGCATGTTTGAATCCTGATTACTAGACATTAATCCACAAATGTGTGAACTAGATCAGTTTTCAATTACAGCTTCCCATATCCTGATATCCTGAAAATGTGTATGTCTGGCCAGCACATCCAAGACTCATGTTGGGTAGAAATTGTGGAACCTATAATCCCCTACATCTGGACAGGATGAGATTGGGAAATAGTGCCATACAAAATATAATGATGCTAAGTTTTGTTGTTTGGAAATCTAGCCTGCTTGTCATAAGATTCATTAACTGATTATTTTACTTTTGGAAATAGTAATTAAATTCTTTTTTTTCCTTTGTTGCACCGTTATGCTCAATGTTATCTCCCACTCCGATTCTCTACCAAAAAGAATTCCAGAATGCAGTAGGTTTAACTTCTTTTAGAATGGGAATGGAATCATTGGAATGTTACATTACAGAAATCAATAACATTCATAGTTTACCTTCCAATAAATAGTCTTCATAGTTCCAGCATGGCACCCTAGTTGTTAGTCTCAACCTTCCTAGAAACTAAAAATTATTATATTGTGCTGTTTTTATAAAGATATCTTAATCTGTGGATTTAGGAGGAAGAATGAACAATCCAAATTATCAGTCTTCTTATTGTTCTGGTCAAGAGCCTTTCATCATCTTCAGTTAATTCACAAAAATCTTAGAAAGGATTTTTTGCAAAATATCTTGCTCCCTTTTATTTAGAATCTTTTATATTCAACATCTCTGGACTAGAAGCATTCTGAGGAGATTATTTAGTTTTGAGGTACATAATTTTTAATGGGATGAGCTCCACAGTCTTGTTGTGCAGTGTGCGATGGGCAGACAGCAAAGAATATTACAGGGATCTAAGAAAAAATATTATCCTCCGTTCATATATTTCATAATATTCAATTCCATTTGAATTATAGTATGGGGATAAATTAAAAACCAAGACTTTGGAAAGCTGCATGCAACCCCAGTTTCTCAAATTGTACACCCCTAATTTAATCCAGTCAGCAGACCGATAATTGGAAATGGGCATGTTTCTTTTACCCACAGACTATACTTAATTTATTTATATTTGAGCTGGGGGGAAAAAACAGCTCAAAAATGCAGCTTGGGCTGAACTTTAGAATGCTAAATGGGCTTGAACCTGATTAGTTTTTAGATGCAAGGCCCAGCCTGAGATTATATTGTGAAACTGAAAAACACCCCAACCCCTTATATACTGTTGGCAACTGCATGGGTGTCTCCATATAATCATTGGGAGTTAAAATCAACTCAAGAGAAACTTTATTCACTCTTAAAAAAACAAAAAAACAAAGCTTCCAAGTAACTGCCAATTTATGTTTCTCTGCTTGCTTATGAGCTGTAGGCTGTGGCTAATTAGCCTTTAAGCCAGAAGTGTTTATGAAGTTTCTGAGGTGAAAAAAAAGTCATTTGGTCTCTCAGAACAGGAATCACTGTACTTTGTGACTCTCCGATATGATGGAGAGTGTTAAGAGACTCATCTCTATTTCTTAGTCCAAAGCTAAAAGTATAGCCTCACTTATGGAAGATACAAGATATGTCAACCCTACCTCCTAAAGTTATTTCCTTCCAAAAATCTATTTTTTTCTCCTAACTTCTTTTATTATGGTTGTTTCAAGCAATAATGTTTTCATCACGTACTCTAATATACCACTAGGAGAAAGCTATCTGAGGAGCCTATACAAGCAGATAAAATCAAGTCATTTTTATAGGAATTATGCAAATATTTAGAAAGGGTTAACAATAACTATAACAACAATTATAATACCACCAACACTCCAGGGCATGGTTTAGCCACAATTAAAATTATCAGTTAAAGAACAGCAAAATTTTAAAAACACTTCCAGTATAAAATCAATATGCATTCTACAATTCCATTAAAACAATACCGATAGAGTCACAACCAATAGTCTTTACTAGATAGATTAGGATTGGTTTTGCTGATACAAATTTTTATGAAATTTTATAGTACTCTGATTAAAGAGTGAGTAACTTGAAAAAGGGGAGAGAGGCAGCTAAAAGGTAAGAAATGCTCCATTTTGGTATCCCCAGGTAGATTAAAGTTGGATAAAGTTGTACCCTTTTCTCCACAGGAAGGAGAGTTCTGATCTACTTTGCTTGACAAAAGTTAGTACTAAATCAGCAACAAACATACACACACAAACAATCAAACACGGTATTATTTGTCACACAAGCATTAGAATTTTCTAGCAATTGATTGTTCCTCTATATTTATGAATAATGTATCTCATACTTGTGTAATGTAGTGAGGTGGTCACCAAGAAACTTTAGACATTATCAGCCTATCTGATAGAACTGTTGGGAAAATCCACCTGGGAAGACTATCATATGAGAAGTGTGGGATATAAATGTAAAACAATGAGTAAACATAAATGCAATAAAACAATAGATGAATTGGCGGAAATTAATGCTGACATTGCAGGCATACCTGGAACAATTCCTCTGTAAATTCTGCCCAAGATTTCATTGTGGAAACCTTTTAATGATTACTCTCTGAAAACCTCATACGCTGTGAACTCTTGAATTCAATCTTTTAAGAGGACTTCTCTTTTTTTTAATTGTTGTAGACTGAAATAAAATTGACTGGGTGGTTGTTTAAAAAGGAAAAAGATAGCCTTGTGCTAAAAGCTGGCAATAGGTAATCACAATCAGTCAAGGATGAATCCCAAAGGTCATAGATCTGCCCAAATTTTTAGTGCTTTGGAAGGAACAATCAGATGTTACCACTCACTTTGAGAGACCACTTTCATACGAGCAAAATGGTAAAAACTGTGTAACTGTTCTGAACCGAAGCACTTGGGGGAAGAGAGAAAAAGGGTTCTAGAAAATCAAGCGCCATTGCTGGGAAGGTTCTGTTTTCTGAATGTATAGAAAGTTTGTTATAAATGAAAGTAGGTGATGCAGCCACCCCTCTATACCAAATAAAGAGCATATGCAAGAACCATGTTATCCTTTCTATTCCAATTGTGTGAATTTGTGTGTCTACATTCTGTAGGGTTGCTTCATTCCATTTTGGGAAAACCCAACCCTGCCCAAGTCTTTTTATTGGTTTAAAAACTTTTCCGTTTCTTTTTCAGGAACTGCGGGAGCTGCGGGAATATTTGCACCAGCAACAGGTTCACATTGAGATGGACATGACAAAGCCTGATCTGACATCTGCTCTGCGTGAGATCCGCATCCAGTATGAGTCTATGGCCACAAACAATATGCAAGAGACTGAAGAATGGTACAAGTCAAAGGTATAGCCACAATATAATGGACAGGAGTAAGAAGGACTATCAGCTCGGTAATGTAGCATAACTAAGGGTTTCTGTTCCAATATTTTTGGGGCAGCATTTCTGATATTAAAAGAGTGACAGGGCTAATCAAGATATAGGACATTGACTGGAGTAGGATGGGCAGCAACAAGTTTCTCTTCAGTGTCAGAAATTCAGGCTATCAATGTTTTTTTTTTTTTTTTTAAAAGAGTGCTGCCTATTTAACAGGCTTTAGGCAGGTTGTATTTCATTTCTTTGCTTTATGAATGAAATTGCTTTGAGGGGAAGATGAATCATATTTACTTTGATTCAAAATAAGGACAGGGATATGTGGCTAAAATCAAAGATTCTTTTGATCTCCTCCAACTGTATCTGTTGTTGTCATTTCTTTCATTATTATTATTTGAAAAGTTGATTAAAAAAAAGTAATTTGAAACCCAGTCAACAAAGAACAGAGATTTACTGTTTTGTACTACCTGCTATATGGAAATTGCCAACCTCTGATTTTATTCTCCCCTGCCCATTTGAATTCAGATTTGCTGTTTCCATTGATAGGGAAGCTAAAGACTCTCTTAATAGCACAGATCCAGGTATAGTTAAATGGTCCTCTTCAGGAACTGAGATGATGAAGGTTTGGATAGGCCAGATAACATTGTTTAAATTTCTGGTTGCAACTTTTGAAAGCAACTGACTTGTATCTGGTAGTTTGCAGATTTGAGTGATGCTGCAGCACGAAACATTGAGGCATTGCGTCTAGCCAAGCAGGAAGCTAATGAGTACCGCCGGCAACTGCAAGCCCTCACTTGTGATCTGGAATCTCTTAAAGGATCGGTAAGTGGAGCTGATGATAGGAAAAGCCAACAAGTTGAAAACATCTGTGTTTCAGGAAGTTGGCTGGTCCTGCCTCATACTTTCTGGAATAGCAGAGCGAGGGCAATTAATAACTTTCTCCTCAGTTACTTCAGAGTATGAAGTAAAACAGAACATTTCTCCACTAACTGAAATCATGTATTTGTTTCACCTCCCAAATTGCTCCATTAGTGGCCATTCTACAAAATGGCATTAGAAGGTAATATGGAACCTCAAAAGCCCTTCCATCAGTTGTGCTTGAGAGCAACCAATTGCTATTGATTCCTTCTTCCTCAATAAACATCATGTAGCTTTTACTTTCTTTGTATTCCAGGAATTGCCCCTTTCTGTATTTTTTTGTATTTTAATATTTTTATTAGTACAGAGATACTGAAAAAATATGTGTCTTCATTAGAAAAAAATCTAAATATATGAAATTGAGTTTGTTTTTCTCATTCTATTCATTTTAGATCAGTGTTTCTACACATTTGCAACTTTAAGATGCATGGACTTCAATTCCCAGAATTCTCAACAGTGGTCATGTTGGTTGAGTGATTCTGGGAGTTGGTTACTTGTAGGGACCATAGTGTAGTCAACACTGATATCACTTAGAGTTTCCTAGTAGTGACCTATCCATAGGTCTATTCATAGTAGTGGTTGATCATTGCCTTGTTGCCTTACCTAAGTTTCCTAACTTTTCATTTTCTTCCTTGCAGAATGAATCTTTGGAGAGACAATTGAGAGAAATGGAAGACCGCTATGCTCTTGAGACTACCAACTATCATGACACAGTGATTCGGTTGGAAGAAGACAGTCGGAACTTAAAAGAGGAAATGGCTCGTCATCTCCAGGAATATCAAGAACTCCTCAATGTCAAGCTGGCATTGGATATTGAGATTGCTACTTATCGCAAACTCTTGGAGGGAGAAGAGGGCAGGTAAAATGCAGACCCATTTCTTGTACTGAGCCTGTTGCACAACAACTTTGTCAATGAAATTGCTGAGAATCCTGTCAGCAGTCAGCCTTGCCCATTCGGAAAACTGCAGTCTTCATTTGTAAATTAGCTTTGCTCTAGATATAAAGCAGAGTGAGCTATTAATGTCCTGAAGTTATGGAATAAATTGTACCATATCACATTGGAATCATATTTCAAATTTTCTCCTTACATTAAGTTCTTGCAATTCCCTCAAGCGAGGAACTGGCAAAGAAGGAGCTGATTGAGCTTCTAGAGAAGCACAGGCTACGTAACATGTAAAAAAGGAGTGCTCGGCAGGTCTCTTTCCTCCAATTTTTAAAACAATCCCAGCAAATTATGGTATTAGCAAGCTGAAAGAAGTAATTTAAAGCTCAGTCAAGAGATCAAATAAATATTTTCCATGTTCTTGAAACTGGCCGAAGTCCCTGGAAAAGCCACCAGACCCTGGAAAGAGCCAGACATTTGTCCTTAGAATGAATAAGCTGAAAATCTGCAGAGTCAGAGGAAAACTCATCTGGCTGAGCTTGCCTGAAATTGCAACAACTGATACTATGAAAGAAAGGCAATGTCAAAGCCAGAAAGAAATAGAGCCAGAAGAGAAAAGCAGACAGACCTGGGTTATTCTTCATCAGCTGTGTAAAAGTTAACTAGGACACCAATTAAGACCTATTAAAGAGCCCCAATGATGGTGACCCACCAAACAGACCTGACCGCCAACTATTCTCCATCTTGTATGGTATTTTCCTAGAAGAGGCAGGTGAAAGGCAGTGAGTCAAGGAATAGTAGCTCCCATAATTACAGTGAGCACACGTCTTTATTATTAGGGACAGTCCTTTATTTCAGAAAGCTGTACTTTATATAGATGTAATTTAATTACTTTCTGGGTTTTGCTCTTGAATTTTCCTTCGTAAAAGAAAGATATAAACATTTTTAATCTTTATGAACCTCTTTCTAATTTACCCCCCTTTCAGGTTTGTCCTTTATTTTCCCCCCAAGAAAATATGATTCCTGTACTCATGACAGAACCTGCATCAAACCCTGGAGGACCGGATAGGGTCAAGAGGTTGACTTCTAGTGCAGCAGCCCCCAACTTTGGGGGCACCAGGGACTGATTCCATGGAGAGAGATTTTTCCACAGACAGGAGTGGTTTCGCATGCTGCCTGCATCCCTCAGATGGTGCTTTGTTTGTTTCCGCGGCCTGGTTTTTGGCATGCTGCACGCTAGTGCCAGCTCACACACCAGGAGTTGGGGACCCTTTTTCTAGTGGATCATAGTATTGTAAGGACCCTTCTCAGTACAAGTTGCCTAGCCTTACAACCTTAGAAGGTAGCTTGAGAAGAACTGGACTACTAACTGGTAGCCAACCTGCTAATTAACTGCCAATTAACTAAGTTGAACCTATCAATAATGTTCTGTTTGCAGGTGGGTAGGTTAATGGAAGGATGAAATATAGTCAGATAAATAGATACTAATTTGCATCTACAATTTAAAATTATAATCTATTCTCTCCCTTCAGAGTTCTTCTGGCTCATTGTATTTGTGGAGATCAGGTTTCCTTCCAAAGTTGGGAAGAAGATTATGGAACATCATGAGAGAGATAAAATATATACCTCTGGGTTGACTTGCTGTTCGTCAGACCCACAGTTTAATATTTTAAAAAGTGATCCAATATAATCAGGTTTGAAACAAGACATGCCCTTATTCCATTGAACTACAGCGTATCATATAAATTCAAAATTCCAAAATCACCATGCTAAAATTCTTCATTTCATTCGGGAATGTGTGTGGAAAGCTCCTGATAGTTATCCTGGGATCTGGAAAAAAAAATGGTTGTTTTGCTATTTTATTTCAATTTGAGCAACAACTTTGTCAGATTGTGGGGTTTTGTTTTTTTCCAGTAGTGTTTTTTGAGCTTATACCTTGTCTAAAGCACAGTCTGAAATTAACTGATTAACTGGACAGAGACTGGGAAAGAAAGGAAAAATGAAAAGATTAGTACATAATTCCCAAACCAACATTTTTCCGTGTTTATTTCTGCAGGATTACTATCCCAGTACAGACTTTTTCAAACCTTCAGATCCGAGGTGAGATATTAATTCTCTTTCCAGGTCAAAAAAACAGCATATGGTCCCTCTGCATGAATTAGTACTTTTTTTTTTTTCTGAAGAACTAAATGCTTTGTTTTCCTATTTTCTGACCAGTGGGCTAGAGAAAGAGGGTTTTAAGTAGCTGATTTTCTCTGGAACAAGGAACCATGGCAAAGTGCTTTTTATGGAAGTATAATTATTATGTTCATTATTAATTGCATTCCTTTCAGTAACCAAATTTCTCAGATTATAAAATAAAACAGTAAACCTCTGGAAATATTAAAAAGAATACAGTAAGTATAAGAAGGATCAAAACAAACTTGTTTCATTTTTTATATAGACATTTCCTGCCTAAGTCCAATAATTATGAAGAAATTTCCCAAACATTGAGATTTTTATTGATTTTTTTGTTTTTAAAAAATCATTCCTTATTCAAGTCAGTAACTGAATCCAGAGTATCCTTTCCCTTGCTCTTGCATCTATAGGGAATGGCAATTCTTCAATGGCAATTTCCTATCTCCTCTTCACGGATGTGAACAAGTTCAGTGATACTGGAATGCTGGATCATCTCAAGGCCTTTTGTTGCAATCCAGCACAGAAACACTGTAGGTCCTGACATTCAGCCAGCTTAGGACAAAGTAGACTGCATTTATTTATTTGTTTATTTAAATTTATTTGCTCCCTATCTCGGCATAGGCAACACTTGATAAATCACTGCTTCTGACTCCCAAGCCAGCCATTTAAAAATTCTTACCCTTGATAATCAACTCCATGAAAGAGGGTTTTAAGTAACTGATTTTCAGAAGCATTACCATGTTAGATGCTACTTATTCTTGTGTTGATTTTTATACATCTTTCTAAATTACTACATTTTTGTAGTCTAATTTAGGAGAGACTATTTAAAATATTCCAATCTAAAAACTAGATCTATCTTATACCCTTAAATGATTTTTAATGTCTTCTAACATTAAAAATGTCATTATGGATTAGTTATGTCCAACAACATTAGTTCTGTTTAGCCTATTTGCAGCACTATCTGGCAAAGTTTCTTCCATGTTTACATGCTAGATATTCTATGAAACAATATTAGAGAGTGAAAGATAAGTTTTTTTCCTCAGAGTTGCTTTCCCCCCTCCCCATCTCACCCCTCTAAGAAAGTCAGCATTTTCTTTGTCGTTACTTCTCTTATGGTTTCATGCCTCAAACCTCACTACAGATCACCAATGGCTCCCAAGTCAAAGTTATGCTCAGTGGCAGTGACCCCGTTGTTCTTTCCCTCTTTACCAGAAACCAGCCTCGACACAAAGTCAGTTTCTGAGGCTCGTCTGAAGAGGAGCATTGTGATCAGAACAGTGGAAGCTATAGATGGAGAGGTAGGCAATAGCTACCTATGAATTCAAAGCCTTCCTTTTTTATCATAGAGTTCATCTGATTAAATGTTTAATGAAAAATCTAGTTTGACCTGTTGTTTTCAAACATCTGAAGTATCCATGAGCATATCTGCTCAGAATCTCCCTAATTATTTTTCATTCCCTTTCAGCTAAGGAATTCTTAATTTACAGATTATTACTCTGTGATGTTTCTTTCTTTCATCTTTTTCTGTCATCAATACGTAAATGACGTTATTCTTTTTAGCTTTCAAGCTTCTTTGTAAAGTGCCAGTAAGACAAACTAATGTTTATTTTCCTAACTTGTTGAACCAAATCTTTAAATAGCCAGCATTAAGGGATCAATACAGCTCAAAACTTATAAGCATAGTATTGAATTAAGAAAAGAGGGGAAAGGGCATGGAAATTATGTCGTAAACAGAACAACTTTGAGATCACTCAGTAGAGTTCTTAAAAATCTTTATCTCTTTCTCAGGGCAACAACAAAAACTAATTCCCCCAACCTTCTTGAAATGATAACAAATAATATCATTGTGCATTAATGCAATGACAGTCTTATTGTTCAGTTCTAAAAGATAATATTTTTAGCCAGCTCCCATTTCCTCCTGTACTGAGATTCCTTGTTTTTAAAATATTTAAGAGTATTCTGGTACAGCTGTTCTCTTGCTTTGTCTCCAATTTACCACAATGAAAATATTGGTAAGATTCTTATGTTATAAAAAGAAGTGTGCACAATTAAAAAAATAATGTTACTTTTTCTAGAACTAAAGTATGGCAATATAGGTGATGTGTATGAAGAATGAAATTAGGAGAGAATGGAAAAATAATTCTGTAATTACTTTTTTAAATGATTTTATTAAAGATTATAATTGCAGTAGTAAAAAGTAATTAAAAATAGAAAGAAAAATGCAAAGGATACTCATCACAACAAATATAAACAATTTTGATAATTTTAATCTCTTTTTAATTTACAATCCATGATTTCTTCATCTCATGTGATGTCCCAACTCCTATTTATAAACAGACCAGAAAGTGTTATTTCAGTTCTTGTATCTTTCAATGTTGCCAGAAATGACAACATATCTATTTTATCCTTGATAAATAAACTGACTTCATACTCCTTTCTTTTACTTCTAACAATCTTAATTTTTAGTCCACTTAAGTAATGTAGATATAAATTTCTTTTTCTTTTTTAACCTGTTCTCATCCAAGCTTTAACCAATCTCATATAAAAAGGATCATCAATCGCTTTCTTGATTTGTTACTTGAAATTCCCTTCTGATTTTTAAAGCACCAACCGGTTTCTTTTGTTTGCAAGCATCTTTCCCCATGTCATTCCTATAGCTTGTAATTTGTAGATCCATTTTCAGATCTCTCTCTTATTGCCAATTCAGTCTGTCTTATTGGATAAAACTTGTTCCTCTTCTGCCATTTGTTCCGAAACATCTTTTAGACACAGTCTATCCATAGAAGTAAACATCACTACTGACATTGTTGGTATTAACTTCAGATTCCATTTGTTAAAAATATCCTTCAGTATTTTCAGTGTTATAATATTTTACATCATTCTGTAGCTGCTATTCAGCTTTATTTTTAATTAAAATCTTTAGTTCCCTCTAGTGTCCATTTTTAAAAAAATGATTATCTATGTCATAGAAAAAATTACAATAAATCAACTTTTCCCACAGAAAGAATTCTTTATAATTAATTCCTAAAACGTATTTCAAATTACCTGGAAATTTAACCATCTAAAACTTTCTAAAATCAAAGTTTTAATTAGGTTTTTGGTATTCATTTTTAAAAATAATTGTTCTTAAAACTGTAGTTAAAATTTTCTTTCATTAAGGATTGAAGGGAAACTCACCCAGTGTTTTCAGACTGAAAAGTAGTTACCATATATACTTGAGTATAAGTCGACCAGAATATAAGCCGAGGCACCTAATTTTGCCACAAAAAAACGGGAAAACTTATTGACTCGAGTATAAGCCGAGTTTTTCAGCACATTTTTATACTCAAGTGAGATTCCCTCTGAAAAAAAAAATGGTGTGGAGCTCTGGAGCTGGGCAGCCGCTTCCCTGCTTCTGTGTTTCCTTTGCAACTTGTAAGCATGGGGGTAATCGGAAGCAGAAAAGTTCTTGCATGAGGATGTATTGTTTTTCTTTATTTAACTGTTTTTTTTTTGGGGGAAGTCCCACTGTCATGTGTGAATGCTCAGACACGAAATCTATCCGCCTGAAAATAAGTGTGTCTGTGTGTGGGGATTTTAACAGAGGGAAGACATAGGGAGAAGGCAAAAGCGACGGAAGATCCTTCAGGGGAAACTGAGGGGGAGACTCACCCTTGGTCCAGATGAGCCCCCTTCCCCGCCCCTAAGGAAGCAGAGGCAGCCAGCAAGGGCAGGCAAGTCCTGCTTTGCGGACTCTGTCCATCCTCGCTCCCACCCACCCACCCAAAGCCACGAAGTCCCCCAATCGCGCAGCCCAGAATTGCCCTCCCCTCAGGGGGCAGCAACGACGTCCGGTGTTTCCTGAAAGAAGAAGCTCCGCCGTGCAATGAAAGCGCCCTGGCTCTAGGCTCAGAAAACAACGTGAGCCGAGGTGGCTTTGTTTCCTCAGCCCCAGCTGCTTTCAGTCCGCTTGGGAGGGGGAGGAGGAGGAGGAGGTGGTGGCAGCGCCTTGCATTATTTTCTGAGCTCTAGGCTCTAGGCTCGCGATCTCAGAAAACAATTACCCAAGTAAATGGTAATGATGAGATCTTGTCCATCAAGATTCACATTTACTTTTTAAAAAGCCAAACAAACACAACAATGTAAATAAGCTACGGGAGATTTCTCTATCTTATTAGTCTTTTTTCTTAACTGCAGTTGAGTAGAATCTCAAGTGCCCTCTTGTGCTTATCAAACAGACTACAGTTGATTAAAATCTTTCTTAGCTAAAATTTTCATTTTGCATGTGGTACGTGTCATTTGTTATTACTAGGTGACAAATACTACATGCTCCTACTGGCATGTATATTACAAACCATTAGCTAAATTAATACATGATATATTATTGCAATAACAAGAGCTGAATTAATTGCTTTATTTTTAGTATTAATATAAAAAATGGGTGAAAAAAACCAAATGTTTGAAGGGCTGTCAGTTTATTCTCTAAGCATCTGAGGGCAGGATAGGGAGCATTGGGTGGAAGCTAGTCAGTGCGAGATTCAACCTAGAACTAAGGAGAAACTTCCTGAGAGTGAGAAAAATTACTCAATAGAGCAACTTACCTCCCAAATTTGCGGATGTTCTACTGCTGATGGAGACTGCACAGCCATTTGTCTGGGGTGGAATAAAGTCTTCTGCCTTGCACAAGGAGTTGGATTAGAAGATCTCCAAGATCAAAGATTCTATATTTTAAACTCTATTTAATGTAGAATTGGTAGAGAACTATTTTGATTTTTTTAAAGGGAATGCAAAATGAAGCACATGTCTGACAAAAGAGAAATGTCACAATTAACATTAATTGATATAACTTTCACATTCTCTCCAAACATTGTAGGTGATCAAGGAGTCCACCCAAGAACAGAAGGAAGTGGCATGAAGTAAAAACCAGTACTTGGAAGAATTTTTCTAGATTAGGATGCTAAGAGAGTTCTGCATCCTTCCAGTCTTCAACCTTGGCACTGTTTTGAATCTGCAGCAACCATTGAAATAAGAAATATGCAAATTTAATTACCATGCCAGAAAATAACCAAATAACTCAGTAGCTGGTGCTTCAGCTGAATATAATGGCTTTTTTGAGTTTATTTTTATCTTCAATATTTCTGTTGCAGTGACTTTTCAGTGTCCCAAATAGCACAGTATTTAGACCTGGGTATATAGGTAGTCCTCAACTTACAGCAATTCACTTAAGTGACTATTCAGTTACAACAGCACTGAAAAAAGTGAGTTATGACTGTTTTTCACACTAACAACCATTACAGTATCCCCATAATCATGTGATCAAAATTCAGATGGTTAGCAACTGACTCACATTTATGACTTTTACAGTGTTTGTGTGAGCCCCTTTTGTGACTTTCTGACCAACAATGGGAAAGCCAGATTCACTTAACACCTGTGTTATTAATTTAAGAATTGCCATGATTCACTTAACAAATGTGTCAAAAAACATTGTAAAATGGGGCAAAATTCACATGTGTCGCTTAGCAACAGAAATTTTGGGCTCCATTGTGATCATAAGTCAAGGACTACCTAAATTGCCATGATTCACTTAACAAATGTGTCAAAAAACACATGCCTAATAATTGTTCTGGGGCTGGCTTAACAGCCATAACGATGTTTCTCATTATAACCAATAAATGAATAGGAATCAGGTTACCGCTGATTACAGAAACATGCTGGTTATGTTTACATATGAAAATCATTGACCTAAAGCAGTATAATTTAGAAGTAAGCTTATTTACATCAGTTCCCACGTATCTTCCCAAGTAATCTATTTGATTTCATTAGTAAGATCTAATATATATATATATATTAGATAATATATGCATGAGGCACATCCACCTTGGCTTTGTGTTGGGATTAGACCCATTTTCTGATGATAACAGTCTGAAATTTTGGGATGAAATATTCTATTATGAATTTACTATGAAAATAATTCATGAGGAAGTTTAAGTTTAAAGGCATAGCTTCTTTCCTAGGGAAAATATGCAAAGATCCTTAAAGGGTTTCCTGTACCTCTGCAAGAAGGAACTCTGGTCAGCAGGTTTTATTTAAAAATAATAACTCCATTTGTGGTTTGCCTACTTCAGATAATATAGGATTTATTTGTTATAATTACATGTTGCCATTCATCCAAGAGCAGAAGGCAACCTGCAACAGAAGCCCTTTTCTCTTAAAATTATCACACATGAATAAGTGATTAATAATATTTTAGTTATATACATCCATTTATCTTGTACCTAGTTTTCCCTTCATAGCAATTCATTTTGCTCACCTTTGATTGGCATGTCATTTGGGGAAAATTCCAGTAAAACCTAGACAGTGGCTGAAATTTGTTTCCTATAGCATGCGTGCCTTCTATTATCCTGTGTGCTGGTTTACTGTTATGATGGATAGCAGTTTTCCAAATTAGACAAATGTGTTACATGTTTTACTTATGTATGGAAATGACTGAACATATACAGAAAGCATGTAGAGGTCTAAAATTCTTTCTCGTAGAAGGCCTATTAGTCGACACATGTTATCTCAACCTCCCTCTTTGGAGTAGTCCTTGGTAGTGGAAAAGTAAGAGGAAAAAGGAGCGGGGGAATTGAAATGTATCTGTAGCACTAAGGCATGCTGTTAAGGGCTAAGCCTTTCTTCCTTTTCTTTATTGATATACAAAGCTCACAAGAAAGAAATAAAATACATCTTTATTTTTTAAAAAAAAGGAGAAAGGAAAAACATAAAAATACCATTTCAGTTTTAAGAAATCCCATGCAAAAATCAGTGAAAAGGAAGATAAAAATATAGGATTGTTCAAATCGTAGATCATGACTTTAAAAAATTTCCCATAGGGAAAAAAAGGGGGAGGGGAAATATATGGCTACGTGAAGCTCAAAAGACATCTGATCTTATACAAAGAAAATACCCCGCCTCCCCAAAAACGGTTTGGGCTCAGATAAGACAATAATATAAAATTTCTAGATAAAAAAAATACTGTACCTATTATTTCAAAGATCACCATTTTCCTGTGTTTTAATCGTTCCTCGATTTCCCTCTACTCAAGTTAATTTTAAAATTGCCAGGGAAATGGAATGAGTTCCATTTCTGTTCTTAGTCTTAGTTCTTAATTGCTTGCTTCTCTGATCTTTGGAGGTATGTGCCAGGAGAAGATTCATTCCTGTGAATCTTATTGTGGATTTAAATCCAGATGCCTGCTGACAGTAAATGTAAGATGGAATTGCCTTCCCACTGGTTCCAATTGATAGCCCATGTTTCTTTTAAAGAATTAAGATATTAGATGACCCTAAAACTACCATTATTTTATCCAAGCAATCTTATGCTGTAGAGTAGGCTGATACTGACCAAACTAAGAACTTGTAACTGTACCTCATTAAAGCATTAAAACTTCACTGAATGCTAATTTCTTATAGCTTTTAGCACCTTCCAAATTGATAATCCTGTGATTTATATTAAGCAAATTGTATGTATTAGGATCCAAGTAAAAAGAGGACATAGTTGCACTCTTCTGAGTGCTATCAGCCATTTGGCTATAGATGGATGGTGTGCAGTGGATGACAAGGAGAAGTGATGGGAAAAACAAGAAAAGGCGAAGTGGCAGAAGAGAGAAAGAGAGGAGGAAAGGTCAGGTGTTAATGAAGGGCAGTGACAAGATGCCTGTAAGATTAGAGGTTTGGCAGGAAAATACTTGATAGAATTTCATTTGGTTTAACCAAATCAGTGGAGAAAGAAATAATAACTAAAAATAAAAATTGATACTGATTTCTAATATTGAGGCAATTGCTCTGAATTAGGGTTAGGCAACCTATGGCACTTTGAAGGTTACTGAATAACAATTTCTTTATCAATTAGCTTCCCTAAAAATTATGGCTAATGTTTACCCTAGCCATAAATGACAGTCCACTCTGTGCTGAAGGGTCAGTGGGCTATTCTTTATCATTGCTTCAGCTTAAAGCAAAGCAGAATTCAGTTGCAGAGCAGAAAAGATAGAAGCCAGTAACAGAAGTTAGGATTTCCCAAGGTGTGCTGACAAAGAAAAAAGGAAGAATTTCACAGAGCATGCCTATAAGAAGCATTGAGGCAATTCTTATTTTTTTTAACTAAATGAACACAATTTGAGGGGGAAAGGATTTTGAAGAATGAGTGGGTTTTCCCAACCATTATATCAGCCATATGTTCAAGCATAATTTTAAAACATCAGCCTGCTTAATGAAATTACATATAAATCTAGGGTCATTTCTTATATGACCGGTTTAGATGGCCGTATGAACACTTTCAATTATCTATTGTTGTTATACAATTGCTGCTGATTGCATTTTTCACTTTTGACTCCCTGGATTGCATGCAGTTACGCATAGATTACATGACTTGCTGTTGTTGTTTTTAATGGTACTTGGAAAAGAATACTGAATGATGTTTACACTTACCCTCTTCTTTTCCTCCTTTAAATTAGTAGCTGTGACTATGGATGAAATGGCAAAACTTTTATTTTTCTTTTAAAAATAAAACTAGGGAATGTGGTGGAACCAGGGGTGGGTTTCTACTGGTTCTGTCCACCTCTGTAGAACCGGTTCTATGTCTGCTGATGTTTTTGCCGACCCACCCACCTGGGCTCTTACCTGACCTTTATTTCCTGATTTTTTTTCAACTTCAGCTGCTATGCAAGGCACAGCTGCAATTAAAAAAGCCGTCAGGGAAGCACATTGTAAATCACTGAACCTCGTAAATGACCGAACTGGTAGTTAACCCTGTCGGATCCCACCCCTGGGTGGAACCCACTGTTTTCCAACACAAAGAGTTACACACAACTTGCCTATTTTCCAGTAAAACTAGCTATACTATTACAAGCAACGTGGATCATAAACATGATTAAACTTTATGGCTATTTAATATTTTGGATATATTCCTTTTAGAATCACTATGCTAAAATACTTCATAAGTTTTATGCTCTGCTTTGTAAGCTATCCACATAAACATGCTTACATATTTATAGTACCGCATGAACTTCTAATTATAGTTTTACAGAAGACTATATGTAAATGCTTAACAGAAATTAAAAATATGAGGCTATAGCAATGTAATTGTTTAAAATTGCAAACTTGTTTATTATCATATTTCTTTTACAATTAAAGATTACATCAAAAATGGCTTCTCCTTCAGTTTTTCACTGCTTATTCTGTTTCTTTATTTGATATTCTCCAGAAAAAATTCAGAGTGGCTTACAAACAATATATATATATATAAACATGCACATAAATACAGTTTATTTTAAAATAAAAGATGCACAAAATAAATTGCTTGTACTTTGTTAGATCAATTAAACTGGGTAAGAAATTAATTACTCATCTACTTTCAACTGTCAACAGAGTAATTGCCCTAGGTGTGACTGCTACAGATTTGCACTATCTGTATATTGTTCCAACTATATTTGAAACTGTTACTACTTCAGCAACAGGAATCTCAGACTGACAATACTCAGTTAACTATTTTTTTGGATTATTCACAATACATAAGAGATTTTAAATTGGTTTACCAATTGGGGTATTATTAAGGCAGAGAATTCTACAGTAAAAAATCTTTCATATTGCTATATTTAATGAAAACAGATTACTGTCCTTGCCTTCTGTTAACAGTTGCTTACTCATTGTATATTAGCTCTCATTTAAGAGAGCTGAAATTTATCTTCAGTGAGAGTTCTACAGTGTTCTTAAACTGAAATACTTAATTGATAAAGAAACAGTTGATCGATTAATTATCAAATAACTTGTGAGACAAATAATCATCTTCACTTATTAGGCCATTATGGTCATTTTCTTGAGATGCTATTCCATAGCTGTACATTTAAACACATAGAGGCAACAGCGAACAATGTGAATGACAGTAAAGAAGATGGTGATGAGCACATAGCTTGTGATAATAGCCTTAATAGCATACTGACTTTCAGGATCATCAAAGCTTCGTCTGTGGCGACTTTCATATAATACCGATAGCCGGAATCCAGCAACTATTTCTCCTTCTCGCCAGCAGTAATAAATACCTTTGTCATTCATCTGGGTAAACCGAATGTGGAGGTGATTTCCATGGTCAATGAAGACCCTCATGGTCTTGTTAACCCCAGTGAGAAATCTACTGAGATATAATCGGGTTGAATCTTTATCCCAGGCAACAGCATGCTCTGGCCTAGCACCAGGGCAAGAAATGATCAATCCTCTGCCAAGGGACTGCTTGTGGAATTGAATAGGGATGTTGGAAACCCAAGGTTTTTCTCCAAGCTTTGAGATAATGTTTGAAATGGGTGCTTCTCCTTCATTTGAAGGTATCTCCCCCTTACAAGATACCATGCAACTTCGTATTACAACCTCAGGCTTTCTCATCTGAATACCATAAAAGAAATTCTTTGGGACTGACTTTGAGCCACAAGATGCCACTTCTTCTAAAGTGGTATGGTACCGTTTGAACAGAGAAGAACTCTTTACATAGCAAAGCCCAATTCTCCGTTGCTCACCTCTGACATCACAACGGTTGCATTTAGTCCAGTCCCAGAAAATGGTGAAGACCGTGAAATTTGTTTCATGGAGATCATTCTGTGGATGCTGTCCTTCATCTGCAAAGGCAACAGCTATTCTCCTTGAAGGCTGTACATCTATATCATAACCATAGAAGAAATCCCCTTTCTTTGTACCACAAATATAATGCCCTGAATCTTCCACTTGAATCCGGAAGACAATGAGACTGAACATCCTAATGCTAAAACGACGAAGCATGTCACTGCCTACCTTGATGTGGCGTGAATCTACTATCAAAGTGCCATCAAAATCTGTCAAAACCTTAGTTTGCCGATTGCCCATGCTTTTTTGAAAGTACCAAACTACAGTAGTTATTTCTTCTGGCTTACACTTACAGGGCAATTCAAAACTCATATCAGCCAAATAAGCAGCATTCTCAAACATCAAGAAAGCTGGGCAAGGATTCTTCTTGAACACATCTTCTTTTTCCATAATAGCAAAGGCATGAAGGACATCAGCAATGCTAAGGACTGTAGCTATCACAGCCCACCCCGCTGACACCATTTGATAGCTGTCCATATATTATCCAACAGTTTTCATGTTCTATAGGAGTTTACATTTTAACGATGTGTATCATATGTGCATATTATCTGTTCATAAGAAAGACAGACTCTGGAATTACTTCTGTGAGTTCTAGAATGCCAACTAAGTTCTGATATGGACAAATCTTGCAGACCTTTATGACTGATTGTATAAATGAAGCTGCCTCATACTCAGAAAACACACCCTAGCATCACACTCTGTTCCAATGTTAAGAGATTTTCAGACTGTACTGCCATTTCTGTAGCATAATTACTGCAATGTGACAGTGTTATTTCCTGTCATCTTAACAGAAAAAAATCAGTTATGTAATTCTTTCAGTGAATCTGATGCTTCTTCAAATTCAAATGAATTTGAAAAACAAAAAGCATTTTTCATTTGCATCTACTTAACTACAGTATAAACACACCCGGCAACCTGCTTGGTTTTTGTGTTTGCCAGCTATTCATGACAAACATTCATCTTATTCCCAGCCTATCAGCCTATGATATGATATGATATGAGAGAGAGACAGAGAGAGAGAAGCTGATATAAGCATGCACTTTCTCCTTCAAGTTTCCCAGAACTTATCATCTGATAGAATTGCATAATAGTCTTATACTGTTCAACCCATCAATTGTTTCATTAACTATTTCATTTCACCAAGATTTAATGTAACATCTGAAATATTTTTTTGGAAGAAGACTCAAATAGCGATTATTTCCTCCCAGCAATCTACCTATTATTTGTGATTTTTTTACTACTATAGCAGTGGTGGCTAACCTTTTTGGGTTAGAAACAGGGGTGGGATTCAATTTTTTTAACAACCGGTTCTGTGAGCGTGGCTTAGCTGGTGGACATGGCTTGGTGGTCATGTTATTGGCTGCAAGTGGCCAACTCAACATCACTCACATAGAGGCACGCATCTCCTCGCCTGGCCTCTCATGACTGTGGGGATGCTGCAACAGTCATAAGTGTGAAAAATGGTCATAAGTCACTTTTTTCAGTGCCATTGTAACTTTGAATGGTCACTCCACACAAGCAAAGTACCAGCAAAGGAGGAGAAAAAAACTCCAGTGCCCAGGATGATACAAAACCAAACAAATTGACCCTTACTAAAAGCAAATTTCTTGAGAATACAGAGTCTGCATATTAATATTTAATAAAGTAATGAAGATGAATGAAAATATAGGCGCTCTCAACTTGCCAAGGACTCTCTGGTATATATGGCACCTCTGATGAGAAGGATGAAAGAGCATACATAGGATAAAGATTAATTAGAAAGTACCGTATAGGTTGTAGGTATAGGACAGTTCCATCTGATACCATCTAATACCATGATCCAAAACAACTTCCTTAAATTTCTTTATTGCTTTGCTGGGAATAACAAAGTTTTTAAAATTTTCTCTATCAAGAATAAGCTAGTTGAAATCCCAATTAATATAGTATCAAGTTAATATTAGCCTGGAAATACAATACTATTTTTGCTATAACGGAATATGTCAGAATATTGCGGCTACTCAAAAGCTTGCTTCTTAGCTGTTAACTGGATTATTGCTATGGTGAGCACCTAGAAATCGACAATCAATCTATTATACCCTGTCCCTGATACTGTGTAGCTGTAAAGAATAAAATGCATTCTCTCAAAATATCTTAATAAAAGCATATTTATAGTTAATACTCTTCAATCTGTTCTTCAATCTGAATTAAAAGTTCTTGTCTCTGTTTCAGCTGAGTGGCTTGCTATGCTTACCTATTAGTAAAAAAATCTCTATATAAATATGCTCAAAAATGCCCACATCTGAGTTATCAGAGGTCCCCTTGATACTTCAAGGACTAAGCATTTAACTAAAACAGAAGATCAAGAAAGATGTGTAGTAAGAAATATGACAAAAGTACTCAAAAAATAAATAATGCATAATTTTAAACTGATAATGGTTTAAGTTTATACATTTTAATGACAAAAACATTTTAATGACAAAGAGAGACAAAAAGCAAGAGGTGAGCACTCTCTGATTATATATCTATTTTTCATATTCTCTTATTTTTCTAATAAATACTAAAAAAGGCTTATAGACACTCTAGACCTTTCTTTATATTACAATGTTTCCATTCTTAGTCATTAGTATATACTCAAGAATTGATCAAGGAGATTTGGTAAAGGTTCATCAGTTTTAACACTTTTTTTTCAGTTCCTTTACCTGCTTGACAATAGATTTGAGTAGCATCTGTATCATTTTCATTTGGAATCTGTTGGATTTCAGAAAAATTGCCAAGGCCACTTTCTATTTTTTGCAATTTTTCAAATAACTGCCTGCAGTTTTCTTTCTCTGCCTCACTAAGGAGTTCAATGTTTAGTCCAAAACGTTTGGTGCCTGATAAATTCTCCAAGATATCCAAGATAAAATTGTAGTCTTTGATGCAAGCATTTTGGTTCAGCACCACTAGAAATTCACCTAAGAGGCCAAAAGCAAGATCTGTTTGGAAGATCCGGCCCAAGTTTTGGGATCCAAGTTGGAGGAGGAGGAGATAGCGATCCTGATTGTTTTTCATACATCTGCGCCAATCTCTGTAGAACTCTGCAGAAGTCTCAGGCAGGCGTTCTAATTCCTAGATAATTTTAAAAAATGACATAGTCTCACCACCTATTGTACTTTCCAACTCCACAATTAATAACTTTTTCATTTTTTAAATATCAATTAATGTTTTATGGAAAGTGACATTTAAACAAGGCTGCTAGAAACAGGTTTTTAAAAACAAAAATCCCACAATATATTAATTAATGATGAGCAATCAGAAGAGATCAAAAAAGAGAAAAGCAGAATACAATCTCTTAAAAAAGATATGCTCTCAGTGTGTATTTTTGGGTATAATCCTTCAACAAAACAATAAAAACTAGAAAAATGAATAGGATGGTTAGGATAGGACAGTACAGGATAGGATAAAATAGGACAGTAATAATTCCATAGCATTGTTAGTTTTATTCAAATATTGGAAAAAACAATCTTCTAGTTTTAGTTCCTAGATAAAATAAAAAATTAAAACAGATTTAATTAAAAAAAATATTTGGAGAAACATTTCAGCTCATAGACAGAATTACTCTTACCTGAGGCAAGTCTATCTTACTCTCTTGTTTGTGTTTTGCTTTAACTGCACAGGAGTTCCACAACACATTTCTGCCACTTCCCATTTTGTCCTTTTTCTCCAGAGGTTTCAAATGGGAGGCTAGAACAATATCTCTGCAAACAGAATGGAGGAAGATTCTGGAGACGTTTCAGATAACCATTTTAGCAACAGCAACTTGGTTTAAAGCCACTAAAATCTCATTTCATCCAATTATTTAAATTATAGGAAAGTTATATCATGCATCTTGCCTGGCCTCTTAAGTTTATGGGAAAGGCCACTCTACCATATAAAACTTTAGATAACTTACAATATATAATATGCAATATACAATAGATATTGCAACATGTAAGAAAAAAAATGCATTAGAGAGGACACCTCTGCTTCTTCAATTTTAACTAGTAACTTTAGCCTCTGTGTTATGTGCTCCAGTTGTTGCTTCTTTCCTGATATATTATGCAAAATAATAGGAGGAAGAATGATTTAATTGTTAAAGTTATTTGGCTCCCTTCTCTTAGAAATGCAGAAGTTAAAATTGAGGATAATGAAAGTTGCACTGTATCACAGAAATGAATATTTTTCTAGTGTTGTAGCACATTTCTTGTACAAAATAAAAGTACTGGACAAGAAAGTCTCCTAGATTGCTTTCTAATGTTTACATTCTGTGATTAACATTTAAGTTGTTATTCAGTGTGTAAATATATCATTCAATGTTCTACATGCAATGAAATAAACATTAAAGAACTACTAATATTATGAGACAATTATTACTCTCCAGTGTTAACAGACCAAATAGGCTACTATAAAATAAATGAAAACATTTTTCAGCACCAGTAGAACAGTTGGGAAAGCAGCTCAAAAATCACAGTACGAAAATAAAGAAAAGTTCCGATTTTAAAAATAACTAGACTTACAAAACTTATATGTATTATTTATTTCATTATTATTTGTTTAATAAGTGTGCTAAATTCAAAGGAAATTGCCATCATGGATAAATAAATGTTTTTATTCACATTCTGCATCAAATCAATAAAGGAATCTGAAAATCAAGAAACCTGAATTCTTCATAAGATGATACTTTCTGATGTACCGCTCGAAATTTAGCCTCATTTTCTCTCTGGTATTTCTCATCTGTGGCAATAGCTTCTTCCAGCTCTTTCTCCAAAGCATGGAAATCTATCATGCCTTTGACTTTGGGAACTAAAAACAGCTCAGTTAACCAATAGATTATTTAATTTGAAAAACTAGGTTTTTCTCTCAAATAATTGTATAATAAAAAACGATCAGCTTCTTATGACTATCCCAAACACACATTTTGTCCAATTTTCCCAAATGTTAAAATGTTTGTTTTCATTAATATAGAGTACCAAAAACTTTGTAATACTCATTTTATTTACAAATATAGCAGTAAACAGAACAAAACCCTTGCCCTGAGCTATTGGTACTTAATTTTTAGATCATAACCATAAACTCCAGTATCTGGAGTCAGCCATCCAAGTCAATCATGTCGTTAAATCAATATTTGGTGAATAAGCTATAATGGGATCATGTGCTAAATCAATACTGAACAATCCTCTTCATTGTTTAGCATGAAATTCCTCTGATGCCTGCTGGCTGTTCAGATTTTAAAAACTGTCTCCATTCTGGGGTTTTTGTTGTTGTTGTTTTGGTACTGTTCTTCTAACTGTGGAAAGAATCATTCTCCAACATGGTGATGTGAAAATAAATGAAATAAAATGTTGCAGTGATTGCATTTTATTTTCTCTAATACAGCGGTCGCCAAACTTGGCAATTTTAAGACTTGTGGACTTCAACTCCCTTCAATTGGGAGTTGAAGTCCACAAGTCTTAAAGTTGCCAAGTTTGGAGACCTTTGGTCTAATGTATGTAATACAACTCCATTCTCGTTATTCTGTTTCATGAATTTATTCAGCAAAATTAGTAAAAATAGACTGAAAGATATAATTTTAAGAGTCAATTCAACCACTACATCCTTGCAAGTAGATTCTGACATATAAGGAATTTGCTATTGAAGGCACTCTAAGTACTTCACTATAAAATACTAAGTAGTCAAGAACATAATCAGAAACTTTCCCATAAAACAGTAAACACGTCAGCCCGAATTAATAATCTTTTGGGCACTCCACATTCAGTGGCGACGGATTCTACAGATTTATGTTTTATTTTACTATCCCATGCAAACCCACTACCCCAAATACTGTTCTCGATTTATCTCGCCAACCTGACCGTTACCAAATATAAGGAATGAAAGATTTTTCTGTTTGTGGGAACGTAGTTCGATTTTTTTCCCCCACCTAAGACTCCAGTTTCAAAAGCAATTAAGCGTCGGTTCGGTTTCCAAAGCAATTATGGAAACGAGATGGCGAGGTGGATCTATAGCGATCGGGGCAGTCTATAATAAACGCCTGATCACAATCAATGCTTATGAAAAATTTCAAATTTTGCTGAAACGGCCTGAAAAGAATGGAAATCGCATCTCTAAATCTCTCTCACTCTCCAGCATCAAACAAAGGGCAAAAATGTGGAAAATAAATCAGGCTGCTAAATGGGCAACTTTATCCGGAGGAAATTGAAGGGACTTTCTTGTCGCCGTCGCGTCGTGCGCCGGCAAGGGAAACGTCTCGAGCAACGCGCGCTTCTTGAGAAGGAGAACAAAAAAAGGTAAAGTGGACGCGTGCGTTGCTTTTTCTTATAAAGCCTTACGATATTTTTTTTAAATGATTATTTTAAAAACCAAATAAACGGCCGTTAGATTGCATAATATCTCTCAGTAGACTTAAAATACACGCTTTATACAGACCGTGCTGGAATTCGAACGGATATTTTTATTTTTTATTTATTTTTATTTATTTGATTTGTCAGTTGTTTACAAGATAATAAGTATAAGTGTATACATAGTTATGAATACATGAAATGGGTACGTATAAGAAAAATAAAAGAAAAATAAAAGAAACAATATGGCAACGGGTAGATATTTGGGAGAACCCTACCCATGGAAGCTAATGGGAAGATAGATTTAGGCATTTTAAAAAGATTTTGTGCTTTCAAATTGTAGAGAATAAGTGTCTACACATCTTTTACAATATTTTATTGAAACATATACATGCTTGTTTTCATTAATTGCAGTATGAAAGAGATTAATCTATATATAAGCGAAATACCACTCACGCATCATCACAAAAATCTCCAGAACTGTAAAGCTTACAAACTTGAAATTGGCACATATGTTCCTCTTGACTTCTAAGTGCTCACTAAGAAAGGATTTTTCGAAATGACCATCAGAGCATTAGTATTTCATATATTATTATTAACATGATCTGATGCTAAGGAGTTCTACTCCCTCTCCCCACATGAAAAGAAATCTGTTCCAAATGCAAGACACAAGCCAAGGAGAGGAGTTTCAGTTTTAGTTTTGCAGCACCAAGCAGCTTTAGTACAGAACAGTTGAGCTAAGCCACGCCCAGGTTCCTTGCTATCTCCTTGCTCACACAGCAAATACTGTTTCACTTTCCAAACAGCCCTCAACTTTCACACACTGACAGGACCAGATGAATACCCATGGATGGTGGTAGGCAGAGGCAGAATTTTTTCTCCCTTATTTTTCTCCCCTCAAATTAAGCCCATCCACATAGTTTCATAGTGAAGCACGGGTATGGAGCTAGTATATACGTAATCTTCCTGTGAAGCAAAAAGCACTCAACAGTAAAACCATATGCTTGCATTCAGATAGACTAGATTTGTGGAAAATAAAGCTACAACTACAAAATGCATTTCTGATAAGGTGCTGTTTTTTGTTGTTTTTTCTTTTTTTTAACCTGTAACAGAAAGCTATCATATTCTAAAACTGGAAGTTGTGACTGGCAATTCTGAAAAAGTTGCTGTTGAATTAGAACAATTAATTTTGTAAGAATAATTGTTCTTATTCTAGATAAGGTGAATCCTGTGAAATGAAGACAACTGTGGCTAAAAAGGAGTTGGAGAAGTTATCCCTGATAATTAAAACTAGGGAGAATCGTGGAAGGTTGATGAATAAAAAACAGCTCTTGGATTAATACTAGCAGAAAACTAATGAATTGGTAGCTCATAGCTAACTGAAAATAAAATGTGAAACTAAAAACAAGGAATAAGCTATTTAGAGTAATATTAAATGCTGATAAAGTATCAAGTTTGTAATAAAACTAAGGTGTTAAGATAATACATTGAAAAGTATCCCAATATGAATCTTGCAAGCAAGAGTAAGCCACATTAAATAACTAGCAAAGCAATCAAATATTAAAGTGATATTCAGAATACAAACTAGCTTTATTTTAATTTATTTTTATATTCAAGACCCAGCAACATGGATACAGACCTGTATGATGAATTTGGAAATTATATTGGTCCAGAGCTTGATTCTGATGATGATGATGATGAAATGGGTCGTGAATCAAAAGACCTTGATGAGGTACTGATTGCATGCTTCTGCTACAAACAATATTCATGCTTAAACTCATTCTTTAGTTTTTTACATGCTTCTGTAATTCAGTTTCTATAATGAACAGATTAAAGATTAAGATGTTAATCTTGCTCTTGAAAGCAGTGTGAGCCTTAATTTTATGAGAGGCTGCTACAAACAGCTGAGAAAGTACTTCCTTGTTTGGCAGCATTTTACAAACTATCCAATATGCACATATGTTTGCAAGTTATAACTGAATATAGATATCAGCCCTAAATTCTGTAAGTAGAACTCTATTACTAACAGTTGGCTGAGAACAATTTATTTTGGTTTCAGCCTGATGATGATGACGATGACGATGATATGGGAGACCATGATGAAGACCACCCTGGGATGGATGTAGTGTTGCATGAGGATAAAAAATATTATCCAACAGCTGAGGAAGTATATGGCCCTGAAGTAGAAACTATAGTGCAGGAAGAAGACACACAGCCTCTTACAGGTGAGAAATTTAAATGGCAGGACTCTGTTGCACAACTTGCAACAGGTATACTATTCTCGAAATCTTAGCTTTGTTTTATTGGATTACTGTAGAGTTGCTGTAAATCCAATTGGCTTGCCTGGGAATAATAATATTTTATTTATTTATTAGTTTTATTTTTGATCAGGTCAAGATAGCATATATGCCTAATGCTGCTGCTTACTATTTTTCCAGTGAATTTTGTTCAGCTAAAAAAGAATGACTAGTGCAAAGTCACCAATGGCTTCATGCCTGTGACAACATATAGTCTCTTGGTTTCTAGCTCAGCACTTTAGCCACTACCCCAGAATGGTTCTCACAGTTGTAACGTTTCATATCCCATTGTCAAAAGGTTGGGAAAGACTGTTCCAATTAACATGGTTGGCTGAGGGAATTCTGGGAGTTGAAGTCCACGTATCTTAAAGTTAAGTGTGGGGAAAACTATTAACAGAAAGTAACCAGGATAGAAAAGATAGATTACAGCACATCTGGTAAGTAAAGATACTTTCCTATTTGAAAGGTATCTACAATGCAGTCCCAGAAAAGTATTTGTAGAGTGTTATCAGATATTTAGTGCATACCATCTTTCAGGGCTAGAAAATAAGATAGGTCTAATCATTCTATTCTGTTAAATATTAAATCTACTGATAGGAACTGCCTAATTGCCACTGATATATTTCATTTACTGTATATTTCATTTACTGTATCTGTATCTTCATATCTCAAAAATAGCTCAATTTCAATTTAAAAAAGAAACAACTGATATAAAAGAACACCTTTTGTTTCTTCAAGGAATGTTAAAAAACACTGAGTTTTTTAAAAGAAAAATATAATTTAAAAAATCTACTGATGCTAAAGAGATCTAAATAGAGCTGCTAGATAAATTTTCCTGGACTAAAAAAGTATATGAAACTACCATATATAAAACTAGATATCATGGAGAAAGGTTATTGTATTAACCCTTATGAGGAGATCTGTTTTATATTTATTCTTTTAGGCACTGATTTACCATGCTGTATTTTAGGCCAGATGTTATACATCAGTGAGAACTAAGACTAGTATATTGTTCTGTCTCATGTGCTATTAGTTACATTCACTGATACTTGGGAAATATTCCCAGCCTCTTTTTAAACAAAAATAAATAAATCTCTTTTTACTTGTCATGCATAAATTAGAAATCCATGGAATTCAGTTTAAGATTTGTGACATGTATTTTTAAATTTGTTCCCATTGATCACTGATTTAAAAATGCCTTGTTTTCCTGTTAAAGACATTATTATTTCAATGCTTTCTTTTCCTACAGAACCTATTATTAAACCAGTGAAGACCAAGAAATTTTCCCTGATGGAACAAACATTGCCAGTTACTGTATACGAAATGGAGTGAGTAGAACTTTGGATTTATTGGTTTTTCCTCTTCTTTTCCCTCCAAACCTTTTTACTGTTTTGGCTTCTCTGTTCTTTTCTTTCATAACTTCTTCACAAATTGGCCACTAAAACTTTTAGTTAAGTATTTATCTTAATTTGTATTATGGTCTGAAATATGTAGTCCAACTTATATGAAATGTGCAAGTTTGATTAAAGATGCCTTAGCTCATATTATAACACTTGTGTTTCTGCACTATTCTTCTAAGCATCAAACCCTTAATCTATTTTATGTAATCACCCTTGCAGTCATACATTTGTATTATACTAATTTTCTTTTTTAATTTTTATTAATTTTATTCTAGAAAAAACATTTATTTGACATACATTTAAAACAGACAAATCAACATACACACACACACGCGTGCACACACACGTACAGATTTTACAGCATATATTGAGCAATGGTTAAAAAAAAAATGTCTTTATCATTGACGTGATCTGCCTTGTTACCATAACTCCTTCGTTCTTTTAATGTTTTCATTTCTTGATATGGTTTGTGATTAAATGCACGTCTTCTGTCATTTCCATAACTTATCCAAATATCAAATATTATCTTTTCTTTAACCACTCATACCAAATGTTCCATATTTCATAGTAGTCACTATCTTGTTTATTTTTGAACTGTTTGGTTAGGCAATCCATCTCAGTGCATTCATGTATTTTTTTTAATTACCATATCCTCTGAAGGAATGGAAGACAGTTTCCAGTTTTGTGCGTAGGTTATTCTAGCAGTTATGATATGCAAAATTAAATATTGATATTTTTTTCTCTGTCTTTGAATCTGTCATACTTAGCAGAAAGTTTTCGGGTTCAAGTTTTAAATTCTGTTTTGTTATATTTAAAATCCAATTTCTAATATTTCTCCAAAATTTCTGAGCACATGGGCAAGTCCACCATATGTGAAAATATGTTGCTTGTGCGTAATCACATTTCCAACAATTGGATGGGGGAATATCTTAACCAGTCTCACAGGAAGTAGGTGCCAGCGATGAACCATTTTATATAAGTTTTCTTTATACTGTCATAGTTAATTTGCAATTTGTTTGCCAAATGTGTTCCCACTTATCTAATTCAATACTATGACCCACGTTTTTAGCCCAAATTATCATAAATTCTGTAACTGTTTCTTCTTTTAATTTGTAGTCCAAAAGATATTTATATGTTTTATTAATTGTTTTCTTTTCCTCTCCTAGCCATATTTAATTTAATTCTTGTGGAGTCATATTAAAGCCAAATTGTTCTCTATCTTTTTTATAATGGGTTTGTATTTGTGCAAAGAGCCACCATGCTATCTCCTTTCCTTGAATTTGTATTTGTTTCCTATATTTAAGCTCTCCAGTGTCATATATCTTTATACCTAACAATATTTTCATAATCCAATACATTTGGATGTGTAACTGCTTCCAATGTAGATAGCCACAATGGAACCTTTGGGTAGTGTTTTTTTTTAATCTTTCCCCAGATATTAAACAACACATTTCTTACATGGTGCCTTTGGAAATATGAATGTTGTTTAGATTTTCCATCCTACATGAAGGCGTGCCAGCCAAGTTGGAGATCAAAACCCTCTTATACTATTAACCTTCTGTTTTATAATTTAACCTAATCCTTAAGCCAGTTTACTTTAGTGGCATCATAATATAATTCAAAATCTGGAAGGCCAAATCCTCCTTTTTTCTTGGCATCCTGTAATAATTTATATTTCACTCTGGGTTTTTTCCTCTGCCATATAAATTTAGATATACATTTGTTTAATTCTACAAAAAAAATTCTTTTCCAACTTGACTGGCACTGTTTGAAACAAGAACAACAATTTTGGCAAAATATTCATTTTTACTATCAAAATATGTCCCAATAGCAATAACTGCAATTTGACCCAATTATCTAAATCTTTAACTATTTGCATTATTAACTTATCATGGTTATCTTTTTTAATCAACGAACATCTAGCAGTCAACCAGATCCCTAGGTATTTTACTTTATTTACCACCTGCATACCTAATTTATTTGCTAGTTCTTCCTTCTGCTCCTTTGTACAGTTTTTTGTTAACACTTTTGTTTTTTCTTTGTTAATTTTTAACCCTGCCACCTTTCCGTATTCTTCTATTTCTTTTAGTAGTATGGGGCTCACTTCTAAGGGTTCTTCTAATATAAATGTCATATCATCGGCGAATGCCTGGAGTTTATATTCCTCCTTTTTAATTTTTAGTCCTGTAATCTCTTGGTTTTGCCTAATTTGTACTAAAAGAGTCTCTTCTGCCAATATATACAGTAGAGGAGCTAGCGGGTAGCCTTGTCTTACTCCTTTATTTATCTTTATGGTATCTCTATTTTCCCCATTTATTAATATTTTTGCAGTTTGCATGTTATAAATTGTCTTAATGAATCCTATAAAATTTTCACCAAATTTCATGCCTATCAGTTGTTTAATAAGAAAGTTCCAATTCAGGTGGTCAAATGCCTTCTGGGCGTCTAAAAATATCAATGCCATTGTCTTGGTTATTCTAATATATCTATAATGGTTCTTGTATTTGTTTTTATTTGCCTATGGAGGAGGAAGCCATTCTGATCAGTGTGGATAATTCTACTTAATACTCTCTTTAATCTTTCCGCCAATATTGTGGCCATTATTTTGTAATCTACATTTAAAAGTGATATTGGTCTATAGTTTTGAATTTTTTGTGGGTCTGATTGTTCTTTATCAATAAGGGTAATATATGCTTCCATCCATGATTTAGGCATGTTAGCATTCTCCAAGGCTTCATTGTATAAGTCCACCAATATCTCCTCTATTGTTTCTTGGAATTCCTTATAGAATTCCGAAGGAATTCCATCTGGGCCAGGGGTCTTATTTGTTTCTTGTGTTGCGGTTGCCTTCTAATTTCTTCTATAGATATTTTATTATTCAAATTTTGTTTCTCTTCAGTAACTTCGGGTAAGTTCATTCAAATATCGATCAGTAGATTCTTCTGGTATTTCTTCCTGTTTGTACAATTTCATAAAAAACTCCTTAGCAATTTCTTTCTTTTCTTGGGTCTGCGTGCATAATTTCCCTTCCTGATCTTGGAGAGCTACGATCGTTCTCTTGTTCTTTTTTAATTTTATGGGCTAACCACCTCCCCGGCTTATTTGCATTTTCAAAATAATTTTGTTTTGCTAATTTAGTTTTTCGGGCCAGATCTTCTTGAACATTTAGATTTATCTTATGTTTTACCAGATCTATTTCCTAATGTTTGAATTGTTTGGGTCCTTTTGTCTACTTGTTTCCAAATCTTTCAGTTTGTCCCTCCATACGTTTTGTTGCTGTCTTTTTTCTTTGTTCTTTTTAATATTGTAAGCAATAGTTAGACCTCTCACATAGGCTTTGGTTGTATCTCAAAGATTCTGGTGGGAGGTATGTTCTCTTTTGTTTATTTTAAAAAATACGTTCAATTCTTTATCATTTTAATATATTCTTTATCTCTTAGTATGGTATTGTTAAATGTACATCTTCCAATTTTTCTCTTTCCATTTAATTTGAATGGGATTATGGTCAGCCCATAGGTAGCTTATGACAAAGAACTGCTGAGTGGTAAATGAAAATGTATTATACTCATTTTCATTTACCACTCAGCAGTTCTTTGTCATAAGCTACCGTATTTTTCGGACTATGAGATGCACCAGACCATAAGACGCACCAAAGTTTAGAGGAGGAAAAAAAAGTTTTTTGCCTCCACACGTCCAGAAGCACTGTGCAGGCCGAAAACGGGCCTTTTTTTTGGCCTCCCAACCCTCTATGGGTCCCATTTTTGCCCTTCCTGGCGTCTAGAAGCACTCTGCAAGGCAATAATGGCCCCAGGACCTGTGGAGGCCTCCAGGCCCGTTTTTGGCTTGCTGAGTGTTTCTGGACACTGGGGAAGGCAAAAACGGGACCCACAGAGGGTTTGGAAGGCCAAAAACAGGCATGTATTCGGTCTATAAGACACACAGACATTTCCACCCACTTTTTTTTGGGGGGGAATGCATCTTGTAGTCCGAAAAATACAGTAATTCTTTCCTATTTATCTCAGAACTTAGCTGCAGAAGTTACAATCAGCACTACAGTAATTTTTATTCCCTATTCTCTGTGTTTACAGCAAGAGGCCAGTAATGTGAAAGATGAGGAAATGCAGAATGTTATCAACATGAATTATAAGTTACAAATATTAGAGACAAATAAATTTCACTAAACTTTAATTTATATCGATATAGAAAATATACAGCTGCTCATCTTGTTCTCTTCCCATCTCAGTTCAATAAGTGAATAATCTTCTTGTGTACATTTTAATAAGATAACTTTTCCACTTTGTGAAGAGATTTTAGTAAAATATATCCTTATCACTCTGGTATTGGGAGATTCATTTAAGCTATTCAAACATAACTGCAAAGTATAGATTCTCAAAAACTGATAAGGCTGTAATGATTTCCATTTCTGTCAAGGATAAAGTGGGAGACCAATGAAGGAAATTTTCCTTGGCAGTGATCATCACTAACAGCTTTTTCCTCTCTTTGATCTCTTTCTCGTAGTTTTCTTGCAGATTTGATGGACAACTCAGAACTGATCCGGAATGTTACACTTTGTGGACACCTACACCATGGCAAGGTGAGCATCAATTAAAATTCATAGGGATGGCTTGTTCATTTAATAAATGAATAAATGTGATAATAAAGAATCGGTGAAATTATTCTAAACTTTATTAATCATAGAGTTAAATCTGGTGTCTCAAGTTTTAAATTAATTTGAACTGAATATGTTTTTGAATAATGTAATAAATATTTAATGGTGCTTTTCAAAACATTTTGAATATTATGAACATTTTTTTAGTAAAAACAGGAACTATATACTAAGAAAAAGCTCCTTTTTATTAGTCAGATGGACTAATAAAGATTCTTCAAACTGGCCTCTTCTACTGTTGAACTTGATGGTCTAAATACCTCCTTCTATCTCTTATAATTCTGGGATTTAACATTAGTAGCATACACAGTATGTTTAAATAGAAAAATCTGAAGAGATTTTAATAGGTTTTAATGTAAAATATACCTCTGAAATATGTGGAAAAGAGTATGTGTGTGTGTGAGTGAGAGAAGCAGACAGAAAGTTGAAAATGATAGTCCCAATAACAACTTGACTTTTCTAACACCCCCAAGTCCCATGTTATTTAGTTCTTATCTCAGAACATGAGCCATCTTTTTTCTAATTGTAAAAAGAGCTAAAAGAACCACATCTTTATATTTCTTACACTGTGTATCTTAACTAATTTGTGCATTATTTCTTTTTTCTTTTCTAATGCCTTTAGACTTGTTTTGTGGATTGCCTGATCGAACAGACACATCCTGAGATCAGGAAGCGATACGACCAGGATGTAAGTTCCATAATGCTGTTTCATTTTTTAATGGGAAGTAGATATATGGAACTATAAGCATATAAAAGTGATTAGTCTTCCAATTACATAATCCATTATAATCCAGATAGTTTTCTTGGGATTTTTGTGCCAGGAGTCACAAGTTCAGGTTTATCCTCTGCCTTGAAATTCAATGGTCGTTTTGGTCCCTTCTCTCTCATACAGCAGAGGTTTAGAAGACTGTTAGAATGAGATAAAATACGACCCACATATAAACTGTTTCAAGCTCTTGGAGGAAAAGCAGGGGGTTGGACTAGAACAGAGGTCCCCAACCTCTTGGATCTCAAGGACTCCAAATTCATAATTTTAAATCCCACAGGCCATCGAATTTTTTTAAAAAGATAAATACATTTGTAAAATAATGATGAGAACTTCCATTTTATTAATATGAAATGCACCTATTTAATATAACAAAATTATAAATGCTTATTTAATTATAACAAAATCATAAACTTCTCCCTGGCTTTGCTGTGCATTGCAACTAAATCAGCCTCTTTCAAACTCGCCTCTCGAGCGCTCGCTAAAGCGATACGGGAAACTTTGGCCAGGTTCCTCAAGAGGCGAAAGAGACTCAGGCTGCTTCTCTCCAATATCCGGGAAGCAAAGTTTCCCATACCACTTTAGTGAGTTCTCTTCAAGAGGTAAATTTGAAGGGAGCTGATTTAGCTGCAATGCATGGCAAATCTAGGGAGAAGTTTCCCGCACCGCTTTAGTGAGCGCTTCTCGAGAGGCAAGAACGCTTCGTAGAAGCCAAGAGGTAGGCCCGAAAGGCAGCTGAGGCTCCCCCCTCCCGCCGCCCCCCCCCCAGCAACTGTTGGGCTGAGTGGTGCGAGTCCAGGGCGGATTTCTCTCCAATGCTGCTGTTCTTAGCTTCCAATTCCAGCTTGCATGGCTCGCACCACTCTACTCAAGATAAGGTTTGCGCTTGGCCCAAGTGTAGGAGCCAGCAGGTGGGCGGGGTGATGCGGGCGGCACAGCCTCCTGTTCACACTCAGGCCAAATTAATTGCTCCCATGGACCATATCAGGCCCAGGGACTGTAGTTTGAAGAGCCCTGATTTTTTTAGTGCAATATAAGAAATGCAAAAAATTTCTCATGGATCACCAGAATTTTCTTGCGGATCACCAGTGGCCTGCGGCCTGCCAGTTGGAGACCTCTGGACTAAAAGACCTCCAAGATCCCTTCCAACTACTTAGATGTCTGGATGAAATTATTCTGCCTCAGTTAATCTAGTCTCATGATGCTATTTCTGTTTTTTCTCAGCTTTGCTATACAGACATTCTATTCACTGAGCAAGAGGTACGTATATTTAGGTATACATACTGATTATGGCCTTTTGGGAGTTTTGTATCCGCGATTCTTTTCATCTTGCATAGTGTCTTTAACTGTTTCATTACATTCCTACTATGTTTTGAGATATTAAAAACTATATACCCAGACAACAATACATTTTATTTCAATTCTGGCACATATAAAAAAAGAGCCTGTTATCTCAGACAGGATGTCAATTTTATTCAGAATTTCTTTTGTAATGACCTATCGGGTTATCCCTGTAACTTTAGAAAAAAACTTACTGCTGTTAAATCTTAAAACTTAATTTATGGAATAGGGAACAAGTAGGTCTCCAGTTGTTATTGGAATATAATTCCCAATAATCCTAGCTGGTATAGCTATGCAAACAAAGGCTGTTGGAAATTTTGCTTCAGGGATATCTTGAATTCTTCAAGTTCCCTATCCCAATCTACATTTAATATTTTTTTTAATGTAAATATTGCATAAGGAAGCAGTTCCATTTATCTCAACGGAACCTCCTGATAATGAGTTCTACAAGTAAACATCTTCCTTTTGCCTCTTTCCATGTATACATGTTTTTCTCTTCTGCTTTCCTTTTTTCCTTAAATTTAAAAATTTCAAATGTTTAGCTTTTCCAGGAAGGAAGATGCTATAATTCAACATTATTTTGATTGTTCTTTTCTTTACCTTTATGTTTGCTTTTCTTAGGAAAAGGGAACCTGATCTGACCTGGAATGGTTAAATATAAGGCAATTCTGAGAATTTGTTGTCATTATCTCTAATGCAAAATATAAAAGAAAGGTTCCAAGTTCTCATAATATTATCTACCTTGGTGCTCAAGGGTTTTCATGTTGTCAAATATTATACAACAGATATCTAATTTTATGTCCAGTGCCATATTCCTAAAAATGTATAGAATTGTGCTGGTTCCTTCTATCATCTGTCCCAAATTTGTGATCCTCAGTTTCAGATTAAAGAGTTATTTTCACCCCTATCATGATCTTGTTTTTATTTCAGAGGGGTGTTGGGATTAAAAGCACACCAGTGACCATTGTCCTCCCTGACACCAAGGGAAAATCATTTCTCTTCAATATCATGGATACACCTGGTAAGTTGAATCATTGAGACCTAGAAAACAGCATAAATTTGGCCTAATAACTTTTTACCCTACTATATTTAAAAAGAGAATCTTAAAATGGTACTTTGTATAAGGCATACGACAACCTCAATTTTTTCTACTTAATGACATGCAGTTCTTGACATCTGCATCTCTTGAAGTTCTGTATTTATTTAATTAATTACTGGTTTCCTATCAGCCATGTTCAAACAAGTCTTAATGGGCTATAGTGAATACAGTGAAATGACAATTGACATCTGTATAGAAAACACATAAATTACAATAAATAAATGAGTACAGTGTTATAAGTAGCTCAAGAAATTAAATTGACAAGATTGTGAAAATGTCTTCTGAAATAATTTGATTTTTAATTGTTTTCTAAAATTGATATTAAGAAGATGAGATCGATATCTAGTAGGAGGCCAGACCAAAGCAATTACAAAAATTGCTGTTACAAAAAAGTAGTGTTGTTAGTATTGGCATTCTTCACTGTTTCCTGCAAGATCGGATAGGCTTGGCCAATACAATTGGGAGAAGGGAGTCCTGTAGATATACAGAGCTAGGGCATGCCTTAAATGTCTTTATAGGGCAATATCAGCATATTAATTTACACTCAGAAACACAATCAGTTGCAGAATTTGTGTTACAAAGTGCCAGTGTCAGGTATTAATAAGAATGCAGACCGTTGCCTTCTGAACCAATTGCAGATTCCAAATTTTTTTCCAAGGGCAATCCCATGTAATGCACATTGCAGTACTCCAATCAGATAGTAATGACTAGATCCTCAAATGAGTTCACTGCTTTTGCACTATCCAAAGCCAGGTAAAGGCCTCCATAGCTATGGTCTCCAGCGGCTGTCCTAGTATAGGTAATAAGTCCAGGAGGCCCACCAAATGATGAATGTCAGGAACAAAAGATCAGGACCAAATGTGAAGTTCCAATTAAACTTCTGTATTAAAAGTAATTTATTACCAGCCATGTCTATGCAGAAGACTACTCAACTAACATTAGTACTATATTGATGTTAGGTACGGTATAATAGCTGCTATATAGAGATTCTAAGTTGATTCTTCTTTTGACTCCATCTCCTGCCAATCCTCCTCAAATGGACTTGATATTTCTAGGCTAGGGTAATGCCTACCCATCCAGAGATACATTGGCATTGAGAGAGAACCTCTTTATATAAACTAGTAAATCCATCTAATTAAAGTTCAACTTTTAGTTCCCTCCAGATCCTTTAAGACTCCAAGCACTGGGACAGGACATTGATAGTCTCCCATACCGCTTGATGGCAATATAAAATTGGATGCCATCAGCCTATTGATGATACTTCATCAGACTATTGGATGATGTCACTTAGTAGCTTCATATAGATGTTAAAATTTTAACATCTTTTAAAATTGATTTAGAACAGATGTTTGGATTTCACATGATCGTACAATCTGATAATTTTTCAGGCTTTCGGGCCAGCATAAAGAAAATGGTGCTAATACTTTGAGGCTTGCATTAATTTTAAGGATTCCTTAAAATAGTGGCATTTTTTAAAGGCTAGTTTCTTTTTCCCTAAGACAACTTAGGGATATTATTGGTTATATTCTATATTTTACTCATATTATATAAAGTCTGCAGGTATTCTATCACAGAGCTACAAATTTTCTTTCTACAAGTTCAAGCCAAGTCCTTTTCAAGATATACTGATTCATGGAAACAAGAAATCCAGACACTGAAAATCAGCAAATACTTTTTAAGAATATTTTGATATCGGCAATATTCTCTATTGCCCCATTGGATGTAAAAAAATGCCTTTGACTTGTAATGTTCAAATCCTTGAAGCACAATAGATTGATTTCTCATGTTCTAATTAATCTTAATTCCTAAGGCGAAAAATATACTGATTTGTCATTTTTTATTTGTGTTTTTTGTTTTTTTAATTCTTAAAGGTCATGTAAACTTCTCTGATGAGGTCACAGCAGGTCTTCGTATTTCTGATGGTGTGGTACTTTTTATTGATGCAGCTGAGGGGGTGAGTGTGTGTGTTCTCTTAGGCTGGTTTTTTTTTCCCCACTGGAAAAAGACTCAGTATTGCAGATAAACAAGTACAGGTAGTCTTCAACTTACAACCTCAATTGAGCCCATTGTTTTTGTTGCTAAGTAAGTCATTTGTTAAGTGAGTTTTGCTCCCATTTTATTATCTTTTTTGCTGCAGTTGTTAAGTTAGTAACATGTTAGTTAAGCGAATCTGGCTTTCTCATTGATTTTGCTTGTCAGAAGGTCAGAAACCTGATCACATGACCCTGGGACATTGTTATAAGTATGAGTCAGATGTCAAGCATCTGAATTTTGATCACTGATCACATGACCATGGGAATGCTATAATGTTTGTAGATATGAAAAATGGTCATAAGTCACTGTTTTCAATGATGTTGTAACTTTGAACTTTGATGTTCTAAATTAACTATTGTAAGTTGAGAACTACCTGTACACATATTGTCTAGACAGAAAGGAAGAATAGCGATCCCTTCCAAATTCTGAAAGAAGGATGTTTCCAGCCTAAATACAAAATGAAAAAGAGGAGGAAAGTTATTGTTTCAAATATCTATTCAGATCAGGTAAAGAAATATGTTTTGTTCACAGTTCCCAAACTGTATCACAGTGCACTGGGCACTGCAGTGAACTCATAAGATGTCACAGGATTGTAAACTTTCAGCTTGACATGTAATAGTTCACAATTTTGACCTAAGGCACTATGAAAAAATCACTAGGACACTAAGAGAGCCCTGATGCAAGAAAGGCTGGAAACACGTTATTAAATTTTACATGGAATTTTTTAAGCAATCTGGCATTTGAGCCTCAATATGGTTTCTACAGTCTTCATTATCACAATTTCAAGGAAAGACTACAGACTACATGTGTTTTCTCCTCGTCCTTTTGAGTCATTTGAATTGATGACTCAATCTGTTAAGGATGTGGTTTTACCCAATGGTAAAGATTGTCCAGTGCAGAAATAGAAAAGGTTATGCAAATAGCTTTTTTAGGTTTTTTTTTTTTTGTAATGGCATCCTTTCTGACTTTTTTCTCTATGTTTGCATAGGCTTAGGTGTCAGTACTATAAAATGTGCACTACAATTAACACCTACTTGACATTTTATGTGATACAGAGATTTATTTTGTGAAAAGGTACTTTTGCAATAAACATTTTTATTTTAATATTTATATTAGATTGATATATGCATAGATCAATCAGGCAAGCTTATAGTTGAGCATACTTGTTTTGTAAGCTGCTCCTCCACCAGATAGGGTTCACTGTTTTATTCTTCAAGCCCTACCTGATGCCCTTACCAATTATGTCTTCCTTTAGGTCATGCTAAACACTGAGCGGTTAATCAAGCATGCAGTACAGGAAAGATTGGCAGTGACAGTGTGTATTAACAAAATTGACCGACTGATATTAGAACTGAAGCTGCCACCTACTGATGCCTATTATAAGTTGCGGCACATAGTAGATGAAGTCAACGGCCTAATCAGGTATAAAAATGAGACTGCTTATAATAGATACACTTGAATTCCACTGCCTCAACATTTAATACAGCTATCAATTCAGAATGTCAGACTTCCTTAAACATCAAATTTTTTAAATGTTGAATTTAGGAAGATTCTATTTTAAAATATTTGGGAGTTTTTTTGACAAAATGATCTTGAAATTACACCTAGAATGTAATTTATCTTATGCTCATTACTTATTGCTATAAACATGCTCTTACATCTCAAATTCATTGAATAAAAATTTTAGTTAGCAATTTGATATTAATTCAAAACAAAATGCTTTTGGCAAAAGCTTTAGTGGATTCATATTTATCTTGTGAACTTGCTGTTTCTCTTGATGAAGTTGTTTGATACTATATTTTCTTGTTTTCAGCATGTATTCCACAGATGAGAACCTGATCCTTTCACCTCTTTTGGGCAATGTTTGTTTTGCCAGCTCTCAGTATAGCATTTGTTTCACACTGGGTTCCTTTGCCAAGATATACGCTGACATGTATGGTAAGTGTTGGACAAAATAACAGTGTCAACTATGTTAAGACATCCTCTTATCCAAAAGGCTAATCCAATTGCAAAATCCAGATGTTCTTCATGCAAATGTTAGTTTGTTATATTTTATTTTTTTAGTGCTGTTGTATAGGTTTCTATATGTATTTAGATTTACCAATTGCAAATGTTACATGACACTGCCAGCAGTAGAAGCATTCCACTGATAATAGAGCTGTATAATAGATACACTTGAATTCCACTGCCTCAACATTTAATACAGCTATCAATTCAGAATATCAGACTTCCTTAAACATCAAATTTTAATAGATAATAGAGCTGTGAAAGTAGCAGAAATAGGAATCTGGTTTGCCTGTTGTTCCAATCATAATTCCTAAGGAAAACTTCACTTAAATTAATAAATGATTTTAAAGTTTGTGGCCTACGTTCTTCGCAATGATGCTCCCTGAGAAATGGTGTTGATATTCTGTTCATCACTTAGTGAGCAATGTGTTCTTAGAGGTTCATCTCTCTCTACTAAAATTTAGTAGGGGATCTTGATTTTGTTCAGAATCGTTTAACTAGCTTTCCATCTATCCATCTTTTAAAATAAAATGTTCCAAAAGCTGCTGAACAAAGATTTAGGAGATCTTTCAAACTGGAGTTCAGTTGATAGAATATTAAAATTTCCCAATTGACTTTTGAAGTATTTTCCTTTGTCTATGATTTTCATTATTGTTTATCTTTTCTTCCCTTAACTCTATTCATCCCATGTAAGAACACCTAAGAGTTAAATAATAATTATTGAATAAGAACTTATATATCTTGCCTCTGCCCTAAGCTCATTTAAGTATTCTTGTAAGAAATTTACCCATTACACATTCATGATATATATTTACATGATATGTGCACATATAAATACAAGTTCTTGTGCCCTTCTGATCTTCTGCAGCTATGTATATTGGTTCCTTGCATTGTCACATTCTTCTCTATTTTTTTCTTATTTATTAGATTACTTTAGCATCCTCTCACTTTATTCAATGTCTGTGGAGATTCTCAGTCATTCAGGTCATGGTTGTTTCAAAGGTGCTTTTTTTCAAGAAGCAACTGGATTTCCTGGTGGTTTTTTTAAAAAAAAACATTTTGCTTCTCATCCAAGAAGCTTCTTTAGCTCTGACTGGTTGGTGGGGAATAGAAGGATTTATACTCCTTGCAGACAGCTGGTTATTTGCATCCTTTTAGCAAATTGTTATGGTCACCTGGAGGTTTATCTGTCATCAGGATCACCTGAGTGGTTGCAAATGGTCTCAGTGGTCTTGAAGGACTGGTCACTTGCCATCCAGACAACACACCCAATTTTCACAGTCTCCCACTTCTGATCAGTAAGCAGCCTTATATTTGGAGTTATAACACATGTGTGCTATATTCAGCTTCAGTTAGTAATACTGTATCTCAAGTTGTGATGGGCAGAGAAGGGCCACCAGTAAAAAGGATTTGAATGGGATGTTTTAAAATACAGACAGCACACAGGCTTCTAATCCCAGGTCGCTTCCTTCATTAAGATCAGAAGAGCAAAATATGGTCTTGTGTAACATGCATCATGAAGGGTTGCAACTTTTTGTATATTGCCCAGTTGCTTACTGTGGGGGAAATTTCAAGATAGATATTAAAGAAGAATTTAGATTCTATAATGTCCTCAGAATTTTCCTCCTCAAGCAACAGCGCTTCCATTTTCATTGCAGCTCCTTGTTAAGTTCTGCTTCATTTTCTCATTACATTAGAGTGGAACATAAAAAAAACTACTGGAAATTGGCAGATTGTTAGAACTGAAATGAGATTTGAATTCTTTCTGCTTGTTGCAGGAGACATCAATTACCAGGAGTTTGCTAAGCGATTGTGGGGAGATATCTATTTCAACCCCAAGACGTAAGGAGAAACTATTTTATTATCTATTGATTTTATTAGAGTTATATGTCCCCAATCAACAATATTAAAAATAAAAAAACATATATAACAAAAGATAAAACACAGAAGCTCAGGTTTTTTTTAAAAAAAATTGATCAACACAACCAAGAAATGGGTTCTGTTACAAAGCTGTGGCTCCAGACTTGAATGCAAAACCACATCTTCAAGACCAATAGGGACAGGAACAGTTGGGGGTGGGGTGGGGGGCGCGTTGGATGATACTCCAGAGGCTGGGTGCTATAGCAAAAAGGCTCTTTTCTGGATCAACACTCCTTAGTGGACATGACTGAGTGTATTTCTTCTGATAGACTGAATTGGAGAATAAAATGGGGGCATTGTTGAGTTTTGCTTTCCAATTGCTTTAAGACATGGCTAGAATGTTCCTAGGCATATTGGTACAACACCAAAAGGTAGAAACAATTGGCAAGAGATAGTTCGTTGTATTTTTACTGACATGGCAAGTAAATAGGGTGAATGGATATCTTGGTCTGTGAGAGGGGAGCAAGGGATTTTCTCTTTTGTGAATGCAATCCATGCAGAATTGGGGTGGAATATGAATAGAATAGAATAAACTGAATTGAATTCTTTATTGGCCAAGTGTGAACGGACACAAGGAATTTATCTCTGATGCAATAAGTTTACAGTGTACCTATAGACATAAAGTCATAGGTCATAATCATAGTTACAATTATTAATCATAAGTTACAAAACAATAAATCACAAGAAACCAATAAGAGGAGATAATGGGAAAGATGAGAGAAGATGATAAATGAGACAGTGCTGTGGGAATTAAATGTTCAGCAGAGTGAAAAATTGCCAAAAAATCCTGAGAGGAGAAGTTGAAATAGGTCAAAGATGTGAGGGGTCTGTAGATATTTTCTCAACCCTCTTTCTGGTTCATGCAGTATACAGATCCTTAATAGTATTCAGGCTGGTTGCAGTTGTTTTTTCTGCAGTCATAACTGTCTGTACCTGTCCTGTTTGGTTGCTGTGGCAAACCAGGCAGTTATTGAGGTATATATATGAATAAATGCATTTCTTATTATTTTGACAAGCAAATCAAATTGCTTTCTCAGTTATTCAGAACCTGAGTCATTTCAGGAGAGATTTTGATAGCTGTGGTTGCATTCCACCTGGCATCTAATCTCCAATTTCACTCATCTGATGTTCAAGAGCAATGCATGAGGGATGGGAATGAAATTGTAACTGTTACTCTGATTGGTATGGTTGGGGAAATAAAATGGGAACATTTTTGAGTTTTGTTTTCCAGTTACTTTGATACACAGCTACAATGTTTATTAAGGATCTTGTGCAACACCAGAATAGGATTTTTAAGTGTCTTACATGTTCAGTTATGTATACTTTGGTATGTTCTAGGAGAAAATTCACTAAAAAAGCTCCAACAAGTAGTTCCCAGCGAAGCTTTGTGGAATTTATTCTTGAGCCTCTTTATAAAATACTGGCCCAGGTATGTTTTTAACTCTGCAAAACATATTCATGTTTTTCTTTGGGAATATTTTAAATGTAAGCTATTTTTACAATATGAGAGTCATGTCATTTCAAGAAGAAAGATGAGCAGAAAAGAAACTTGTCCTTCATTTCCAAGAATAAAACATTTGGGGTATTTGCCTCAAGCAGTTATATACTTTACTTCGCTACATGTATTTAAGCAACAATATGACAGCCATCTGTCAGCAGTTGTCTGTTTATATCTAGAGAGTAGACTTCCAAAATCTCTTTGAGTTCTGGGATTCTTTATCTGACATCTGTTCGCATAAACTTCAGAAAATAAAATGTTTTTCTTCCTTAGTTCAAAAACTAATATTGCTTCCTATGGTGAGAGATAAACTAGTGAATTAAAACAGTTCAGAAAGAGATATGCAAAGCTTTTTAACAGAGCAAACAGTTAATTGTTCTATAATAGCAGAAAAGACAACCTACAATGTAGCAAACAAATCTGGAAGGTTCAATGCCAGTTTTTCAAAATTTGTCCAGGGTTTATTTGCTTGGGCTTTACTTATGAATTAAAAAGGAATTATCAAAACATTAAGTGGTGTAGCCAGGTACAGCTTAGAGGACTATTTATAAATTATCATCTCTAAATTAATAGGTTCGCTGAAAAAACAGAATCCCTTCAGTCTATAATTGTTTATTGGTCCTTGGCTTAGAAAACAAAGTGACAGAAATAGGAAGGGGGGAAGCATTGTATTGTGTGGATTGTACTTGTCAGTGTAAATCACATAGTCACTTCCAATGAATATAATCTTCACTACTTGTATCTTTCATTTATTGTCCTACATCCATTTTGTACAGGTAGTTGGAGATGTTGATACCACCTTGCCTCGAACTTTGGATGAATTGGGAATCCACCTGACCAAGGAAGAGTTGAAATTAAACATCCGCCCCCTCTTGAGGCTTGTGTGCAAGAAATTTTTTGGAGAATTCACAGGTAAAAATAATTATACTTTTCCTAACTCCCTAAATCTTCTCAAACCAAGGATAGCTAAACATGTGTAGCATAACTAATTGACAGGGAGCATCCTTGATTTGAGACAATCTAGCATAAAATTCTATGAATGAAAGCTCAAAGTAACAGGATAAAGAGAAATGAAACAAGACTTGTTTTATTGCAAAGATGTTCCTAAGTAAGCTACTTCATTTTTTCTGGGGAAAGAGGGCAACTTGTTTTGGATGTAAGCCTATCCCTGATGGTACACAATGTTTTTAGCTCATTAAGTGCATTTGGACCAATCACTTTCTCTCAGCCTAATTTCAAGAGTTATTAGGATAACATGAATTTGACTACATAAACCTGAAGTTTTTTTTTAAAAAAAATGGCAGCATTAAAGTATTATAAAATTTAAGTGTATTATCCTGGATGTGTCAGGTGTGTTCTCTACTCATTACCGTACCCTTTATAGATTAAAAGAATTGTTACTAGGGTGGGCCTCATAGTAATAACATTATGCTTATATTATGCTTATGTTTGTTTATATATTAGGAGATTTATTAGGCTCTTTTCAGTATACAATGGTTTTCAAAATATTTTAAAAGACTAAAAATAACACAAATTAGAACATTAAAAGCAACCATACAAGTGCTAAAATTCTAATCACCAAAGAGTGATTAACCTAACATGGAGTGCAGTGAAAAACTATTCCATTGTTTCTTTAAAGTTGAAATTCTATACATACAGTATATTGCTGCAGTGTTATTTCTCTTGTATATATTGAATTCTCTGCATTTCTATTTTAGCGGGCTACCTTAATTTTTGATTTCTTTAAATATGAATATTGATTTATTTCTTCTGTTTAGAATTTTTATGATATTTATGATTCATTAAAATGCAACACTATAGCAGATAAAATATTTTAATTTTAAAATCATTCACAAGAGACAATGCCCAGGTGAACACAAACAATTTAGTTTTACTTTGGAAAGATTGTCAGATGCCAAAAATTCACTCAGCTGTACAAAATAGTATTTCATCATTGGGAAAGGATAAAAGTATTCACTGTAAGGAAGGGTTTTTCTAATCAAAGAATCTGAAGATGAATTTTATTAGAAAATCATACAGGGAACGTACTGGCATGAAATGAGATGTATCCTCAGTTATATATATCTTAGATAATTTTAGAACTTTATACCTACACTCCAGCTCTTCCTAAACATCTTTCTAAACTGATACCTTCCATGTTTCTACAATATAATTTCAGCCTAAATAAAGAAAAGGATTAGGTTGCTGTTCTAGAACAGTTGCTACTGCTTAAAAGAAAATAATACAATTAAAAGTAGCAGGTATTCTGGACATGAAAGAGACTATAATGCAATGGAAAGTTAGAAAGAGGCAGAAACTTCCATCTCTGTCTTTCCTAAACGAAGATGTGTTGCTTTTTCATTTACCTTGTTGTAGGTTTTGTGGATATGTGTGTGCAACACATCCCCTCCCCCAAAATAGGGGCAAAGACCAAGATTGAGCATACTTATACAGGCGGTGTTGACTCTGACCTAGGAGAGGCCATGAGTGAATGTGATCCTGATGTAAGAGTTTTATTTACTCTTCCTTTGTTTGTATTTGGCATCAGTCTGGTTTGTGCAGTTGTGCTTCAGTAGCATTTTATTTATTTAATGGTATTTTACTATATGTTATTATTACTATAAAAAGAAAAAAATGTAAAAATAACACAAGAAAAGGGAAGCAGATATTAAACTGGGTCATTGCCTTTCTCAAACAAATATGTAAGTTGCTTGTTTCACTTTAGCAGTTTTTTATTCCATTGCAAGTTATGTAAAATATTTGCAGTTAGATTTGCATTGCTGAATCTCACTGACAAAATATCCTTTAATTCATTGCTCTTTAAAGTATAGTGTGTTTAACTGTATGTGTGCTGCATGTACAATTTGGAAATCAGTTTTTCAAGAGATGTATGCAAAAATTGTTTTAAGTTTTGTAAGTGCTGAAAATTATCAGACAGCATTTTCTACCTCATCCTTTTGCTGATGGATCAGAGGAGTAAGGGACCAGAGATGGCTGACTTACGGCAGTACATTTTAAATGCATTAGCTTCAGGTCTAGCACGTTATTTCTCTCAGAAACATGGAGTCTGTGTAAAAACTAGGTAGGGCAGCAAATTTTAGTCACATGCTTTTTCTAGGGGTGATGAATAAAAAGAATCAGGATATACAGGTAGTTGAAGAATGAATGAGACTATGCTTTGCTAGGAATGATGAAAGCTAACCACCTGCAACAGGCATATGCCCAACGATTCTTTTTAGAATCCACCCTGAAGAAAAGTACAACTGTTGCAAGACACAAATATATTTTTATTTGAAAAACAAAGCATAATCCCAACTTCAATGTATGTCTCATTTTGTGTATTACTGGGGCATTCCCACCAGACTTACAGGATTTCTAGACTTCTTTCATAAATCCTGTGATGGTTCCTTCAATTCAGAATACTGCAATCCCATAAGATAAGTACACTATTAAAGGGATACCAGCCTTAATAATGAGCATTGGCCATTCAAAATTTATCAGATGCTGCCTTGGGATTCAGTAAACCAGAATGTCACTATGACTGCTGGTTTTAAGATTTGTATAATTATTATTGTGATGATAATATTTAAAGAAATTAAAAGGTGGTTTTTATCAAAAAATAAAAATTCTTTTGAAAGGGTCCACTTATGTGCCATACCACGAAAATGTATAGTACAGACGATGGAGTCCAATTCCATGCATTTGGCAGGGTATTAAGTGGGACCATCCATGCAGAGCAACCTGTCAAGGTCCTTGGAGAAAACTACACTCTAGAAGATGAAGAAGATTCACAGATTTGCACTGTGGGACGTCTTTGGATCTCTGTAGCAAGGTAGATGATTCTTAGAAATGTTTTTTCCCCTTATTTATTTGTATCCCACATTAGAATTTATTATATTTTTACTATGCACTAGTAAACTGCCCACAGTCACTTAGATGAGATGGGGGATGATTAGATGGATGGATGGATAGATGGATGATAGATAATTATATCAAGCTTTCTAATGGTGATTGAAGATTTGAGTGAGTTTATAATGTATTTGATTAATCCAGGCCTACTGCTGAACATCCTTCTTAAGACTGTTCTTTCTTTCAGCCAATTGAATCTTTTCACTTCTTAAAAGGAGAAAATTGCTTTGAATGAAAGTTTGGTTATATTTTTCAGGGTATTACCTGACCTATACCAACATAGCTTTAGATGCTCTTCAGTAATACTTATTATATTCAGGGTTTTTTCCCTCTTGAATAATAAGGGATGTTCACCAGCTTTTTCCTGAATGTTCTGGGGGCCTGATGTGGAGGACCAAGAATGATACTGTTATCAATGATACTTCTGTTAGACAATTTATTTTTAAAATATTTCACATGCAGGGTTTTTTAAGTCACATAATTTGTATAATGATCTCTTTAGCCCTTTTAAGAGAGTTTGGAATTTCGGATTAAAGAAAGTTTATATCCGTTTAACCATGAATCAGTGAATACTGGAAATGCATTAACCAATGTCTTCTTTCAGGTACCATATAGAAGTTAATAGAGTGCCAGCTGGTAACTGGGTGCTTATTGAGGGAGTGGACCAGCCTATCGTGAAGACAGCCACTGTCACTGAGCCCAGGGGCAATGAAGAGGTATCAAAGTTAATATAAAGTTGTTCCCATAGATAGTAAGAAAAACAGTGTTCCTGATATTCATATGCCTGTCCCTTCATCCTGACTATTTTTAGCTTAATGTAACAAACTATCAACTTTGGTGTGCATTTTGTATATTAAGCAAAGCAAGGTATTTGTAAATAATTTGGTTATCTGGTTCAGATATAACCGGAATAAAATATAGTGTGTTTTTGTGTCTTTTGAAGTAGTAAATTAGCACTCCCTAATATTTTTTATTAGCTCCATGGTCATTTCCAATTTCCTTCAGCTATAATTAACTGCAATGTTTACTACCTTTCATTCTGGTATCAAAGCTTTCCCCTCTTGGAAAAGCTGTTTATAGAGAGCATAGGTTAAAAAAAAAAACCTACAGTATTTTAAATGGAAGACTGAACCATGAGATGAAATTTCTCAAAGAACTGTTCTAGAAATGTTGAAGCAATGAGGGAAGAAATTTTTTTCCAGATTTTTCCAAGCCTGTAGTTTGTAGTCTTGGCTCCTTAGCCAAGTTCTTAGATTTGTTAAGGTGTCTGTGGTACTGCATTTATCTTCAGCTCTAGGAACAACGTTAGTCTGGTAATTGCTCTTCCTAGTCTTTATTGTACTCAGAATTAAAACTTTGACTATCTCATTATGATGAATCAATTTCACATTCTGTGACCACCAGCCTAGAATCAAGCATTTTGTCTTAGCAGATTAATGGTTTCTCCTCATTGTTTATATTCATGCTATCCTGGAAATTTTTGTAGCTGCTTGATCTCAGGACTCCTTCTGGCAGGAACCTTATCTATCACTCAGTTACCATTTTTATAACTACACAGCAGTCTGTTATTTTAGCTGCAAATAAATAATTGATTTTACTGCTACAGGCTTCAAAATTAATAATAAGCTTGCTGAATAAGCTTGGTCATGTATACTGATTAAATGTTTTCTGATACCAAAAAGCTCAGTTTCTAATTCCAGCCTGTTCTACAGGTGAAACTCGAAAAAATAGAATATTGTGCAAAAGTTCATTTATTTCAGTAATGCAACTTAAAAGGTGAACCTAATATATGAGATACTCATTACATGCAAAGCAAGATAGTTCAAGCTGTGATTTGTCATAATTGAGATGATTATGGATTACAGCTCATGAAAACCCCAAATCCACAATCTCAGAAAATTAGAATATTGTGAAAAGGTTCAATATTCTGGGCTCAAAGTGTCCCACTCTAATCAGCTAATTAAGCCATAACACCTGCAAAGGGTTCCTGAGCCTTTAAATGGTCTCTCAGTCTGGTTCAGTAGGAAGCAAAATCATGGGAAAGACTGCTGACCTGACTGTGGTGCAGAAAACCATCATTGACACCCTCCATAAGGAGGGAAAGCCTCAAAAGGTGGTTGGAAGAAGTTGGATGTTCCCAAAGTGCTGTATCAAAGCACATTAATAGAAAGTGATGTGGAAGGGAAAAGTGTGGAACTAAAAGGTGCACAAGCAGCAGGGATGACCACAGCCTGGAGAGGATTGTCAGGAAAAGGCCATTCAAAAGTGTTGGAGACTTTCACAAGGAGTGGACTGAGGCTGGAGTCAGTGCATCAAGAGCCACCACACACAGACGGATCCTGGATATGGGCTTCAAATGTTGTATTCCTCTTGTCAAGCCGCTCCTGAACAACAATGTCAGAAGCGTCTTACCTGGGCTAAAGAAAAACACACCCGGTCTGTTGCTCAGTGGTCCAAAGTCCTCTTGTTTGATGAGAACAACTTTTGCATCTCATTTGGAAACCAAGGACCCAGAGTCTGGAGGAAGAATCGAGAGGCATACACTGCAAGATGCTTGAAGTCCAGTGTGAAGTTTCTACAGTCTGTGTTGATTGGGGGAGCCATGTCATCTGCTGGTGTTGGTCCACTGTGCTTCATTAAGTCCAGGGTCAACTTAAGTCCAGGGCAGCTGTCTACCAGGAGATTTTGGAGCACTTCATGCTTCCTTCCGCAGACGAGCTTTCTGGGGATGCTGACTTCATTTTCCAGCAGGACTTGGCATCTGCCCACACTGCCAAAAGACCAAAACCCGGTCCAATGATCGTGGGATTACTGTGCTTAATTGGCCAGCAAACTCGCCTGACCTGAGCCCCATAGAGAATCTATGGGGCATTGCCAAGAGAAAGATGCGAGACATGAGACCAAACAGTGCAGAAGAGCTGAAGACTGCTATTGAAGCATCCTGGTCTTCCGTAACACCTCAGCAGCGCCACAGGCTGATAGCTTCCATGCCACACCGCATTGAGGAAGTAATTGCTGCAAAAGGGGCCCAAACCAAGTACTGAGTACATATGCATGCTTATACTTTTCAGAAGTCCGATATTGTTCTATGTACAATCCTTGTTTTATTGATTGCATGTAATATTCTAATTTTCTGAGGTTGTGGATTTGGGGTTTTCATGAGCTGTAAATCATAATCATCTCAATTATGACAAATCAAGGCATGAACTATCTTGCTTTGCATGTAATGAGTCTATCTCATATATTAGGTTCATCTTTTAAGCTGCATTATTGAAATAAATGAACTTTTGCACGATATTCTAATTTTTTGAGTTTCACCTGTACAAATTTTCTAATGACTGAAAAAAATTGGATGTTGATCAACATTTTCTATCCAGTCATATTTGTATTGGAAACTATTACCTGCATACACAGGGAAGGTTCAGTGGCAGGAGGCATTCAACACTGGGAGTTTTTAAGAAGATGTTGGATAACCATTTGTCTGAAGTGGTGTAGGGTTTCCTGCCTAAGCAGGGGGTTGGACTAGAAGACCTCCAAGGTCCCTTTCAACTATTCTACTCTATTCATTTGAAGCAAACCTTAGTTAGGTTTTTGGAACGACCTCCCTAAAACTTTGAACTGCTTGTAACCACCCTGGCCGTGTGAAATCTCCCATCTGAAATTCAAGGGTCCTCTATTTTTCAGTCTTCTGGAATGTTGTAAACACTGGGCTGCCCTCTCAAATGTTTTAGGATAGGATTAAATCGGGAAGTCTGGTACCTTGTGCTCTGTTTTTATTTTGATATTTTTATAGGCTGTTGTGATGTGAAGATCACTGTATGAAATAGGTGGCCCTATAAGAAAATCTCCTCTAGTGCTTTCCTATATCCTAAGACACAGTGGGAAGGCTTGGCCTCTAAATATGTCCGGCCAATGGAATAGTAGTAGGTATAGTGTCATGTTATTTGAAGGCCCAAGTTTCCATGTTCTTACAATAAGAAAAAAATGCACAACGTTTTTAGAGAATTTGTGGGAGGGAGGTCAACATCAAGGATCTTTGGAGGAATGCAAATGTGATTAATTATAATAATTACCTGTTTTGTTCAGGCTCAGATATTCCGTCCCTTGAAGTTCAATACCACATCTGTGATCAAAATAGCTGTGGAGCCTGTAAATCCTTCCGAGCTGCCCAAAATGTTGGATGGCCTGCGGAAAGTCAATAAGAGCTATCCCTCCCTCACCACCAAGGTGCGTGTTCAGTTCAGAAAGAAGTTCTGGCCATTGTACTACCCCTGTGGTCATGTGCTCCAATCTATGGGCTCGGCAACCAACTCACACAATGGTTGCAGCATTCCATAGTCACCTGATAATCATTTGGAGGCTTCCCACAAGCAAAGTGAATGAGGAAGCTGAAAGGAAAGTTGCAAGTTGCTCCTGCTGCTTTTTCTCCCATGGAGCCCCTTACACCAATGTGTGGTCCCATGGAACTTGTACTCCATAATGTACTTTTGCTACAGCAGCCCCTCCCTAGCCCAGTCCACACACATTTGTGCAATGACTCAGCATTCCTTCTCCAGCTTGCATGCACTTGCCGATTATCCCACATCTCATTCCCTAGTACTCACCCACTCTCTTGACCTGCTTGTGAGTCATCTAATACTTGTAACTTCCCATCAACTTTCCCATTTACTTGCTTTTGGGAAGCTGGCAGAAAATAGCAAATCACAAGTTGCATATGAGGCCCTCATTTAGCAATTCACAATTTTCACTTGAAAAAAACAACAGGCTATTGCTAAGCCATGAAGAAATTATGGTCCCAGTTATCATCATTGAGTGAGAACTGTCTCTCCTGAGATTTAAATTCCTGTCCAATGACGAAATGTTAATAACCGAAGAAGTAATTTTGATAATAGTCAAATATACTTAGTTTTGGAGTATGCTTCAATAAGAAGTTTAAATGGGAAGCCTGTGGCAAAGAAAGGTCTTGGGGCATTTTAGCTTTTTTGCTTATTTGCTTTTGGTACATTTCCACTGGACACACTCATACTGAAAGTCAGAATACTAAGTCATGCTTTGTGTGCAGCAATAACAACTTGTTCTCTGAAATTTACTAATGGGCATTTAATATTCAACATGTTTCTATGTATTAAGTCTTTTTTAAAAAATTCATATGATCAGTCACTAATAGCCATTTCATAGTACAAGATTCTGGGCTGTTGTCAGGATTTCCACCATGGAAATATGTAATGACTAAGGTATTTCTTTTATCTAGCAACCATAATCCAAATGTATGTTGCTCTTGAAAAAGATTTAACTTAGCTGTCTATCTAGGCCCTCCCTAATCTGCATGTCCTATAAATATGGGAACTTCAGTTCCCCAAATTCCCCATTCAGCATGATGCTGTTGAGAATTTAAATAGTTTAGTCCATGCATCTGAACAATGCCAAAACTGGGAATATCTAATTTAATCTCCATATCTTGCTTCTGTTGCTATAGCTAGGTAAAGCTGTTAATCTATTTATTTTCTTCAGTTTTATGTTCTATCTGTGCCTTATCCAGGTAGAAGAATCTGGGGAACATGTGATCTTGGGAACAGGAGAGCTCTATCTTGACTGTGTAATGCATGATCTTCGGAAAATGTATTCAGAGATTGATATCAAGGTACTAATAATGCACCTGCAGCAAAAATATAGTGATTTCAGTAGGTGGTTTTTCCTGGGTTTCCCCATTTAAAATGAGTTGGGGGAAATTGGATTATTGGCCCTCTACCCTTCTCATTATTTGTTTTTTAAAGGTAGCTGATCCTGTGGTCACATTCTGTGAGACAGTTGTGGAAACATCTTCCCTGAAGTGTTTTGCTGAGACACCCAATAAGAAGTAAGATATTTGAAGAGAATCTTAAAAATGAGTCGTGATGTGATGAAGACTAGTGTTTGCTATGTTGTCTACTCAGAATGATGTAGAAAAATTCAGGAAGCTATTTACTTACTTAATTATTTACTTATTTATGTTTCCTTTTGTTAAAATCCCTCAAATGAATTGGGAAATAACTGATTTAGAAAAAGTATTTTTGAAGTCCTTCCTACACATCGAACTACAAACACCAGTTTAAATCTTCCCTTATCAAAGATATCCAAATTATAGTTGTTATTTGGCTCCTTCAATGTTTTCAGAAAGAGAATGAGGACTACATTGGTTTGCAGATAATCTGTTGAAAGCCACATTCTTGTAGTCGATTATACCAAGTATGTGGTGTCTCTTTTTTATTTTCACCCAGTGTTGTATGCTCACTAAATTGGGATTATAGTTTAGAGTGATTGTTTCCAGAGAGTTTTTAAATTAGCTCAAGGTATGTGTGTAGCCTGAGGCATGCAGGCTGCTTTTTTAAACTCTAAAAGACTTCAACCAGGTAAAGAGCACCAGTTCACCTGCAGGTTCCAAGAACTGAATAAAAATTAATTTAGATTCTTTCTTATTATAATAATTTCAAATAGAAGAACAGTTCTGAGTAAAGAAGTTATGTATTGACATTTGAAACATCAGTGCCTTCATTTTAGAAAATATTCTGTCTGTCGTTTGTCTTACTTTGTCAGCTAAATAACATTTGTATTTTTGTTCAGAAACAAGATTACAATGATTGCTGAGCCTCTAGAAAAGGGTCTGGCTGAAGACATTGAGAATGAAGTTGTGCAAATAACATGGAACAGGTATGAAACTTCTAGAGAGCTACCAAGGTGGGAGAATTCATGAAGTAAATAATTTCTTTAATTCTGGCTCAGTGGTCCAGCTTTACCATTTGAGTTGTGAGTACACTGCTGTGAATAGATTGAGCCATTTTAAAAAAAATATTGTAAAAGAAAATATGTTATCCTGCCATTGCAGTTTGCTTGGTGTGTCAGGGCCACCTTAAATCTTTCAAAAACGTGCAGTTGGTTAACCAATTATTCGATAAGCCATTACTATAGAAAACATACTCATCCTTTAAGAGGTTTAGAAGTAATGCCAGGTTGCTAAGAAAAAGTCTCCCTTTGAAAAAGTATAAGAGGGAATTGACAAATATCTGTCAGAAAAAAACATGATGTAGTTTACTGTTGGAGAAAAATGTTAAGCTGTCTGAACTTTGAGTTCTCTCCCTTCTGCTCTTCAATATTTATATATCTCCTTTTAGGAAAAAGCTGGGTGAGTTTTTCCAGACAAAATATGACTGGGATTTGTTGGCTGCTCGTTCTATCTGGGCCTTTGGACCAGATGCTACTGGACCAAACATCTTGGTGGATGATACCTTACCTTCAGAGGTAAGGATTGTGCAGAAGCTATTTACAGTAGATGGTTTTGCACTTGCGATAAACAATCTTTTTTGTTCTTCCTCTTTTACCACTTTGGGTATCAAGGTAGATAAGCATCCCAAATGGATCTTCCTATCTAGGAATATTTAATTGAGCTATACAATATTCAGGAAACAGATCCTTTTTAATTTAAAAAAGGGGCTTAGGTGTAGGAGTATGAACGTAGTACTCACCAGCAAACTCATTAAAATAGCTGCTTTTGGATCATACTATTTCTCTTGGATTATACTATAATTGCCACATAATCTTGAGAAAAGAAGTGGTTGTTTTAAAAAGTTATGTACTATGATTTACTAGACATTGCAATGCAAAATTTTGGAAATGAATCAAAACATTATATAGTCCAAATATCTCTGAAATATGGAATAGAAATTATGATAACAGAGTTAAACAAGCAAAATGTGAGCTATATTGATCTTTCATCTCTCAAGTTCTTTTGGTTTGGGGTTGAAAACATTCACTTTCTGAAGCCCTATTTTACTTGATATCACAATGAATAAATGTAGGAAAATTGATCCTGGTCTATGATTCTAATAATGCAGAGTATCATGAAAAAGAAAGAAATCTGGAGCTTTAGATCTTGGAACCACTTTGTTCCAGCTCTGAAATATAGTGCTGTAATACTTGCTTTGGGGGCTGTGTTTCTCCAATTAGTACTATACACACAGAGATAGAATTTGTATATTGCTGCGGGCCATAATTTCATTTCACCATAGCTTGTTGAACAATTCCTTATTACCTGGTCCACACATAATGTAATTTGTGAAGTACATTAATTAGCATACCACATTGTAGCTTAATATACAGAGGCTGATTTCCCCCATCTGATAACATTGCTGCTTCTTTTGTACAGGTTGACAAAACCCTCTTAGGTTCTGTGAAGGACAGTATTGTGCAAGGCTTCCAATGGGGGACTAGAGAAGGGCCCCTGTGTGATGAATGTAAGTAAATGTTAAAGACGGCCAAATCTGCTCTCAATGTTCTCAAGACCATTATTCTGACAATATATTTTCAGCTGATAAAATGACACATCCTAATGCACCAGAAATTACAGCAGTCCTGATGAGAGAAGAGAACCCATTACCACCCTTCAGAAAGTTCCCATTCTCTTCATACTCTGTGCAACTGTGATTTTCTACTTAATAACACATATTACTCATTTACTTAACAATGTCAAAATTGAACAGCCCTCTGTCAACAGAAGGAGAGGGATACAACATCTTCTATCTCCACTCTACAACACAGTCCTTTCAACAATTCCAAGAAGGCTCCACACCCATTTGCACTACTCAGGTGACCCTGACAACACAGATAAACCTCCCAAGTGGCTTCAACAACTCTCGAAAAGAATGTAAATGACCAGCTCTCTGCATGGGGTATAAATCCTTCCATTCCCCACCATCCAGTCGGAGCTGAAGAAGCTTCTTGAATAAGAAGCTAAATGTTTAAAACAATAAAGGCCAACTGCCTCTTGAAAATGCACTTTTGAGTTAACAATATTTTTCCAGGAAAGAGTTTTTCAGGGAGCTTGTTAAAAAAAAATTATTTTAACACCACTACCGTTTTTCAGATGAATCAAAGTTTTAGAAACTATGCATTATATAATATTGGCCAGAATGCTCCATTAGCATCCATTACTTTACGTTCTTGTTATTCAGAGTCAGAAGTTAGTTCAAGCAATTGAAATTGAAAGAGCCTACAGATAATTCTCAACCTAAAACCATTCATTTAACAGTGGTTCAAAGTGAAAAGAAAAAATGATTTATGATCTGCACTCACACTTACTATCATCATACTACCCCCATAGTTATGTGAGTGCAATTGGGATGCTAGGCAAATGAGTCACACTTGCAACAAGTTGCAGCATCCTGTGGTCATATAATAATGATTTGCAAACTTTCAAACTGTCCATTGAGGAAGCTAGATTTGCTTAATGATTGCAGTTATTTGGTTAGTGACTGTTGTAAAATTTGTTGTAAAATTGGGTCCAGCTCAGCATATGACCACAACCACTTAACAAATTCTGGTTCCAATTGTGATTGTGAGCCAACGTATGAATGTTTCAGGGACCATTGGAGCCCAGTACATAAAACATGAACATTTGGGGATGTACATTGAGAATAACTCATGTCTATAAGTTATTTTTATGTGAAGAAAGAATATCTGTTTACTCTTCCAGCCTCCTAAATTAATACTTCATTTTTAATCATATGAACAAACCTGTCCTTATTTACTATGCTATGCTCCCTTTTTTGCTAGTGATCCGTAATGTGAAATTTAAGATCTTGGATGCTGTTATTGCTCAGGAACCATTACATCGGGGAGGTGGACAGATCATTCCAACAGCCCGCCGGGTGGTATATTCTGCCTTCCTTATGGTAAGAAATTGCTAACATAGAAACAACACTAATCTGGCCCAATGGGCTTGATATGCAAGACATACTAAGCTATATTTTAGTTAGTCTTAACCCTTCATTCAGACCTAGAGTATGACCTGACAGTCATAGTGAAGAGCCTTAACCATAATTTGAAAGTAAAGATTGTTTAACTTCCCTTAACTAGAATTCTACACATTATTTGATTCTCTATAGAAATTTAATGGATGGTTAATTCTCAGTTCTTGAAAATATACTAGAAGAACAGGAATTATGTGGTAGAACCACTTCTGCTATAGTGTGTTTACTACAATTTCATTTTTCAAATCAAGCTTGGGGGGGTGGGAGCCAAGGTGCCAATAGTTAATTATTTGTTTAAAATGCTGTAGTCAATAGTAACTATTCAGGTTTTTCCCTTGGAATAAATGGGAAAGGAAATGGGAAATATATTCCCATTTACTACTGATGAGTTTTGGGGAGAGCGTTTATCTGCAGCTAAACTCTCTTGAATGATGTTTTCTTTAGGCCACACCACGGTTAATGGAGCCGTATTATTTCGTGGAGGTACAGGCTCCGGCTGACTGTGTCTCTGCAGTGTACACTGTCTTGGCCAGGCGTAGGTAAGTGACAACTTCAAATATCTTAAAGTTTAAAATAATATTGATTAAAATACCCTCTGGTGACATGTTTCTTAAACTTGGTACATCGTTTCTTGGAATTTAGTATTTAAAATACAGATTGTTCATAATGTAGCAAGCACTTTACCTCATTTTCTTTAAAAAGGTCAAGAATTGAAAGGAGGGGAGGGATTGTCCCTTCTCATGTAAGGGTAAGGAAGGGTTCTATCAAAAATCTCTGATATCAGCCAGGCTGACTTCTCACTGCTGCTTTAGGACCAAACTATATTTTTGCCCTGGAAAAAAAAAATGGGAAAGAAGTGATGAAGAATGGGCTTGTTGGCAATTGCACTGGTTGGTTGGTTGGCTTTGTTTGTCTGTTTTTAATCTCAGGATACAGTCATGTCCAGGAATACACAGTTCTTTTTAAAAGTGTTTGTTCACAAATGTCTCACTGCCCTAAAAATTACACATTGTTGATATTGAAACTTGAAACTATTTATTGCAAAAACCAGCATAGAGCATACAATTTTTTTTAAAAAAAATCACACAATAAAGAGGGCTAAATATACAAAACCAGTCAGGATATAGTTAAACTGGTACTATAGTAAAAAAACAAAATAAAAAAATCAAAGCAATAAGAACATATATTAAGCAAACAATCCTGGTTAGAGATGAAATGGATAAAATCAAGATAAAGCTAGAGCTGTTAAAATTATTCTTGTATAAAATTATACTACAGTAAAACAGGAAAAATCAGTTCATTAAAAATGAATCTAAAATCCCCAACCAAAACAAAAAACCATGCAAAAATAACTGTTCCAAAAAGTTATTACAAAGAAGGGAGATATTTTCCTCAGGAAAAAAGAAAATGGTTAGCATCATTTTGGAGTAACATCTTCCTGGTCATGAATTCTAGTATATAATTTTGCAACATCATACATTATGATGGAGCTTGCATCAGGCAATAGGAAAGATGAAATGCTTGGGACAACCTGGAAATGTAGATATTTTGTATGTCAATAATATAGACAAGCATTAGAACATCAGTAGTTTCTGCCTCTTATCAAAAAGTAGCGGTTGCTGGTTTTTTGTTTTGTTTTTTTGTAATGTTGGTTCTAACTTGATATATTTTCTGAAGACAGATGGGAAATTTATCTCCATCATGCCTTGTTTATACATTTTGCAATGAGCTGTTGTCTTCGCCAAAATACATGTTTACATCCTTCCTTTTTCCTTTTCAGAAATAGAACTTGATCTGTTCTATTCTCCTCCCACCCCCACCCTTGCTATGTTTTGATACCTCACCAATTTTTCTGTATAATAAAACTTGTTTGTTTTCTTAGGCCACACTGAGGCAAACATATAACCTCTCAGTTGGGAATGTGAATCAAAAGAGTTTGCTTTCTTTTTTTGTGTTTATGCAGAGGCCATGTAACTCAAGATGCACCAATCCCAGGATCCCCTCTGTATACTATCAAAGCCTTTATCCCAGCCATTGACTCTTTTGGATTTGAGACAGACCTCAGGACACATACCCAGGGACAAGCATTCTCGCTCTCTGTCTTTCACCACTGGCAAGTAAGTGGTATGGAGACATTGTAAGCAGATAGATGAGAAAAAGTTGAAGATCCAAATTCTCAATTTTTTATTCAAACTCCCAGCCTGCTAGGCAGAATTCTTTAAAGAAGTGCCATGGGTTTATGTAAGAGACCCTGTAAAACATTATACATTAATTGATGAATTATCCACATGCTTTTGCAGAGAAAGAGGCCAAGTGGCATGTTCTCAACTCTATGTTGCTGATATATTTATTTTACATAAGTTCTATTTTTGGTATGGGGGAAGGGCAGAAATTTTACTAAGGTAGAAGCACAGATTCCTGTTGGATACCCTGAAATTTTTGTCTCCCTCATCATTGGGATTTTCATTCAGCCTTTTTTACTTTTTTTCTTTAACATCGCTTAAGCCATTAAGAAGTCAATATTGGGTTTCCTTTTGAATTTGAACAGTAAGCTTTTTACAAACCTGTTACATGGTTGCCATATTTAATTACAATTACAACAGAAGAAAGATTTATAAACATTTTTACAACAGTATGAGAGATCTGTAAATTTTAGATAGTTTGATCCATCAAATATGTTTTAAAAATAGATCTGTGATTTTGAGATGTGGATATGATCCTTTTAGAATCCTTTAAAATAACATTTAGTGCCACACACATACACATATAAGTGTGTTGGTGTAGTCATTCTGATGAAGTATATGTTAAACATTAAATTATTTTATTAATATTCTAACATGAAGATTTTGAACATTTTATTCTTTATGACTGATTTGGAAGTTCAGCTAAACATTTACTAAATGTGCCTGACATTACAGATTGTGCCAGGTGATCCCCTGGACAAGAGCATCGTGATCAGACCTCTTGAGCCACAGCCAGCCCCACACCTAGCCAGAGAATTTATGATCAAAACTAGACGCAGGAAGGTAAGATGAGAAGCCAATTTATCTCTTGACTTCTGTAGTTCTTTCACTGAAATGGAATTCAAACTGTTGCCTCCTCCCTCCCCCCCAAATCTAATGATCACCGTTCATTATTTCTCCTCTAGGGTCTAAGTGAGGATGTGAGCATCAGCAAGTTTTTCGATGACCCTATGTTGCTGGAATTGGCCAAACAGGATGTGGTACTGAACTATCCCATGTGATTATGCTGGATTTGGCTCAATTCCTTCTCCTCCTCCTCTGTCACGTTCCAGCAAGGCTGTTTCATTCTTGCTGCTACTATCCCATAGTCAAGACAGATTTTTGACATACCAATTTTATAAGAGCAGATCCCAGCTTTGTTGTGAACAAACCACTTTGGCGATCATCCTACTTCATTCTTCAATAAAGCTTCATCCCTTCTCTTAGAGAACTGGGCTGTGCTCGTGTCCTCAACTTTCTACATTGGAAAAGCATAATTTCAAACCTATTCAATTTTGTTCATTTTTTTAGGAAAAAAAATGTAACCAATTGTTAATTTATCTTTGTCTAAAACAATACCAAGCTGCTTGAAAGATTGGGGGAAATTTTAATCTCTTCCATTCCAACTGAATTATGACTTAATAATCCAGTTTGTTCGCAGTAGGCAGCACAGTGATTCTTTACTGCCAAATACTGTTTGGATTGGGAAAGATGAAGAACTCAGCAGCAGTTCCATAAGAGAATATTTACTGTCCTGTTAAAGTTAACAGGAGATACAAATGTATAAAGTCCCATCTTTCTTGCTATCTTCATTCATTCAAGTTTTACTTTGGACATCTGATTTAGGTTTCAATGTAGAATAGCATAAAGAGAATAAATATTTTTATGTCTTGAAATACACCTGTCTGGGTCTAATTCTTGGTTTCATTTCTGTATGGGGGAATGAAAAAAATCTCTCCTTCCACCAGTACCATTCAAAATTATGCTGAAAGTCCACTTCAAAATGTTTCCTCTATTGTTGAATTTTGTTAGTTTTTTTTCCATCTGGGAAGAAGATGGCAGAGCCCAAAAACTCAAAGCAAAACTGTATTTTATTGAATTGGGTTCCATAATTATTTAGAATTGCAGCATTAAATGTTTAGGATCTGGAATGGCCATTATCAACTGTTCTTTCCTAAGATGTAGTTTTAATCGGAGATGACAAGGATTGAGCCATATAAGTATAAATATATAGTTGGTCTGCTGCTAAGCTATGGCTCTATTCCTTCTTTCTATATCCTTCATTTAGCAATAATTATCCAGTAAAAAGTTTGCTTATTTGTTTAACCACCTATTTATTGATCCTACATGGCTTATAATAAAACAAAGTACACAGTGTACACAATATTAAAACTTTGAGAAAATATACCCTCCCGCTAGCATTGCCTCACCTAAGATTAAGAGAGATAGCAGCAGACTCCAAGAGAACTAAGCAAGAGAATGATCCTCAACATCCTCTGAATGAACATGTGCCCCAAGCCAGCCAACTCAGATCTAGGAACAGCTTTATGGTAAGGCCAAACATTCTTGAAGGTGCACAAGAACAAAACCGAATTAAAAGTTGGAAGAAGGAGATTGTTAAGCAAGAAAAAACATTAAAGGAGGATATGGCTGAAGGATATGACCTGGCTTATACTTCTTGGAGGACTCTGAATAGGTGCTTTTATGTGAGACCAATATGGTGAAGTGGAGGCTTTTAGCAGATAACATACTGTGTGAATGCAGAGCCCTGCCCATCTGGTATGTTGGCGATTACCAGAAACATTATTGATAATGACTTATTTTTGGCGAATGACAACCCCAAGACAGTAGCTTCATTCTGGCAGTCTAAAGTTATATCTAGACGTGGAAGAATAAAATACCAGTACATAGCAGCTGGGCAACACCTAACCTATCATCCAGAGGAGCAACATAGTCCTGGGAGAAGAAGTGATACAGAAAGCCTGATCACGGAGGTGTCCTTGTCATTCAGAAAATTCACTGCGGCTGCAGCAAAAACCTGGAGCAGAGTGCTATTGCTCTGAGCTCACACGCAGCCAGGCTAGGCAAGATAAGGCAAGTTGAAGCAAAGCAAGGTAGCAAGATGTTAATTGCAGGTGTGGCTGGAAGAATGCAATGCTTGTTCCTGATAAACACCCTTCCTCGCAGCATCTCCTTAAATCCTATTCCCCAGGTGAGCCTGGTGACAAGCCGGGCGTCCTCCTGAGTCACCAGGTTGCCCTGTGCTGATCCTACCTCCTCTCCATTCTCTGCTCTGCTGCCTGTCTTTTCTGTCTCACCTCTCACTTGCCACTCAGTCCTTTCAATCCTTCACCCTCTCTGACAACCCTTCCAAGGGGCCAGGAGCTGCCTCATCCTGCTCCTCTGGGATCAGAGAGGCTACGCCATCTTCCTCTGTCAGTCCCATCTCCATCTCCTCCTGGAACCTGGCCTCTGACCGGCCCATGACAGTAACAATGGACTTTTGCTGACATCAGGAATGAAATGATGAATTTATTTATAAATAAAAGACAAGATAGGAGAAGTAGAGATCATTCCAGGCCATGTGGCTTTGTCCCAGAAGTGGGCACCATTTTTCAGAATGGACACAATTCATTGTTGCTGCTTCAAAAATGGCACCCACTTCTGAGACAGAGCCACACAGCCCAGGGATGCTTAGAAGCAGGAGAGCAGCCTGCTTTCCTTTTCCAATGTGAGCCTGGAGATTTCCCAAAAATAAGTGTATTATCGGGGGTGGGGAGAAGAGTTCTCCTATCTTGTCTTTTATCTATAAATAAATTCATCATTTCATTCCTGATGTCAGCAAAAGTCCAGAGAGTGGGAAATGGAGCATAGGATAGGGAGGCCTTAGGAGGATAGAGATGGCCCTGGCCCTGCACTAGGTCTCCCAGAATCTCCTCCATCATTCAGGCGCCCTGTGTTTCACTTAACAACTTGCTTAATGACCACATTGGAGAGAGCAGGGGTGGGGGTTGTTAAGCAAGGCAATCATCTAGTCACCTTGGTTAACAACTGTTATGACTTGCAACATTAACAAAAGGAAGTAAGGTTTTGAATGTGTTTTATTACGAATTGCGGAAGTGGTCTTTTCCAAACAACAAGATGCTGACAACTTGATATAATAGAATTCTAGACTCTTAAGAGTGTTTAAAGAAAGGGAGGGTTATTTTCATATATGCAGTATACCAAACGGAGATTAAAATGGCTTTCGGAAAGACTATCTTGCTCCTTTGTAGCTCTTTTCTAAATGAATATAGTGTACTTTTCAGTAACAAGTTTCTAAGGAAAAAAAACACTGGAATATGGGATTTTAAGGAAACACAAGCTATATTAATGAATAATAGAAGCATTTTTTTTTCTAGAAAGCAAACCAGGATTGTTCAGTTTTGTTAGAATTGCCATTAGAAATTTCAGAGCCATTGAGGGTAAAAAGACAAATCATTGCCAGCCATACCCCCACTATTTCTGATCTCTACATAGGCTATGAACTCCATCAGTGAGAGGAAGAATACTGAATTATTACAGCAAAGGGAATGGGGAAATGGATTAGAGAAAATACAATACTGTTTCCAGCAATCAGCTGATACTGTTATTGCAATTAATTACTTGACCACACTCGTGCTTTTTCTGCCTACTTCTTTTCAAAAAATTTTCCGGACTTAGGAGCCGGGTTCTATATTTTAATCACTATATCATCTTCACATAGTACTCAAGCTAATTGCAGCTGCCTTTGATAAAATTAGTCTTGTAAAAATCAAACTTGGCTCCTGTTTTTCTCTAAAGCACACACTTTAAAAGTTCTTTAAAGCACACATTTCTTTAAACAAGAAAAAAGATGAGTTGGATTAGTTGATTTCTGTGGTCTGAGGTAGTATTTAAGTTGCAAAGGAAGGGACATTTCTGACTTTAAGTCTTAAATCCGTCCAATCTCCAAGCTGAGTTAATCCAATAATGCCGAAAGCCACATTGTCTGGTGTCTGGGAATTAGGGGAGTTGAATCTAGAATATCCAGTAGTAAGGGGCTGCTTTAGATTTCACATTTTGAGTAAATTGTCTAGATTACTGGGAATCAGTACATAGTTTTGCTATACAGCTAGGACTACATGTGGTAATATATCTTAATCTGTAAATTTAGTTCTCAAGATAACATATTTTGGTTGAAATTAGCAGCTCTTTACACTGCAGATGCTTCTGGATAATCTGTATCTAGGCAGATGATCCATCTCTCTGTGGCCTATAACAAACTCATCAGAGATTAAAATTCGGGAAAAACTTCCTTAGGTCAACGGAAGACTTCAAAGAATCTGAGAGCAGAATGGACCAAGAACCAATCCTAGATAAACCCAACAGAGGAGCTGGCATCTGGGTGAAAGCTGGAAGGTATGGAAGTAGGGTAGTTGAGTAACATGCGCATGGGTACAGCAAAAATCCAGAGACACTCTGAACAAATGAGGCTACCTGGTGGCTTTTGCCCTTTGCAATTCTGATGACCTGTAGACAACAACTCCTGATCAGTGTACACTTCAGGAATTCATGACAGTATGACAGACTACAGTGTTACTAGTTTCTGAGCAAAATCTATTAAACTTGTATATACTTTAATCTCGCATTTTATATTTTAAATTTTATATCTATAGTAAAATAAGGTATAGTGTTCCTTATTTTAATTGTGATGCTTCTGACATATTTGGCTTCTTATATGCCTACTGACTTATCAAGTGTCATGGCATTAGTTGTCAAGGCATTAGTCATTTCTACATGGTAAGAGAGGAGGACCATCTAGTGTTAACACAAAGTCTCATAGATTGTAATTTTTCTGTTCACGGGTTATCACCCATATGCACAGCAAAAGGCTGTGTACAATTATCAAATAAGGAAAAGCTGGGCTCTAATGTCATATAGTTTTAAATTCCATTCAGCTATGTTTTGTTATGGATTGTTGCTACTGCAGCTTATTTTGGGAGGCCTATAAGAAAAAAAACTGGAGATGACAAGCTGTCATCCATTATTATTATTATTTCTATTAAGTGGTTGCGTGAGACAGAATTGGACATAGTATTCTTTTAAAGAGAAGATACAGCTCAGTGACAGTATGTATCCTAAGGCAGCATATGTTGAAATGTAAGTTCTGTCTTAGAATTTGAGGTGAGAAATCTATACTTCTGGTGATTTTGATTAATTGCAATTTCTGAGGTCACTATTGGCCAAGTTGGTGTGAACTTGTAATTGAACAACTTCTGGAAGGTCATAGATCTTCCACCTCAGCATAGAGCTTTCTACAACCTGAGGGGCTTTCAAGAAGTCTAGATCCACCTACAGCTAATCATTGGCCATAGAGGCTGGAGGTGATGAACCTTTTAATTCATACCAACTGGAGGACATAAGGTTAGGAAAAGCTAGAGTTCTGAATATATAAAGCTACATTTCTAGCTAACACTTCATCGCTCATCGTATTTTCTACCCCTTTTCTACCTATCATAAACATGCTTAGGGGCCTCTTTGTTCTCAGTATTCCATGCATGCTCTAGCCACAAAAACACCCTGGGCTTTGTTCTTTCTGTAGTTGCTTTGACAATTCTCCCACGTTTGCATAATTTTTAAGGCAAACTATCAAAGATGCAGCCACTCCATAATTTTTTTCATTAATAGGTATTCTTTGTCATCTTATTTTCCTTTTCTTCTGGGAAGATAGGCACCCAACCTGAAAATGCCTCAGATCGTTGTGAGTCTAGTACTTTTGCAAATAAAAAGTGTACCACAAGCTTCTGTTTTACAGCACATTAACTTTCCACTTTTTAAAATTAAAAGTGCCTTATCAAATAAACCTGTTACATGTGTGTATGTTATACACATATATGGTATGTTTTTGTTCTTGCCTCTTTACAGTGGATATAGAAAGTCTATACATCCATTTTAAAATGCCAGATTTTTTTAGTTGAAAAAAAAATCAGACCAAGTTAAATCACTTCAGAATTCTTCCCACCTTTAATTTAATTTAAGATATAAGCTATACAATTCAGTTGAAAAAATGAAATCTTTTTAGGGAACAAATGTGGTTGTATAAAGATGTATATCCTTAAACTAATACTTTGCAGAAGCACTTTTGAGTTAATGGCAGCAGTTAGTCTTTTGGGGTAGAAGCCTATCAGCATGGCACATCTTGCCTTGGGAATCTTTGCCCATTCTTCCTTGCAAAAATGATCCAAATCTGCCAGACGGTGTGGACATCACATCAAGGTAACAAGTGTCCATTCATGGGGAAAAATGGCAGGAAGATTATGAGCAGCAGGGAGAAAGCAGAACTGCTTAACTCATTTTTGCATCTGTCTTTACACAAAAGAAAAAAAAATCTGTGCAACCTATTTAAAAAAATACTATAAAGAGCATGTTAGGAATGCAAAATAAGCAAGAAAATAGTAAGAGAACACCTATTCACACTAGATGAGTTCAAATCACCTGGACCAGATGGATTATCCCCCAAGTTCTGAAAGAATTTGCAGATGTGATCTCAGAACCACTGAACCATATCTTTCAAACATCCTGGAGCACCTGGACACTATTAGATGAATGGAAAAGAGCTGATACAGTTCTCATCTTAAAAAGTGGGGGGAATCGATTCAGGAAACTACAGACCTATATCAGACTGATATAAATACCTGGAATGATTCTGGAAAAGATAAACAGCAAATCTGCCAACACCTAAAGGCAAAGTCATAATGCCAACATGGGTTTGTCAAAAACAGTTCCTGCCAGAAAAATATTATTGCATTCTTTGACAAAGTGACAAAATTAGTGGACAGGCAAAATGCTGTGGATATACTTTATTTGGACTTCAGTAAGGCATTTGATAAAACAGACCACAGCCTACTATTTGATAAGATTAAAAAATATGGGTTAGACATTATCACCAAATGGATTTGTAACTGGCTGACCATCCACACTCAATGAGTAAAACATCAATGGAACTGCATCTACATGGAGAGAAGTATGCAGCAGTGGGTACTCCATGGCTCTGTCTTATGCCCAGTACTCTTGAATATCTTCATCAATTATTTAGATGAAGAGATAGAAGGAAAACTTCTAACTTACAGATGAAACCAAGCTGGCAGGAATAGCCCAAACTCCAGAAAATATGGTCAAGATACAGAAAGGTCTTGACAGACTTGAACACTAGGCTGCATCTAACAAAATGAAAATTAATGGTGAGAAAAGTAAAGTTCTACATTTAAGCAAGAAAAATCAAATGCACAGGTATAGAATAAGTGATACCTGTCTCAATTGTACTAACTGTGAGAGGAATTTTGGAGTCCTAGTGGAAAATCACTTAAATACTGCAGCTGCCAAAACAGCCAACACAATTCTAGGCTGCACTAACAGGGATACAATCAAGATCACATGAAGTATTAATACCATTTTATATTGCCTTGATAAGACCACAATTGAATATTACATCTGGCTTTGGCTAATATGATATTAAAAAAAAAGATGCTGAAACTCTAGTAAGAAGCAACAAAAACGATTAGTGGAATGGAGGCTAAAACAAACAATGGTGGCAGGAATTGGTATGTTTAGCTTAATGAAAAAAATTCAGAATGAAAAGAATCGAGGTGACATATAGCAGTGTTCCAATAGCTAAGGGGCTGCTCAAAGAATACAGAATCAATTTGATCTCCAAAGCACCTGAAGGCAGGACAAGAAGCAATGGATAGAAACTAATCAAGGAGAGAAGCAACCTAGAACTAAGGAGAAATTTACTGACAGTTAAAACAGTCAGTGGAATGATTTGTCTCCAGAGATTGTGGTTGCTCCAGCACTGGATGTTTTTAAGAAGAGATTGGACAACAATTTGTCTGAAATGGTATAGGGCAGGGGTGTCAAACACAAGGCCTCTTAGATCCAGCCCATAGGGCCAGCCTGGAAACAGCAAAGGACTGGCCCGCGATGTCTCTGCCTGCAAAAATGGAGCTCAAGGGATTGCATGCGCCCCCCTACACCCCGTTTTTGGCTGGTTGCAATAGTCTCCTGCAGCCCTCTGCCAGTAAAAAACAATTGCTCTCCTGGGGCCCATTTTTACTGACAGAGGACTATCAAAACAATTATTTTTTTAAAAAGAGAGAGAAATGTTTCCCCTTTTGCATTTGAGCATGCAAGAAGGGACAGAAAAGGAGAAAGAAAAAGAGGAAAGACAAAGAAAAATAAGGAAAGAGGGAAAGGAAGAAGAAAGGAGAATGAAGAGGGAAGGAAAAAGAAGGGAAGGAAGGAAGGAAGGAAGGAAGGAAGGAAGGAGATGGGAGGGTCTCAGAGGAGTCCTGTATTAGCACTTGGCCACCACAGTTTCCCCCAACATGAGACCCATGTCATGCCCACCATGGCCACACCCACCCCAGCCATGCCCATCATGGCCACGCCCACCCCAGCCCTCTGAAGTCAAACACAACCCTGATGTGGCCCTTAATAAAATAGAGTTTGACCCCCTGGTATAGGGTCTCCTACCTGAGTATGTGGTTGCATGAGAAGATTTCCAAGGTTCCTTCCAACTCTGTTATTCTGTGTACAGCCCTCTTCTGGTCACCTCACAAATTTTCAATTGTATTCAAGTTCAGGTTCTGGGTGAGCCATTCCAAAACTTAGATTTTTCTCTGGTAAAATAATTCTTTTGTTGATTTGGAGGTATGGTTTGGGCAGTGGTGGTATTCAAATAAAGTTGCCACCGATTCAGTGGGCATGGCTTGGTGGCCGCGCTTTGTGCACATGCACACACTTTGTGTGCACGCACACACCAAACACGCACTTTGCGCAGGTGCAGAGGCGTTCTAACTTGCCTCCTGCAAGCCTGCACGATGGTGGTCACTGCAGCAGCTGCCGCGTGGTGCTATTCTGTGCCGCGCAAAGCAGCTGCGTTTCGAATTCTGCTGATAAAAGTGAGTATGGGAGACCGGGCGGGCGGGTGGGCCAAACACAGAGTAGCGCAGACAACCGTTTCGGTCTCCACTGCTCATCGCCACTACTGGCTCTCCAGAACCAGGCAGAACCAGTCGAATACCACCAACGGCTTTGGATTGTTATTGTGTTGAAAGGTGAAATTCCTCTTTATCTTCAGCATTGTAGCAGAGGGTTTTGTACCAAAATTGACTGATATTTGGAATTGTTGATTATCACCTTAACTAAAGCCTCAGTTCCAGCTGAAGTCCCAAAGCATAATGCTGCTGCCACCACAATGCTTCATTGTGGTTATGGCGTACTTTTGATGATCCACAGTGTTGTTTTTGTACCAAATGTATTTTTTGGAATTATAGCCAAAATGTTCAGTCTTGGACCATAACACATTTTTTCAAGTGCTTTTGTCAGATTTTTGGAAATACATATTTTCCAATACAGATTTTGGAAAATGTAGCCAGGCTTAGATGTTTTTTTTTGTAAGAAATGCCTTCCATCTTGCAGAAGGAGGTAGCAGTACTACATCATGTTTTATTAGGAATTAAGTAGCTGAGGAAAGGTCATTCTGAAATAAACTTATTTCTACATGGTCACTAAGAGCTAACACCAATTTGATATCAGTCAATAACTCTTCAGGAATTACCACAAATGCAGGTAAGAAAGTCTTTCTGAATTGAAAAGACTGTATAATCAAAAGTAGGATAAATGAGAAGTTTTAAAGAAAATATTTCCAGGTATTTTACTTCAAAGTAAAGAAAGTTATCACTGAAGAGGGAAGAAACCTAATCGTTTGCCTGAGCTTTTGGTGACAAAGATATTGTTCTTCTGGTACTATATTTAAGTCCATTTTATGTTGATTTTACAAATCAACTTGAACCGATTATTTAATGCTCTGTTTGATGACAGCTGAAAAGATTAACATTCTGAAACATTAACATTATTTTATCTCCTGGAAATGGTCATTTCATCTGTCTGGTTCTTTAATTTCTTCTGATAAGAGTCTGACTGTATTCTTACAATATATTGTAGCAAATGAAAGCTAATGATTGATTTAACATAACAAGATTTTAAATAATTGCTTAATAGAATCTATCTTAACAAAATCATAGATATAACAGAAAATCAGACCTCAAAATCAGAATTAAAAATAATACTTCAATGGAAAAACAGGACGTGCCTCTTATCTGCCTGTTTCTCTTTTCCTCTGCCTGGCTGACTCCCTTCTTTCCTTTATGATTTTCTATCTTCCCGCTAGATATATGTTGTAGTGCATTTCACACACAGGATGTTTATAGCAAAGGCCTCAGTTGGAGCAAGCAGCTGCTCATATCCACTCTCCAGGCCTGTGATGGAAGGAATGTAATTGAAAACACTGGCCCTTTTTCAAATTCCAGGTCTGATGGATGTAGAAACAATGTCAAGTGGAAAATTTTCAATGGTGGTGTGTGCAAATATATCATCGGTGATTCAGTTGAAAAGCGGAGCACAATTTTCCATTCAAAAGAATGGTATATAACAGCCAATGTCATATAATTGTAAGGAACATGTTCCTGGTATCCCATTTCTTGCAATGAATAGTGGCAAAGAAGATGGCTTTATGTTCTCTACTCCCACCAATAGCCCTAATGTAATTCTCTAGTTGCTCCAGAACCCTACAAGGTTCTAAATATGCTTTTGCTTATCTAGAATCCTTTGTAATACCTTGAGATAACTTGGGGGAGCACTTAAGAGCAGAGGACATAAGTGCTAGAAAAAGGTAACATGTAACTCCCATCACACTTCTCTTAAAACATTTCTCTCTGAATGCTGATTTTGTTGAAAAAGAACAAAAAGGGAAACGGAGGAAGAGGAATTACTTGATTTTTCTCAAACATAATAATTTAGTCCTTACATAAATTAATGGTATAGGCTTTATACAAATTATTTATCAGAACTTTTTAAAGATTAACATTGACATATTTTTCATTGCTTTCACTTTACTCCTCATCACATCCTATTAAAATAGGGTTTTCTTTTTCTTCATTGCATTGCCTTTTGTCTGCTGACTTCAATTATCTAGAAAATATGAAATGCAAAATATTGAACTTTCAAGATTGAGTTTATCTGTTTTACTACCATAAATAAAACTATTTCTCTAGCTTTTCATTTTAAATACTGAACACACTTCAGATAAAGCTTCTCACTATGTGCAGCCCAAGGGAATACAAGTTATTATACAAGTAAACAAACAATTTCCCTACTGTCAAATTCTAAATCCATCTTGGTCTGAAATCACAGCAGAAATCCATAAAGTAATGAACTATCCATTTCATCACTAATGAATAGCTTTAATCAATGTCACAAAACATACTCAATCCAAGCAGTTAATTAACAGGTATGCATCAGTATTCATTCTGCCCTGTATGATTTTTTTACACTCATAGATGGTTTACCTGAGATGTAACATGTTGCTTAAACCTAGAACACCTGCTATTTCTACTTAGTTGTAAATAGAATTTGAAATCAAGATTAGTTATTGATTTCCGATTCTACATAACGATAGATGGAAATGACAGGCTCTCTAGATTCAGTCAACATACTGAATCTCAGCTGTATCACCTGTGATGGTGAGAAAGGTTCACAGGATGAGGTTATAATAGCAGCAACATATTTTCTGTTAACTAGTAACATAGTTAAGAATGTCTATGGAGATTCTCTGTTATCCAGATCATAGTTATCCGAAAGGTGCTTTTTCAAGATGCAACTGGACTTCCTTGTTTTTCTTTGAAGACATTTCACTTCTCATCCAAGTTTTTTCAGCTCAGTGACAGCTGCCTCTTGAAAAAGTACCTTTGGAACATAGTTAAGAATATTGCATAAAACACCTTCTGAACCCAATTCAATTAAACTATAGCTTTTGTTTTCATAGTTTACTAGCTGGCTTCACACATGTGATGATTTATCTATGATTTCTCTAACCATGGGTTATTGATTAGCTAGATTTGTAACACACTGAGCCATGATTTATAAACCACAATGGCTAATCATACTAAATTAAAATTAAACCAACCACATTGCAGCTGCATGTAGTTTGTGAGAGTTATATTCTTATGTTCCACTTACTAATTCCTGACATCTGGAATGGCGTACCCTGGGAAAACTGAAAAACATGCCTTCTGAGTCATGGAAAGTTAAAAAACAAAGTTAAATATATGGTTGTCAAGGCTACATTATGCTGAGCAGGGTGCAGAGCACAGCTTTAGCTATAAAGGAATTTCTTTAGTTACCAAAGTAAAAACATATGTTTTCTATCATCATATATCAAGCTAACAATCACAACCCTGTTTTTAATTGTACATTCAATATTAACCATTTCATAACATTTTAAGTAAAACCATAAAGCATAGAAAACACTATAGGAATTTTAATACAAACTTAAGAGCCAATATTTTGAATGATCAGTTTTGGGAAAACTTCTTTGCTTATTGTCTTATCATTCTGATCATGCTACTTTATTTTATATTTTCCTGACAATATATACCTTGTTTTTATTTCATGGATTAAAACATTTTAAATCCAGTTTTCATCTTTGGGGCTAATAGAACAGCAATGATGTCCTCTGGAAAGGAGAAGTAAAAAACTTCAGAATTGCAGTCATGACATACAATTAAACCCTGTCGCTTTTCTTATTTGTGCATTATGGTCATGTAATGTACACAAACAAAAAATGGCAGAGCCTGAACTACCTCCAGCATCTTTACCTTTTTGTCCCCAGACATCCCTTCAATTGTGGCCCTGCAAATCAATGCATACCTACTATAATTTAAAAAAAAACCTCAAAACACTCAAAATAATAAAACTTATCATTATCATCTTCAAATCAAGAAAGAAAATTGATCAAAATTAACAGATCAAATGTTCAGATAAACGAACTATTTTAGCTGAAACAATTTCACTATTATCTCCTCTCGGTGCCAAAACTGAGATGTTCTTCCTTTTTTATATCTAAAAAGGCTCTAGATACTTATAGGATTTGTTATATTTTATTGTATATTCAGTGTTGTTGGCACTTGCCTCTATCTTTTTATGGCAGAATTTATAGACTAATATTTATAAAAACTTTTTTCTCATTTGAATTTGTCATAGTTTCTTTTAGTTTACTTTATTGTCATTGTACCTCATACAATGAAATCAAACACCATCTTCAGTGCACATTGAAAATGAAACACAATATATACCTTGTTTTTATTTCATGGATTAAAACATCCTTCATCCTCCACATATTGAATTGAAAACCCCTGACACCACACCAACACTGCACTATACAGTGGAATTCAAAAGAGCTACTGCCCTAAGATAGAAGCTGTTTTTCAGCCTGTCCTTGTTTTTATTATTCTGTACCATCTGCCAGATGGTAATAGTTTAAAAAGGGGGGGTCCCAGGATGAGATGGATCTTTGAGAATGTTTTGAACTTTCCTAAGGCAGTGGGAGCTATAAAGTTCTTCCAGAGAGGGGAGAGGGCAACCAATGATCTTCTGGGCAATGACATTAACCCTCTGGAGTGCTTTCCTATCTGCCACTGTGCAATTGGTAAACTATACAGAGGTACAGTAAGTTAAAATACTCTCTATGGTGCAGCAGTAGAAGGTCACCAGCAGTTTTTCATTCAGTTGTTGTTTTCTGAGAAGCTCAGGTATTATAATCTCTGCTGGGCCCTTTTGACCAGGGCTGCAATGTGGGCACCCCAGGTCAGGTCCTCTTTAATGGTAACACCCAGAAACTTAAAACTGGCCACTTGCTCCACTCGGTCTCCATTGATAAGCAAGGGCTGGATGTCTGATTTGTTCCTTCTATAATCCACTATAAGCTCCTTGGTCTTATTGGTGTTGAGGACCAAGTTGTTGTCTCCACACTACGAAAGCAATCGGTCCACCTCATCTCGGTAGGCAGACTCATCCCCCCTGGAGATGAGTCCCACCACTGTTGTATCATCTGCAAATTTAGCAATAGTATTTCTAACATGAGTGGGAATGCAGTCATGCACATAAAGAGTATAGAGTAAGGGACTCAACACGCAACCCTGTGGTGTACCAGTATTAAGAATAAGGGCTGAAGAGGTATGATTACCTAATCTGACCCTCTGTGAGCGGATAGACAGGAAATCCATAATCCAAAGGCAGATTGAATTAGAAAGCCCAAGGTCCAGAAGTTTAGACACTAGTCTATGTGGAAGAAATGTGTTAAATGCAGAACTAAAATCTACAGAAAGCATCATCACATAGCCCCCCTGCTGTTCTAGATGAGTCAGAGCTGATAGCTACAGCGTCCTCTGTAGATCTATTTCTTCTGTATGCAAACTGGTGTTTATCAAATGTATGCGGAAGATGAGAAACGATGTGCCGGCAGACCAATTTCTCAAAGCACTTCATGATGATAGGAGTGAGTGCCACTGGTCTGTAATCATTGAGGTTATTGATAGGGAACTTCTCTGGCAGCGGAACAATGGTGGAAGCCTTCAAACAAGATGGAATAGTGGACTGGGATAAAGACCAATTGAAGATCCTGGTAAAGACTCCAGACAACTGATCAGCACAGTCTTTAAGCACTCGGCCAGAGATACCGTCAGGACCAGCAGCTTTTCTAGGGTCCACAGCCTTCAGAATGTTCCTCACCTTCTGTTCCTCCACAATGAGGTGGGGGCTACAATTGACTGGTAATTGTGTTTTATCTGTCTCTGATGTCTCCACTTCAAAGCGAGCAAAGAAATGATTCAGTTCCTCTGCCAATGAAGCATCCCCCTCAGCAGGGATGACATTGGTCGGTTGATGGTTTGTAATTTGTTGAATCCCTCGCCACACCTGCCTCATGTTATTGCTATAAAAATTATCCTCAATCTTCTGTCTTGGCCTTCCGAATACCTTTCTTCAGATTAGCTCTGGCAACACTATATCTTGCCCCATCACCGGACCTAAAGGCCTTGGTCTTGTCATGCAAGAGGCACTGGACTTCCTTGGTCATCCAGGGTTTCTGATTGGGATAGATCCTAATACGTTTATCCACAGTGATAGTATCTGTGCAGTGTTTGATATAGCATAGAACAGTTGCAGTGTGCACCTCTAGGTCAGGGTGGTAAAAGATGTCCCAATTTGTGTTCTCAAAACAATCCTGAAGTTGTTGGGAAGCATCTCCTGGCCAAGATTTCACTGTCTTTATTATAGGCAGAGCCAGTCTCCTAAGAGGGATGTAAGCTGGTGCTAAAAGCAGTGACATATGGTCTGATTATCCCAAATGTGGTAATTGTATAACCTTATAGCCATGTTTGATGTTGGTAGATACTTTGCCCAATATGTTTGCTCATCTAGTAGCACACTTAACATGTTGATAGAATTTAAGGAGCAATTTTTTTTCAATCAGCTAGGTCCCCGCTATGATATGCACAGCATCAGGATACTTATTCTGATTACTAACAATATTATACAAGAATCCCAAAGCTATGGTAGTATTGGCATCAGGTGAGATATAGACTGCAGTAATCAAAACCATGCTGAATTCCCGTGGAAGATATAAGAGTCATATACTCCAGATCCCTGGAGCAGTGGCTGCCTACAGTCTTTGTATTGATACACCTTTTGTTCACATAAAGGCTAAAAACCTCCCCCTTTGATCTTGCCAGAATCTCTACTCCTGTCCTGTCGGTGAGCTATGTAGCCTTCCAGCTCAACAGCTGCATCTAGAATGAGTGAATGAAGCCAAGTTTCTGTGATTAGCAAAACACAGCAGTTCTTGATGAATTTAGTCTTTGCAATCTGTAGCCTTAATTCATCCATTTTGTTAGTCAGAGATCTTGCATTGGTAAGAAATATACTTGAAATTGAAGGCTTGTGTGGAAACTTTCTCAGCCTAAAGAAAACCCCAGCATGGCATCCTCTCTTCCTCTTTCTGTTCCTCTTTCTCCACCTCTTCCTCCTTCCTACAGGGATAGGCTGATCCATGGCTCCCCCAGGAGCCAGCTGGCTCCTTCAGTATGTTATGAGAATGTATAAAATCATCTGTAATAGCCTTTTCACATTTCAGTCCAATTTGTAACAAGGCTTGCTGACTATAGATGCTCCTTGCCCCACAGGATTCAATCAAGGAAAGGATTCAAAACACACAGAGAATCATACACACCATACACTGAAAGAAGGAAAGGTTAGCCGCAGCATCCATGTGCGCAGCCATTCAGTATGATAAACAAAGTATGTGCTGCATTCAACCATCTTTTCTAGGCAGGGAAAAGATTTCTTCTCCTTCTCTAATTATTTTTAAGCTTGATTTCACTATATTTCCAAAGAAAGAAATTATAGTCTGAAAAGCAGAAGCCAAAACGAAAACAAAACTGGTTGTGAGTTTGCCAGTTAATATAATGCTGTAGGAGGGAAACGATCAAATCCACAAAACTATATATTGTCTCTTTTAATATGACACACTTAATATGATGGGCAAGGCAGATAGGAGAGCAAAATATGCAAGATGGCAGGCATGATGTCCCAATGCAATGCCCATGTTTTTTGCACGCCTGCAGGGGAGGTAAGGGTGAAGTCCGAATGATGCATACAATATCATAATGTCACAACACAAGTCATGCATCTTTCCTACGTTCATTGCAAGCTTGCACGGATTCCCCAAAGGGGCAGAGCTTGCTGCACAATATTCCTTTTATTTTTCTAATAAAATCAGCAGGATAAATTTGATTTATAGATGCCGGTGATCCAACAAGTTAAGTATCTGTAAAGCCTCAATAAATAAAAATGTGTTTAATCATATATTGTATGTATTGATTGATAGATTACATTTATTTGCCATCTATCTTGTTGCAAGTCAACTCTGGATGGTTTACGTCATCACATTACATATATTATATTTAATATCCTTCCTTTCATTCAGGAATTTAAGGTGCTTTCAAACACAGCACACCTGGCTTGATCCAGAATGAAAATTAAATATGTGTTCTGTTAATATTAAGAACTATGCTAGAAATATATTACCAGAAAGTATACCAGAAAGCTCTCCTAAGCCAGAAGGTCTCAACTAAGGAGCTGGACTAAGAGACTAAGACGAACCCATTTACCACGATGAGACAACAGAAAAAGAATCACATACTGCAGTGGTCTCCAACCTTTTTTGTACCAGGGACCAGTTTTTCAAGGACCGGGTAGGGGCGTGAAGGTTCCAATAACAAAAACCTTAATCATTATATTTAGTATGTGATCTGAATGCAAAAATTATATTTTATATTAGGCACTTTCATGAACTATTACACTATAACATCAACTCACCAAAATGTAGAATCAGTGGGCGCTCTGGGCTTGTTTTCCTGCAACTAGACGGTTCCATCTGGGGGTGATGGGAGACAGTGACACTCGAATTGTATTCCTTATATCCAGTCTACTCCGTAGTCTTGTTTTTGTTGCTGTCAATGCAGAAAACCCTGCTCACAAAGATAAGAGGTTGAAAATAGAAGCAGGACTTTCAGTGCTTTTGTGGCAATGCTGGGATGTTCTGCTTTGACTTTACTCCAGAATGCAAAGAGATTTGAAGTTGTTTCAAACATGGATTGAAGGCCACCATCATTTGCAATCTCAACTAGTTGTTCTTCTTCTTGTAGGGTTAAAGTTGATTCCCCTGGCTTGTTCACAAATAGGTTCCGGATCCATTCCTTCCCCAGCCTGGGGTTTTTTGCAATGGGGAAGTAATGCTCAAACTCTTTTGAAAGCTACAACAGGTGATCATGCACTAACTGGGTGAACAAGGGTCCAAACTCAGTCTCTTCCATAATCCCTGCTACTATGTGAAACATGTCAAATATCCCTGTGTTCACTCTCTGTCTCCATATAACTCCAGTTTGGCTTTGAATGCTGCAACCTTATCTGCCAACTTGAAAATGGTTGTCATTTCCAGGTTGTCATACTGGATGGGTCATCACCAGGGTTAACAAGGCCCCTGGGCAAAAAGTGAGTTACATGAGTTGGAGAAAGATCTAGCGACCTACTCCACACAAAATTATATGGGATGGGTCTCAAACGTGTCAGATAGGAGGGCACCCAACAATGGACAATAGGAATCCCAGTTGCTAAGGCAGCCAGTGGCATAAGCAAATGTCTGTGTTGTACAGAGATTACATCTGATAGCCACATGTTCCTTTCTCCAAAGCAAGTTGCAGTCAGTGTTCATGGGAGGTGGGAAGGGGGAGTCCAACTCCTGCTCTGCAGATTCCTCGGGCTCAATATTCACTCTACACTTGCTAAACTTCCACATGAAGGCACTGGGTGAGATCATCTGGGGACACAGGCTGAAGTATTAGGCTGATGACACACTACTTTACATCTCCCCCTTGGCTGCCCAAGTGATACCATGGAGGTTGTGTTTTCATGTCTGCAGGCTCAGTGTCTAGGATTTGGATGGGGAACATCAGATTTCAACCCAATCCTAGCAAAACTGAGTGTCTTATGATACCCTGAGTCTGGGAATTTTCCATCGTTAATTCTGCATGAGGTTTACTACCTCAGACAGAACCAGTATGCAATTTATGGCGGGCGGGCGGGGGGGGAGTCCTCCTGGACTCATGGCTCCTATTCAGAGCTGGCAGCCATGTCCAGGTGGAGTTTGGAAAATTTGTTAATTGCACTCATACCTGGACCATTCATGCCTTGTCTTCTCCCAAATGGGCTACTGTAATGTGCTTTACATAGGATTGCCCATGAACAGTACTTTGAAACTGTGACTGATGCAGAATGCAGTGGTGCAGGCAGTTAGGCACACATTCATCAATCAGCACCTGAGTCTCTGCTCCACAAGCTGCATTGCTTGTCTGTATGCTCCAGTGTTCAATTCAAGATGTTGGCAGTGACCTATAAAAGTCCTCATCATAATTATGCTACCCATCCTATTGTGTGTGGCAGGTACAATTTGTTAATGAGTGCTTCTTGGAAGGGCCCAGGAAAATAATATTTTCTGTTGTGGTACCTACCCTTAATGTCTATGTTCTTGGATGAGAAGCAAAACGTCTTCAAAGAAAATACAGAAAGTCCAGTTGCCACTTGAAAAAATCACTTTTGGGACACCCACCCTTAAGGATATCGCCTCCCTTCCTCCCATGAGATTAGATTGGTAACAATCCTGCTGGCCTTTTTGCAATGCCTTAAAAATATAGTTTTGCCATCGGGCTTGGGAATCTGGAGCAAAGACCTTGGAAAGGCTATGTGGATTGATTGCTAATTGTTTTATTTTACTCCAGTTGCTGATTATCTGTGTGTTATTTTCATTGTTAAATGCTTTATGGTGTTTTAAATTATTGTTAACCACCCAAAGTTGTGAATTTGAATTGGACAGTTTTATAAATTGAATAATGATGGATGAATAAATAAATAAGTTCAGCAATCTCCTTCCTACCTAGTCAAAACTGGAGCTCAAGCACCCCTCTTTTGGGGCATTAACTGTTGCTGAGAGAGGGACAGGAAATTATTCTTGTAATCTTTTATTCTGCCTCCTGTTGCTGGACAGGATCTTAGTAGAAACTCCCCAATCTCTTGCTGCGATTCCCAGGTTTCCTGACTCTGCTTTCCATCATATTTCTCACAATAGGAGACAATGGGACTGAAAGTATAGTCCCACCCTGTCAATGGAACTCTGGCTTGACCTTAAACCAAATGGATCTTTTTGCATCACAGGATCTTTCCATGAATTACTCCCCTAACATCTTGTGGTAATAAATCCCATAGATAATTGCAAACCTTTTTTTAAAAAAAAATATCCGATACATCTGCTGCCAATGATCCCAATACTGATGAATGGTTTAAGGTAGAAAAGAAAACCTCACCAACACTGTCAACCTGAACTTTGATCAATTTAATTAAGTTCAGTGGCTGGGTTTATACATGATGCTAAGCCATGGTTCATTCTAATTCTAATTAAATGAAGATACAATATTTAATCCAACCATAACAATAAATCATGAAACACAATAACTAGATGGTCAATTACCCTCTAAACCAAAATTAAACAAATCATAGTATGTGTATCACACCCATATGTGAACATTTCCTGGGCTAGGAATGCAACAATGAGGAAAGTAACATCTTCTGAATTTTTGTGTCATACTTCTTTTGAGCTAGATATTTCTATTGTTTTGTAATTTCCTGGTTTCAGATTTTCTGAGAGTCAGAATGACTTATCTAAAATAATTTTAGCTTTGTGTGTGTGTGTGTGTGTGTGTGTGTGTGTGTGTGTGTGTGTGTGTATTCAAGTCAAACTTGACTCTTGGCAAATGCTAGACAAGTCCCCACAGTTTTCTTGGTAAGGCTTTTCAGAAATGGTTTACCATCGCTTCTTCCCAGGGCTGAAAATGTTTGGCCTAAAGTCTCCCAGTTTCTAGCCTGTTGCATTAACTGCTATACCAAACTGACTTATCTAACTGGTGTGAAAATATCCTAACATTCTGAAATTTACTTTGGGCTGTTTTTATAACATTGTTGGTATAGAGAAATCTTTATTTAAGGAAGACCATAGGGCAAAGTGTCTATTAAGGCCAAATGTTCATTAAAATCAGACTGAGGTAGACAAAATTTGCATATAGTCCTGGACTTACGATCACAAATGAACCCAAAATTCATGTTGCTAAGTGAGGCATGTGTTATTTTGTCCCATTTTATGATCTTGCCGCAGTTGTTAAATGAATCACAACATGTTAGTGACACTCTTGTTAAATGAATCTGGTTTCCCCATTGACCTTGCTTGTCAGAAGATTGCAAAATCCTGGGACACGGGGACACTTCAACCATCATAAATATAAATGAGTTGTCAAATCTGTGAACAGGGAGGCTGCAATTATTGTGTGAAATATTGTAACTTCAAATGGTCATAAAGTAAATTGTTTTAAGTTAAGGACTACCTGCATTGATGTAATTGATTTTTTAATATATTTTTATCAATTTATGACATGGGAATGATTATGGATTGCTAATGTTTCATAATTACAGATATTATTACATATTTAAATTTTTCGGTATTAGATCTATTCTATGCTCCCAAATATTGGAAATTTTAACTGGATGAAGATTATTTTGTTATAATAATTATTATAATTTATAATAAATATATTATTTATTGCAGCCAGGAACTACAATTTGTATATTGTAAAGCAGGGAATGCTTCCTAAATGAGATTCTTACAATTTCCGATATAAGGGTCCCAAATTATGTTCAATTTTCTCTTTGTCAATTATTCATATTATGACGATTATAAGTGGAAATTCTGCCCAGTGGGGAAAACGTTCATCATTCAGGTCACTGCAACAGGAATAAAAAGAAAAAAAGATTGACTTCCTGACCTGATGTTGAGAGAAGAGGGCAAATTCTGCTTGAATGACAAAATAGCTAAGGACAATCTTAATCTGATTCAGGTGGCGTTGGGCTGCATGAAAGCAAGTTGGGGAGGACATGGCAGAAACAAAGAAGTTCTGGGGAAAGGCACAATGCAAGTGGGGAATTTCTAGTTATGACCATTAGCTTTGCTAGATTTTATTTTTATTTATTTGTCAAGCAATTATAAGGTAACAGGTATAAGTATAACATAGTTAGGAATACATGAAATGGAGACATATAAGAAAAAAAACAATAGGACAGGGACAGTAGGTATGTTGGTACACACCCCCTACAGATCTCTTAGGAAAGGGGTGAGGTCAATAGTAGACAGGCTAAGGTTAAAGTTTTTGGGGTTTGGGGAAGAAACCACAGAATCAGGTAGAGTATTCCGGAAATTGACCACCCTTTTGCTGAAGTCGTATTTCCTGCAATCAAGTTTGGTGAGGTTTACCTTGAGTTTGTATCTATTGTGTGCTCTTGTATTGTTATGGTTGAAGCTGAAGTATTCATTGACAGGTAGGACATACTTAAATCAAATCGAAGGTGGCGTAGTTCTAGGTTGTCTAAGTCTAGAATTTCAAGTCTGGTGGCATAAGGTATTCTGCAACGAGTAGAGGAGTGGAGAATTTTTCTTGTGAAATATTTCTGGACTTTCTCAATTGTGTTAATATCAGATACATGATATGGGTTCCAGACTGATGAGCTGTATTCAAGTATTGGTCTAGCAAATGTTTTGTATGCTCTAGTTAGTAGAGTGATATTACTGAAGAAAAAGCTACGCAGGATTAGGTTAACAACTCTTAACACCTTTTTGGCTATGTAGTTACAGTGGGCTCTAGCACTTAGGTCATTAGAGATGAGTACTCCAAGGTCCTTGACAGAGCTTGGATCATCAACAAGGTCTTGACTTTTCAGCTTGTATTTTATTTTTGGATTTTTTTTTTGCCAATATGTAAGACAGAGCATTTATTTGTTGAGATTTGAAGTTGCCAATTGTTTGACCATTCTGATACATAGTCAAGGTCTTTTTGAAGGGTAGCAGTATTGTCTGTGGTGTTGAAAAGCTTTACATCATCGGCAAAAAGAATGCAGTTACTCTTAATATGATCACAGAGGTCATTTATGTATAGTGTAGCGTTCGCAATAGACTAAGCCGAAGTCTTCACTCCGGTCCGTGTTTCCAGCGGGAACACAGACTGTTCCTATTGGCTGATGCCATTTGACAGCCGGCTATAAAAGGAGCTGTCAAACGGCATCAGCTGTTGTCCACCAGCTGGCTGCCTTGTTAGCACGGCAGCTGTGGCAATCCTTTATTGTTTCAATAAAGTAACAGCTGAAGTTCGCTCCGAGTTTTGCCTCAGGTTATTCCGCCGCTCTACAACACTGGCAGCGAAGGTGGGATCCCTGTAAGAGGCAACCGGGCAAAGAATCACAGAGCGAAGTCACTACAAAAAGAGCCAAGTCACTACCAAGCTGATTGTCATTTAAGAGCCACCGTCACTATTCGCGAGAGCGAATTTCAACCTTCCTTTGAAAGATATGGCACCGCTGAATCGAGATGACTTCGAACCTTGCATTCCCGCCTTTCAGACCGACAGCTGAAACATGGGAGTCCTACAGAAACCGATTTGACTGTTTTCTAGATGCCATAGACTTTGCTGACATTTCCAACCATAGGAAAAAGTCCTACTTTTTAAGTTTTTGCGGAGCCACAGTATTTGACACTGCTACAGCATTATTGGCTCCACGTTCAGTTAAGACTGTTCCTTGGGAAGAATTGCAGGAAATTCTTTCCAACCACTATTCCCCTAAGCCATCCCAAATTGCCAGGCATCATACTTTTAGGAGACTGAGGGAGAAACTATTAGTGGGTACATGGCTGCCCTATGAACAGCCGTTTTGCATTGTGGGTTTAGAGACTATCTGGAAGACATGCTATTCGACCAACTAGTTTGTGGAGTCAGGGATTTAAGGCTACAACGGCGTCTATTGGCTAAAAGAGATTTAACCCTTAAAATAGCTATTGAAAAGTCTCAAGCTGCTGAACTATCTGCACTTTCAGCAGCAGAAATTCAGGGAAATCCAATTAGCCAGGGCAGCTCAGCCATCCATTACGATGAAGCCTCCACAGAAGAAGGCTCTGAAGGGGCTAATGATGTAAATCGCCTCAGGCAGCAAAAAACCAGTCAAGGGGAAAATAGGCCAAACCCCATTCTACCTCCATGGCATCAGCCCATTTGTCGAAGCTGTGGGGGAAACCACCTCAGGGCATCCTGCAAGTTCAGGAATGCCATTTGTCTAAAATGCCAGAGGAAGGGTCATTTAGCCAGGATCTGTCAAGCTGGAAAGACTTTCGCCCAAAAGCCTCAGAAAACCCAATATTTCCAAAAACAAGTTGAAGATTGTTTTACCTGCTATCAAGCCAAGCTGACTAACAAAGGCTCTAACAAAATTAGTGTTTTTGTTTCTATAGAAGGAAAACCTTGCAGGATGGAGGTTGACACAGGCTCAGCACTGTCCATCATCTCCTGGAGCACCTTGAAAAAGCTACTTCCCAGAATGGCTAAGAAGAAGCTTCTCGGCTGCCAGTTAACCCTACGTGGCTACCAAGGCAGAACCATCCCAGTCCTCGGAAAAGGCAAGTACAACTTCAAAATTTTAAAGGTCACTTGCCTTTAGTGGTAGTGGATGGTGCACTCCCTAGCCTGTTGGGGTTAGACTGGTTCCCTGCCCTGACTGGTTCCCTGACTGGTTCCCTGGCCTCCATGTAAGCGGAATCCACTCTATTACAAATGCTGAAGTGGATACCTTGTTTAAGGACTATGCTGATGTGTTCAGCGAGGGGCTGGGCTGTTATTCAGGAACACCAATATCTTTCAACTTGGACCCTGAGGCAGTACCAATCCGTATAAAGCCTCGAAGGGTACCATTTGCAATCCGCTCCAAATTAGACATTGAGCTGGACAAATTAATTAAACAAGGTGTATTGGAGCCTGTGGACTTCGCAAAATGGAAACCCCAATATTGACACCCCTGAAGAAAGACAGGAGCGTGAGAATCTGCGCTGATTACAAGACATCATTGAACAGATATTTACAAATCAGCATCTATCCAGTCCCTGTTATCCTTCTACATTCTTTTGAGCCAGGAACCATTTTTGCAAAATTAGACATGTCACAGGCCTATCAACAGTTCCCTGTTGATGACACAGTCACTGAACTGCAAACTATTTTTTTTTAAAAACAAACTTTATTAATTTTCAAAGAAAGTACACAAACAAAACATAAGACATAAGAACATAAAACATCTTTTCTAACAACTACTTAACAAAACAAATAAGACATCTCATTTAAGTACAATATAGTTCTAAATTATCACGTTTCCACACACAATTTAATATGCATCTTATATATTCAACTTCATATCTTATTACTGTCTTGCTGTTTCTTCCTTTATTTCTGTTCAATTTTATTCATTAGACTTATACTTTCATATATTTCATATTACTATATTTCATATTATTACTATTTCATATGTTCTTATCCAACATCATTACTCCTCAATAGACAAACATAGACTAACAAAACACATAACATAAAAACATAAAACTTCTTTTTAGAAAGCGGCTTAACCCCGGTTATAACCTTTTGTACAGACGTAAATCAAATTAATGCTCAGCTTATATACTATTTCATATCTTATTTAAAATTCTACATTTTGCATATATCTTCTCCTCTCTTTTCACTCTCTTAATTCTATTTTATTTATTTAATCTCAATTTAAATTATTACACTTGTATCTCTTGTCCGTTCTTTTTCAATTATCCATTTATCTTTCTCTTAAACACAAACTTTTTCCTGTAATGACTGGTTGAAGTATGACACCTTTCTATTTCCCCCCCAAATTTAACACTTAAAATTAGACATAGTTTCTATTCTGATTCTGCTTAGTACATTCTACATAACATTTTAAAATATAAAACATAATAATCTTATAGTATATTAAAAATAGTGTTCCATAACAAATTAGTTAATTAAACATTAATTACACAATCCCTACAGTATTCTATTAACACATATTTCAAATACAAATACTAAAATACAGTCTTGTGTACTTTTGCAGAATCTCTATTTAAATTATATTTTACCCTTTATCTCTGAAAAAAAATTGTTTATTAACATCTTGTTTTAAGTCTTTATAATTTCCCTTCGCTTTGTCCCTTCCTTCCTTATCAAATCTAACCTTTTTACACCCCCCTCTCAATCTCCAACTTTTTAATCTCCCCTGTCTGTTGTATTCCTCTTTTCTGTTGCTTTCTATCATTATATCAATTTTTCACCTTACTTTTCCCTTTCTTGATTGTTTTTTTAGAACTTAAATTCTTGATTTTCTTCTCCTTTTTACCCCTTTTTAAAATCATATGTCCATTAAAGATGGCTTCTTCTTCATCATCCCAGCCTTTTTCTTGTTGCATTTCCTGGTAAGCAGAAATCACCATTTCTAAAAAGCAAAAGATAGATCCAAAAGAGCCCTCTTCCTCTTCTCTTAGTCTTTCAAATTGCATTTTCAGTTCTTCAACAGATACCATTGTAAAAAAAATTTCTTTTTTTAAACAATCCAAATGTTTTCTTAGTCTTTCAAAAGATAGTTAAGGTCCCAAATTCATCAAGCAATCAAAGTCAGCACAGTCAGCACAGTCTGTTTCACTTTCTTCTACTTTCTCTTCCTGGGGCAGAATTCAATTACACAATTCCAAGGCATTTTTTGGAAGTTTTATTGCGATTTAATCTCTAATCTTATAAAACTCCAAGCAGTCTCCTTGAACAAACGTTAGTATAAATCATTTACCTCTCTTCCTTCCCACTTAAAGCAAAAAGATTTAAATTTTAAAATATCAGTGTTTAGAAATCTAATGTCCCCTTGGCTTCAATTTTGAAAGTTAGTACCTTCTACTACCAAAGCGGGTATTTCCGATTTCCACCTGCTGTCTCTGTGGGAAGGAAAGTGAGGAGAGAAAAAACTTTCCCTTTACTTTCCACCACAGCTTAACGATCCTCTGGGAAACAATATATCACTTAAAAAGCCAAAGTTCCAGGGTATTCAGATGTTAATTGTTGTCCCGGATCAGCCAAAAGCTTTCTCTGTCTTCACTTCCTCCAGCACATAACTTGTCCGGTTGAGAGGTTCTTTGTGACGGCCATTACTGACCGTCGCTCCACCACCTTTGGAAAAGGGAGTTAAGCCGGCTGGGAAGGGGGGTGCGATATCCCCCGACCCCTGCCCGGATCCCCCCTCTCTTCAGCTATCCCTACAGGATAACTATAGCCTCCTAATCCAATTGGATCGAAGGCACTTCAGCAGTGAGCACAGCAGGAATCGCGCACAAACGCGAATTCCTGCTGCCTCCGAAGCCTGTCAAACCGGAAGGCGCTGAACTGCAAACTATTGTAACGCACAGGGGCGCTTTCAAATGTAGGCACCTCCAATTTGGCATAAGTGTAGCCCCAGGGATTTTCCAATCCTTAATGGAAAGACTTCTCCAAGGATTACCGGTGTAGTTCCGTACTTTGATGACATTTTAATATCTGCCCCTGACAAGCCTCAGTTACTGCAAAGAGTCAGAGGAGTCCTCAATCGTTTCAGTCAGCATGGCCTTAAGCTTAAAAAAGACAAGTGCACTATTGCCACACCACAGGTAGAATTTTTGGGATATAGAATTGACGCCTCACCCAATTGAATCCAAAGTAAGAGCTATTCGTGAGGCACCCACGCCAACTAAAAAAAACTGCGCTCCAGGCCTTTTAAGGACTTCTTAACTTTTACACTTCATTCTTGCCTCACAAAGCTTCCGTTGCAGAGCCTCTGCACAGACTCTTGAACAAGCAATCCCCCTAGCACTGGGGACCTAGGGAAGCCCATGCCTTCCATGCTGTCAAATCATTACTTACATCCAATGCTGTTCTGATACAATTTAATGAACAATTGCCTTTAGTTCTAGCTGCAGATGCTTCTCCTTTTGGCATAGGTAGTGTTTTAAGTCATAGACCGCCTAACAGTTCTGAGGCACCCATTGCCTTTTTCTCCAGAACCTTTTCCCCAGCTGAGTGCAATTACAGCCTAATTGACAAGGAGGCTTTGGCTGCAGTTGCTTCTGTCAAAAAATTCCATGTGTTTCTATATGGACACTATTTCGAGTTGATCATGGATCACAAGCCTCTGTTAGGCCTTCTGTCTTGCGAAAGACAAACTCCTCAGATTTTGTCTCCAAGAATGACCAGGTGGACATTATTTCTGGCTGCCTATTCCTATACACTGGTTCATCGTCCTGGCAAGAGTCTATGCCACGCTGACGCTCTTAGTCTCTGCCCACTGCCTGTTCCTGTGGAAGATCCTGCACCAACTAATGCTGTTTTCCAGATCAATGATCTCAAACTCCCCATCACTGCCCTCAATATCGCTGCCCACTCTTCCAGGGACAAGGTAATCGCCCAAGTCCTTGACTGGGTGGGAAAGGGGTAGCCAGTAATTCCTTATGCCCCTGAATTCCTGCCTTTCAAAATTCGCCAGCAAGAACTGTTTTCTTTCAAAGCTGTTTACTTTGGGGAACTAGGGTAGTTATCCCTTCCAAGCTGCAAAACTCAGTTTTAAAGGTCCTGCATGAGGGCCATCCTGGCATTGTCAGGATGAAGGCCCTGGCTCGCAGTTATGTATGGTGGCCAGGCATGGATGCTCAGATTACAAGTTGGGTGAATGCATGTCAGCCATGCCAAGCTACCAGACCTGCTCCACCCACATCCACTCCAGACAGGTGGGAAGATTCTGTGACCCCTTGGTCCCGGGTGCATATTGATCTGGCTGGCCCCGTTCATGGGCGTACATTCCTGGTCATGGTGGATGCTTTTTCTAAATGGGTGGAACTGACCTTGATGACCACCACAACTTCAGAAGCTGTCACTAAGGCTCTATCTAGGATATTCGCTACCCATGGCCTCCCTGACACCATTGTGTCTGATAACGGCCCCCAGTTTACTTCCTGTGAGTTTGAGGTCTTCCTAGCAAACCTAAGAATAAGGCATGCACTTACAGCTCCCTTTCATCCTGCCAGTAATGGCCTGGCTGAAAGGGCAGTCAGATCAATTAAGGAGGCCCTGGCAAGGTTTGGGCCTATAGATTGGCACTCTAGGCTCGCTAAGTACCTCCTGACCCAACACACAACCTCCTGTGCCACCACTAATAAGTCTCCAGCCGAAGACATGGGTAGACATCTGAGGACCACCCTAGACAGACTCCATTCACATTATGCCCCAGTCACACCCCTAGGGTCCAAAAGCCAGGCAAGGGAGTTCACTGAGAATGACAAGGTCTATGCCCGGAACTATGCGGGACACCCTTTGTGGATGCCGGGGCAAATTGTGGCAGTAACTGGTCCTAAGTCTTACAGGGTTCTACTGCAAGACGGGCACATCTGGCGCCGCCATATCAATCAACTTAGAAGGCATTGGAGTGCGGTTGCAGATGGCCCTCAAGACATTCTTGCAACTGAGAAACTGCCGGCGCCCACAGAAACTTCCCTCGGACCCGACAAGAACGCAAGCCTACCTGAAATGTCATCGGTCCCTCGCCCAAAGATGCCTGAAGCCGAGATGCCAGCTTCGTCAGCACCAGAAGTTGCCCAGCAAGCGGAGAAGTTCCTTCCAGCAGCAGCTTCACCAAAACTTAGATGATCTGGCTGCCTGCGCAAGCGCCCAAGCTATCTCAAAGATTATGCACGCTCTGTTCTGGGGGAAAGGAGTGTAGCATTCACAATGGACGAAGCTGAAGTCTTCACTCCAGTCCGTGTTTCCAGTGGGAACACGGACCATTCCTATTGGCTGATGCCGTTTGACAGCCAGCTCTAAAAGGAGCTGTCAAACAGCATCAGCTGTTGTCTGCCAGCTGGCTGCCTTGTTAGCACAGCAGCTGTGGCAACCCTTTATTGTTTCAATAAAGTAACAGCTAAAGTTCGCTCTGAGTTTTGTCTCAGGTTATTTCGCCACTCTACAACATATAGTATGAAGAGAGTTTGGTCCTAGAACACTGACCTGGGGGACACCACTGATGACAGGTACAGAATTTGATAGGATGCTCCCAATTTTGACCATTTGTTGTCTGTTTGAGAAGAATGCTTTTATCCAGTTATGCAGGTGTCCAGAGATACCATAAGATTTTAGTTTTAGTAGTTTGTTGTGTACCACTGAAACAAAGGCTTTACAGAAGTCTATGTAAATTGAGTCTATTGCTTTGCCCTGATTGAGTTGTGTAGTTCATATGTTTTTGCAGTGTAAGAGTTGCAGAATACAGGATAGTTTTTTTCTGAAACCAAATTGTTTATTAGAGAGTAGGTTGTTTGTCTCTAAGTGGAGGATAATGGATTGATTAATAATTGATTCCATGACTTTACAGGTGACACAGAATAAAGAGATTGGTTTAATTTTCAACTAGGCTGGGGTATCCCTTTTTGAAGATGGGGATGACCATAGCTAGTGACCATAGATTTGGCAAGGGGCTAAACTGAAGGATTTTTCGAAGATTATGCTTAGAGGATTGGCTATGGCAGTGGATAGCTTTTTTAAGAAGTAGGCTAAGAAATCAAGTCAACAGAAAGGCTAAAAAATGCTTTTTTATTTAGATTGGCTGTAATAAAAGATTCTTGCAAATTTGATTGTGCTGCACCTCCTACTTTCTTTCTTAAATTCAGTGAATTAGGGAGGCACCTGCCTGAGTCACTTCCAAATATTATCTCTTTTGGATTTTATTATTATCTGTTCTGGATTTTAAAAATTCTTCAGCTCTTTTTGCTTAGATAGTACTGGTAGTTCCTGCATATCTCTGTCAAGGCATCTTCCTTACTCTCTGTGTGACTAAGTTCTGTTTAACTTACCTTTGATTATGAGAGTAAGACAACCAAATGGGAAGGTTGAGGTAATCAGGACAAGCCTAGATTAAATGGATCCTTCATCATGATGTGTGAATTCAGGTATCAAATCCCAAATGAGGAGGGAGACGAGATATGAAAAAAGGGCATTCGGGGCAAAAAGTTTGACCTCAGACCATGTACAAAAGAATCCCAGATTAATACAATATTTGGCAGCTGGGTGGGAAAGGATGAGGGAGTGACTGAGTCTGGATGATCTGCTTTCCTTTGCCTCTGATCAGACAGTTGCCAGGCAAGGATGCACAATGAGAATTCCTTATTTCCTATCTCTACGCCCTGTGGAAAGAGAAAAGGGAGGGTTTGGATGCCATTGTGGCTTCCATTGTTTATTAAGCTAGCTTGTCCCTTTCCCTTCCTGGCCTAAAGATCCAGGAAGGAAGGCTTGAACCCCGTGCTTTCTCTATTCAAGCTATACTCAGGGGGATAATTTGACCGCTGGGTGTTCTTCCTTCCTTCCGTTTGGGATATACAATTGAATGGGTGTGTATGACTTATCAGTGTAGGTGTGTGGCAGTTAAATTTTATCTTTGTACTTTTTTTCACACATATAAGCACACAAAGGAATTCAAACTACAGGGCGAAGGGATTCTTAAAACTACTGATGCTTTCATAAAGAAGAAAAGATAGAGCAATAAGATGCTAACATATTCTAGGCTATGTGCAGTGGCAGAAAACACTGTTGTTGTTAAATTTATATTCCACCATTCCTGTGACAGCCTTGTTTTTGCAGCCTCTAGAGTCACAATGTCATGCCATAACATTTGCATATCTTCAGTGGCATTTCAGTTTCAGGTGTGTCACTGTGTAATTATTACTCTGTCCTAGGAGCTCAGTGCAAGGAATGGGTGGGTAACATCCAATTTCACAGTATTCTCAGATTAGTCCTACCACATAGATTATTTTGAATGATAATGGCTTCCTGGGATCTGTCAGTAGACTCTATGACTATATCAGAATTTGAAACTGGTCCTTAATGACTACATATCATGAAACTTTCCATTGTAGAATGACATGGGATATTATTGTAGGATCAATCTGATGGAATGAAAGGAGTTTGCAACAAAAGGAGGGCTCGGTGTCACTGCTGCTCCATTTTTTTGGTGTGTTATCCTTCCTTTATTAAATAGGATAACTAACCTGCACCTGATGCATTTCAGATATGCCACATCGCAACTCCCAGTTTTCCGCAATCCAAGTATCTCACAAGGTTCTATTTTGCTGTTCCATGCAACTTTTGCATCCTTTTAGAAATGTCTCAGTTTTAGATAATACAGAGGAAGGAAAACAAAATTAAAAACTTTCCAGTGTATGGATGCATGTATATCTGTATATGGTCTGTGTATTTTAAATAGATTTTGAAAGAAATATGGCTATAGCAAAAAAAAAAACACTATACAATATTACCAATGAAATAAAGAAAACATTTCCATTCAGTTTTAAACAATATTCTTTTTACTCCATCTGATTTTTTTTGCCTCAAAATCTACTACCTCATCAGAAACTTCTTTCATCATACTTTACAATTTATTCAATAATTGAGCCACAAATAAGTACTGTAAACTATATTATGGGCTAGTAAATTGTATGAATGCAGCCACCAAGTAGTTGTCCCAAACCAAACAAATATTTAATTTAATCAGATAATATTGTCCTACATTTTTCTATGATAACCCAAACTAGGTATATCAAGGTCTGCCAGATTTTCATATTTATTGGTTTAATTATTTAACTATTTTGGCAATATTTCAAATATTAATATATCATTAGATGTGACTTTCCAAATTGGTGGACTTCACATAAGTTTGATTCCACTTCCCATAGTCTTTAGCCAGCATAACTAAGAATTAGAAGAGAATGTTGAACAGGTATGGAGGGCTTTGGGTTGAAAAAAGTTGGAAAAATATAAGTCAAATTTGCAGTGATTAATATCTACTTATAGACCCCAATGGGAGAATGACATTTAGAGGTATTGTAAATGTGTGATAAATATATTTTCTATTTTCATATTCTTTAAATTCCAAAATAATCTTCTTAGATGGCAAATATTATTGATAATATATTTTTCAGATATTATCACTGACCTTGACTATTGTAGTTCTTGTTTTATCCATATACAGAACTATGACTTGTTTTGAAAAGCTTATCAAACTTAAATCTGCAATAAGCATTTAGTACATAATTGCTCCTCTAGTACAGTAGCTGAATTATATTGTAATCATCAAAAAAAATTATCTCCTGCCTCTAAAATTATGCTATTATTTTGTCTCTAAACTGTTCTCTTGATTTTCCCTTTCTTTCCTTTTTCTCCATATCATGAAGAACTGCATGACTATAAAATATTCCGTCCTAAGGATTGACCTTTGCATATCGGATGGTGAATGTGGTTAAAAATGTTTATGTGATGCCAGAAGACAGTTTCAGCCTCCCTGCAAGCCAAAATGCCATGCAATAGGAAGAAAACAGCACTGGTGGATATGCTGGACTTTCCATTCACAAAAGCATGCTGCCTTTATTAGCTATATGCTAGCTAAGTCAAATCATTAGGGGAAGAGCTTTGGCCGTTACAATTATGGTTCTTCCCCAAACAATAAAACAAGAAACTTATGTTTTTGTAATGTGCCAGGTACAACTGGAAGAAAATTCATTATAACCCTTTGTCAGATAGGAAAACAGCTTTCTGCAAGTGCTTACAGATTTCTGCTCACTCTTCTTTAGTGACTGGAGTCTTCACTGCAGTATATCTTCATTGTCTGTCACTGTGAATGGCAATATAAGAGGTTGCCAATAATGCTCAAGGCTCATTATCTATTCCAACATATTATATACATTCATATATTAAATCTTCAGATTAATGTATTTTTTAAAAAAATAACTTCATGTTAAGCCATGGTTTACTAATGGTTGCGTTCATAACAGCTTTCAAAGCCAAACTAAAAACACCATTATTATAGTTTAGTGAAGAGAGCATCCCCAAATAGCTAATGTCAAGGATTTAGGGACTTGAAGTTCACACAGTTTGGAAGTGGCTTAATGGAAGAAGCCTGATTTTCTGTCATGCGTGAATCCAATCATGGAGCCTTGGTATTTCAGCTTATTTGGCTCCCCACTCAATATTTAAAGTTTCAAAGACCTATTTTCAAACCTAGAGTTCCCTACAGCATGTTGAAAGTTGAATGTGAAGTCATTATGTGCAGAGTGCATTTTATGAAATGCTCCACTCTTTGCCCTCACTGCCCCAGCTATCCACCCATGGTTTAAGTCCTAATTTTGGCTAGCAGCTGCTAACTCTGGGCCAGCCCTTTGGCCACTTTGTAGTTATGAGTGATCCCTGATGAGACAGGCTTGCTTGTTTGAGCAAAGCAGAGCAACATATCCGAGAGTTGCCCAGAGCATTTGCCACAAACTGGGCAGCTGTGCTAAATATAGACTTCTCAGGGGACAGCCTGCTGAGGGAGAAAGGGGTAAAAAAAGAAAAATTCTGTTTCAGTTTCTCTGATCATTGCTGCCAGGAGGGTGGCCATAGTGCAGTTAATAGATGGCTTAGTTATTCCGTGTCTTAGAAATTGTGAGCAGAGTTTGATTTATGTCAGGGCTCAGCTCTGAGTTTTGAAACCCATCAGTCAATTAATGTTTTTCTAAGGATATATAGAATACAGGTTTTAATTTGTACTCAGGCTCAGCAGAAACTGCAATTTATTTCTACCCAAGTCACTTACTACCACACTACTTTGATTAAAGGCTTCTTTCAGCTTTCCTTCATATTATGCACAAAGCAAACAAGTGAAAAATTAGCTGCATTTTACTGCAAAGAACGACTAGTTATTAATAATTGGCATGCTGAACAGCTGCATATAATTTCAATTCTCTCTTTCTTCCAAAAACCCAAGGCAACTTGGATAATATTCAAAGCAATTTTATTCTTTTGAGGTAGGTGAGGTAAAAGAGAGTGGCTGCCTCAAAGTCACACAAAATTTCATGACTGTGTCTAAGTTTGGATACGAGACTTGCCTTTCAGAGTTCAATTCTCTATCAATCACTCCATATTCAAACTGGTGCCAGTTTTGAATATGTTTCTCCTTTTACTTTGGTATAGAGAAATGTATTAAGTATTTAAGTAAAGCAGGAAATGGCAAAGAAGATTTTGTTGGCAAGACTAGTCTCAGCACTAGCCAAAAATCAACACAAAGGCACCACCTCAATATATATATGTACTATATGTATGCATATATAAGTATGTGTTGTATTGTGTTTGTGGTGGCTTGTAGAGCAAACTATAACACATTAAAAAACATTATCTTAAAATAATCATCATTAAAATTGTATGATAATACCAAAATAAAAAAAATTTCCCCCTTGTGGAGGAAGAATACATTTTGCTTCTAATCCAAGAAGCTTCATCACTTCTGGCTGGATGATAAGGTGGGGTGGGGGATGGAAGGATTAGTTCTGACCAGATCTTAGACCAATACTTGAATTCAGCTCTGCTGTCTGGAATCCACACTGTATATTAGACATAAATACAATTGAGTGAGTCCAGAAGTATTTTACCAGAAGAGTACTACATTCCTCTGTTCGCAATAGAATATCCTACATCACCAGACTTGAGATTCTAGGCTTAGACAACCTTGAACTACGCTGCCTAAGATTGGACTTAAGCATAGTACATAAAATCATGTTACAATGTCTGTCTTACCAGTTAATGAATATTTCAGCTTTAACCTCAACAACACAAGAGCACACAATAGACGTAAATGTAAACCACTCCAAACTTGATTGCAGGAAGTACGATTTCAGCAACAGAGTGGTCAGTGTCTAGAACCCACTACCTGATTCTGTTGTCACCTGCTCAAACCTCCACTCCTTTACCCTCAAACTAACCTCTGTTGACCTCACCCCATTCCTAAGTGGTCTGTAAAGCACATACATAAGCACACAATCATGCCTACCGTCCCTGTCCTATTGTCCCCAATTATTAGTTCCCATTTCTTATATTTAAAAATGTGTTTATTCTTATTTCTATTGTATTGTAAGCTTTTGACAAAATAAATAAATAAAATAAAGAAATAAAAATCTTTGAGTCACTACTGTAGAATCTAAGGTTTTTCAAGGGGCACATGCAGTCCTATAGAGAGATTTATGGCTGAAATCACACATTGCACTAAGCTATACTTAATTCATTATACTTTATTGCCTAAGTGCCAAACGGTCTGAGGCATACAGTGACTAAAGTCACAATTAATGATGTACAAACCACAATGGTGGGATTTTTATAACAAATTAAGCCAACGTGCCCACTAAAACACATTTTAACTTAACATGATATCAGTATGCCTTGTTTAAGCTGATACAAGGAAACAAAATTATGTGGGGACTGTGAGAGGTACTATTGGTTTTGCTTCAGCTATCAAAATACAAACCTGATAAATACATATTGTTAACAAAGATGAACTGGCTGGAAAATCTAGACATCATATGGGTTGAGGCAAGCTATCTCAAAATCTATATGAATCACCATACTGTGGCAAATCTCTGAAAGTGGAGGCATTGATTTGCCTATAGCCTTGGAAAGAAAAAGATTGGCCTGGGCTTTGAATGCTTCATTAACAAAACAACACTGACAAACTAGAAGGAGGAGCGGGAGAACTGTGACTGTTCGGACAGCCTCAGGAGATGATGTTATGAGAAAAGGAGTTAAAATTTTCCAGTTTGGCAGGCTGGTGAATGAATATCAGATAAATATCATTTATTGAGATCACACAAACACAAAGAAAGATTATTTTCTGGATGTGTGTTTGCAAAAGTAAAAATGACAAAAAAGATCAATAACCAATTGCACTTTGCATTATTTATTATTTCTCCAACCTTTGCAAATCCCCCCCCAAAAGGCACGCTAAACAGTTCTGCAAACAAGGCTGAACAGCATTTCATATTGTTAAGTGCATTATCAGGAACCAAAGTGTCACCTCACTTTTGTGCTTGTTAGGGGTTCTTTTGCAAAAGATTTAGATGTGTTTTTCGTTGATTTTCATTGGGAATGGAGACGGGGGAGGGAGGGAAGGAAGCCTCGGAGACTGTATCCGGACCTGCTCTTTGTGTCTAGTGCACCAGAGAAGTTTCAAAAAGCGGGGCGTTGTGCGGGTGGCCGGTTCGTTCTCTCAGGATCCGGCGAGGAGTCCACCATCCGCGCACGGATGACATGGCCTGAGACAGGCGAGTGAGTCCAGAGGCAAAGAGTAGAGGGGAAGCAGGAGAGGCGGCGAGAAGATAGGTTTGGGGGGGAGACGCCACGTGGGGATAAGGGAAGCTAGAGATTTCATCTGGGTCTTTGTGGGACGGGGAGACTTAAGGAATGGAGACCCCAAATTTTGACGCCTGATAAGGAGGAGGAGGGGGGGATTCTTGCTTTCGCTCTTAAACAGAAAGAGCTGAGACATTTTGAAGTTTCATTGAGGGGTGGGGCGCTCATTTTAAAGTACTTATGGAAAGGCCGGGAAATGGCGAAGCAGAGGCAAAAGGCGGGATAACAGAATTTCGTTCCATACAATCTCTCTGAGTCAGATTAAACAAAATGTCATGGGACGGAGGCGATGCTAGAAGGAAATATTGCTTAAGTAGGCAAAACTTAAAAAACAACAACAACCAACAAGCGAGGTTCCGTTTTTGAAATCAAGGAAGGGCAAAAGTAAGAAAAGGGCTTTTTGCTATCTGGATTATATTCCGCCTTTGGGCCTACGACAAGTGCCCCAGCACATGGTAATACTAATAAGGTTACAAATAATAAAACAAAATCAAGAGCAGAAAAGGACAACTGAGAGGGGTTGTTGTTATAGAGAAGAGAAGAGTGGGATGAAGTTTCTACTCACGAGGAAGACAGAATAGAAGATAGAAAGGCGGGGTGATTCCTGGAAGTCCTAACACAGTGTATTTTAAGTGGAAAGGAAGTGGAGAAGTCAGAGAAGAAATGAATCCTTTTAAATCCAAGATCCAAGTTTTTAAGTTTTGGCCACCTTTTCTCTGCCAGGCATCTAGGCTGATGTGGAACCAGAGTCCAGCCAGCTCACTAATTTCTTTCATTAGTCCTTCCTCATAGCTTTAGTAATAATGAGTTGTGCTGCTTCAAAATGTAGAAATCTGATTTTATCTATAAACTTTTATGAATAATTTCACCCAGCTATGACTTTATTCCTAATACACTTGGGAACCTATTTATAAGCTTTAACTTGTGCAAGCTATTATTTGGTTTTCAGATAGTGCATTCCTTTTCTGTTGGTACTTCTGCTGCATTTAAGCAGTATTGTATAATGAGCCAGCCTTTTCTGAATAAAACCAAGGGCAATTTTTTTTATATATAGGTGCAAATACATTACTCTAATGATGCTAATTAATATTATAATTATTACTTCTGCCCTTTTATACATGCCACTTTGCAGAATAATATAACCAAGAAAAAAGTTAACAGTTTTGTGCCAGTGAACATATCTGTTTACAGTGTTTTCAACACTAGCCAAAGAAATGCTTTCCCCCATAGTAGGGTATAAAGAGTTTTATTCCCTGCAATTGGTATGCTAAATAATGTTTTTAATATGGGTTTTATAATACTGATAGTTTTATCCTTTTTGAATATGGCTACTTTTCTCAAGCTGGTAGCCATAGTTATATCTGTTGATACTGGATTCCATAGTTTAGTTACATGTTGTGTGAAGAAGTAAGTTCTTTTATTCAGTCTTAAGTTTCTGATCCTTTAGCTTCCATTTTCTTGCATGATAAAAAAGAGTGGAAAAATATTTTGACAGCCCCTTTCCATCATCATGCAACATTTTTATTTTACACATTCTGCAGTGTTTGGCCGTTTCAGTTGTCCTTTTATACATGACCTCTATTTAAAATCTTAAGGTTATATTGAAATTTGTACAAAAACGTGAAACTGATATTTTTCTTTATAATTGTTCATAGATAAATATTGCTTTTTTTCATACATCTTTTTACTTTTTCAGATCAATACAAACATGGGGTTCAATAATAAAGTAGCAGCCTCATGTCATTTGCAGAATATTGGTCAACATTAGGATTAGTCATTAGGATTGGTCAACATTAGCAAGAACGCAAACCATCATTGCAAGCTCACTTCTTTTGATCCTGTATGCAAAATCAATACATGTATAATACTCCATCTGCCATTTTCAAATTTTGACACACCCATCTTGCAGATGATACTGAAAATATAAAGTGTTTATTTTTAATTAATACATTAATTAAATAATACATTTTAATTAATATTTTTAATACATGTTGCATTTTCAAAGTGATCTGATTCACTGCTAAAATTATATGCTGTTAAGATATGTATCCTTTTGTTGTTCAACATGAATGCAAATCATAATGTACCAGCCTCATTTTTCCCTACAATAGTAGTCTTGTGCAGTTGGTTGAGGTGAGAAAGAGTGATTAACTCATATGAATCTCCATGGTAGACTATAACCTGTAACACCCCAGAACAAGTGCAAATTGGTACCTACTTTTATCAAGTGCTAAGCTCAGTTATTAGCATATCATGGTCAAACATCTATAATAGGAACCAAGCTAGATTTGATTATTATTAATTTATTTATTAGATTTATGTCTCATATTTTTTCTTAGGAATTCAAGGTTGCATATCTAGCCTTTTTACCACTTTTTCTTCTAGCAGCCCTGGCAGGTAGATTAAGCTGAGAAATAATAACTCTCAAAGTTACCAGCTGAGTTTCCATGGCTCACAATTGACAGTTTCTACATCCAACCGTGGTATTGCACTGACTGACAAATAATTCTAAGTCATGATTTAAACCACTAAGAAAGATTCATTTAATGATTTAAATCATGATTTATTCACTAGTTTGGAATATTTTTCTATAAAAATGCCTTCTTATTCAATGTAAGATCAAGAGTTATTCGTCAGTACTCAGAAAAAGATGTAGATTTAATTTTTAAAAAGTATATGCCATAATGCAATTAATTTATAAGTTGTACAAATTAATTTTAATTTTACAAATGGAATTATTTCACAATTTTTAGTACCAAATAGGGATTATAAAATTTACAGATTAGCAAATGAAATGTTTTGGAGAACTCATCTCCTTCCCTCCCCCTTCTCATCATGCTATTTCAAGACATAGATCTGCAGTTTCCTGACGTAAATTGAATTGTGTTTTGGTCAGGGAGCTGTGTCTTGGACATTCCTGTTTAGGTCAGAGTGCTGTGTTTGGGACACACATTCTATGTTCCAAAAAACATACACAAGCACAGCCTGTTCGATTGGAAGGTTTATTCCAGAAACTGCTGCACTGTCCCTGGAACGGCATACTCTGAGGGGAAACAGAGTGGTTCTATTCCTGAATTAGTAAGTTTTGTAAATCTTTAGCAAAGAAATACATACTTGTAAAGTAGTTTAAAAAAAAATCAGTTCAATTCAGATGTAGTTATTTACTGTTTGAGGGAATCATAGCCACTAAGAGAATGATAATCAATTTCTCAATTGCATGACACATCTTGTTTGAATTTTACAGAGGAGATCAAATGTCGGTTCTGTTAACCTGTCTCTATATTATTAAATCTGAAATTAGAAGTGATATTCATAATTATTTCACTGTATTATACATTAATTTTGTAAAATGTTTTAAGAAAGTTTTGTGGCTAAAACAAAGATGCTTAATTTTGATCTTTATCTAACCTGATTGGAAATAATTGTCATTTCATTCAGTGAAACTTCTTAACAAAAAATGCTTGAGATTAAAAAAACTATTTCAGTGGAATTTCTCTCTTAATGTCTACCATTGTGATTCTCCTGTCTTTCCTTTAATTTCTTTTAATTGTAGAGAAGAATGGAAGGGGAAAAACATGAACAAAATGTTATATGACCCAAACTATTTTAATGAAATAGTCAGTTTGACCTGTAGGTTTTAGGAGGGTGCAAGTCTACATCTGCAAAGTGATTGGACTGCACATTCATATTGTTATTACTCAAAAACCACTGTGAAAACAGAACTTAATGTCCCCCTGACGAATGATTGAGATGAACTGTAATAAGGGGAGGAGCAAAGGGTTGTGCTGTGTTGTCTCAAACAATAGCCGGCTTAGAACATATCTCAGTTGCTATCAAAACTTGTATTTTGATGAGCCCAGAAAGCATTTGGCCTTCTCAAGAATGTTTTCCTCGGGCAACATCCCTATGTTAAGCATCTTGTTTTGTGGGTCATTTTTTATCATATATTTCTTGGTGACTTCTTGGGGCTGAGTTTCTTTTCCTATCCTTCTGGAAACTGCTGGAGACTGTAAGTAGCTACAGACTGTAAGTATTTGGATCTGTTTCTTTAAAGGAAAAAATAATAATTAGGTGCAATGTAAATCTTTCAAGCAAATTCTGCTTTCTTTTAAAATAACATTAAAATATATGTGATGTGTGCTTAATATGAGGAATATATTGGTTGGCATATCTTTAGTTTCTTATTTTGAAACAGTACAAAATTGTACAATTAACTTTTATGATTTAAATTCACTGTTTGAAAAATATTTATTAAATCAAAGAGTTTGTGGAAGGCATATCAATAATTGAAGAAACAGCAGTTATTGAACAGATGACTAATACAGCAGAACATTCCTGATTTTTGGATATTCAAAAAAAGTGTCAAATTAAATCTCAGAAAAAATAAATGTATTTTACCATTTTAATTCTCTGAATGTATTTATTATTTATCACAATGAGTTGTACGCCACCAAAATCATTGGACACAAGGTGGCTTACACTGGATTAAAGACTTTTTTTATGTCTTAATTTAAAAAAAAAAACACATTTAACTGGGCTTTTTAATTAGCTACTTTCAGATTTTTAAAAAGTTATTTTAAAAAAATGAATAATATGTTTAAAGTCAAAGTGTTTGAAAAAGAAGAAGCACTAATATCTGTTAAATTATTAATGTTTTATATTGCTAGTATATAAGTTTAGGATTCAAACTTCAGTTGAAACCAAAGCTGGACTTTTTTCCAAAATATTTCTTTGTTTCCCTAACTCTTACACAGATGCAGTGTTACGTCTAATCTTATTCCTTCCTTTGTTGTTATTTTTTTAAACAGATTTTTGCAAGTTTGCTTGTAATTCTGAATCAAAGAAAAAAATCAGAGTTGAAGTATCCATCTTTTATCTCTTAAAAAAGGAAGAATTGGAGGAAAAGTACACTCTAATAGCAAATTTCACTTCATTTTTTTGGAATCTAAGAACCACAGGAAATACCTTTAAAGCAACCAGTGATGGGCTATGCATTTGAATTTAGGGTGCAAGGAATTTAATGTTTAGAACAATACCTAAAAATTAAGGTATTTCCCTAACCCAGGCTTTTACAGGTGAATGTCTAAATGTATGTTAGCTACGTGCAAATCTTTATTAGTTTAAGGTTTAATTAGCTTCTTCAATTACCAACAAATCCAAGGTTTGCAATACAAACCTGAAAAACAATCATACCCTAGCTAATGATAAGGTAAAAATCACCCACTCAAATTGAGAAATAATATAAAACAATATAGTACGGTCACAAATAATCCTGCTCTTGGCTATGTTGAAAAAAATATATCTTTTTTCTAAAGCACTAATCAATGTTTATCCCCTAAGGCAGATGCTCTTTGATAGGGGGATGAGCTGGTTGCTCCTGGGACTCTGCTGCTATACCATTTAATCCATGCTGCAAGTTATAGACCAAACTTTTAGGAGCATACTTTCTGGTTTAGGTTATGTATTGTGCGGTGGATTCACACATTAACCTAAAGCATGAATTATTGGACCATAGTTTATTTAACAAATACTGTTTTATTGGTTTAGAAAGTTCACTAATTATGAATTATGAACTACAGTTACTGAATTCTCATAATTATGGTAAGTAAAAAATGAAACAGTGTTACAATTTGGTGGGATGTAGTAAAATAATAATAGAATAATAGAGTTGGAAGGTCCTTTGGAGGTCTTTTAGTCCAACTCCCTGCTCAGCCAGGAGATTGTATACCATTTCAGACAAATAGCTGTCCAGTCTCCTTGAAACCTTTAGTGATGGAGCACTCATAACTTCTGCAGGCAAGTTGTTCCACTGATTAATTGTTCTAACTGTCAAGAAATTTCCCCTTATTTTTAGATTGGTTCTCTCCCTGATTAGTTTCCATCCATTGCTTGCCTTCAGCTGCTTTGGAGAATAGATTGATTCCCTCTCCTTTGTGGCAGCCCCTCAAGTATTGGAACACTGCTATCATGTTACCTTAGTCCTTTTCATTAGATTAGGCACAGCCAGTTCTTGCAACCATTCTTCATATGTTTTAGCCTCCAGTCCCCTAATCAACTTTGTACTCTTCTATGCAGTCTTTCTAGAATCTTAGCATCTTTTTTAGATTGTGACCAAAACTGGATGCAATATTCCAAGTGTGGTCTTACCATGGCCTTACAAAGGGGTACTAATACTTCACAGGATCTTGATTCTATCCCTCTATTAATGTAGCCTAGGACTCTGCTAGCTTTGTGTGCTGACTGCAGCACACTGCTGGCTTATATTTAAATGGTTGTCCACTAGGACTCCTAGATCCCTTTTACAGTTTCTACTATTGACTCAGGTCTCACCCATGGTACATATGTGCATTTGGTTTTCCTTGCCTTTGGGTAAAACCTTACTTTTCTCACCATTTAATTTCATTTTATTAGATAGGGTCCAGTATTCAAATTTGTTGAGATCCTTTTGTATCTTGAGCCTCTCTTCTGGAATGTTGGCTATTGCCTCTGGTTTGGTATTGTGTGCAAAATTGATGAGTTCTTCTATCCCTTCATCTAAATCATTTATGAAGATATTTAAGAATACTGGACGTAAGACATGATTGTTTAAGATTTGAACCCATTGTTTGTCCTATATTCTAGATAGATTTGGGGCCCAGTTGAACTTTGCTATATTAAATAGATAGATAACTACTCCACAGATAGTTTGTGAATACATTTATTAGTAGAAAAGTAAAGTACTGGTAGTCTTCTAGTTGTACAACTATGTATTTTTTATGCTGATCCCTATTATTTCCTTATTTGCATGAGGAATTTTGTATTTTATTTTGCTTTTATAAGTCAACTGCCTGGTTATTAACATTTCTAAAATGTTTTTAAATTTCTGAATTTAAAACTTGTTGAATGTCATCTGGCAAATGGATTACAATACATACATTTATAATTATTAATTTCCCTGATAAAGGACTCCAATTTTTCTTTGGACAATGCAACCTTAAAATAGAGTTGTCTTGACTTTATTCAGGAAATAATAAAAGAGGAAGTTTATTTTCTACTTAAACCTTGAACGGGAAGAATCTAAATTTAGAGTCACTTTTCTGATAGTATTGTAAATGTTCTGGGATCAGTAATGGACTTGAAAGAATCAGTGTCCTTAGACCACGTTACAGATATGGCTATACCATAATCCAGCTTTTTATAGCTTGTTGTTTCCTGGTAATTTGAATCAATGTTTAATTTTAGCAAATAATGAAATTTTTTTTGCATAAGTGTAATTAAGTCTGGATTTGAAAATAAATAAATGGACTATGTCTAGGCTTAGTTTGTAAGATAAATTAAGAAAGTTGAGAGACTTGACCTCTTACAATGTCTCTGAATTAAAGTATTGTATGGGAGGAAAAGTGTTTATTAGAACTGTGCAGCAGCCAGGATTCATAGGGGAGAAAGTTCACTACATGTATGGACACTTGTCACACTTCCTTAACTCAAATGTTTTTCATGAGAGGAATATATGAAAGCTCAAAAAAATGACAGGTTCTTTAAGGAATGTTGACAGATGTTATGTGAACAGCCCCACGGATTCCAAATCACTTTCTTTGAATACAAATTGCTGATGAGCCTTATAGCTCATTAATCTCCCTTCCTATTTTACTCAGATACATAGTGTCATAATGATGTCAAATCATTATGAGTTAATGTTTTTCAACTTTTGGGGGTTACTGAACACATTTGGAACTTGGAGAATATGTAATGATTGCCATGAAGTGTTTCATGCCTAAACAAATAACCAATTAGTATGCAAAAAGAAATGCACAAATATAAAAATAACTGAATTTGCCCTTCAAAATACTGCATTGTATTCTTAGCTCCCCCAGATACTTCTACATTGCCCTGATTTATCTTGCCTGGTAGGAGAAGGAGGGGAAATTGGCCTTTCTTTTAATAAAGTACTGTGTTGCACCACCCATCCTTTTCTAAGAATGTCTGTGGGATCTTTGTGGAGCTCAGATTCATTGAAAATTCAGATAAAGCTGAAGCTGCAGTTTTGCTTTGCAGAAAGAGGTGAAGAGATACTTGGAAGAGAAGAAATAGGAGTGAGGACTAGAAGTCAAACAATAAGTAAAAATACTGAGGGATAGAAGTAAGAAGGGAAATGGATAAAGGAGTGAATTTAATATCTATAAATATTAATGGGTTAAATGATCCAGTTAAGAGAAAAAGAATTTTTTTAAGTTAGAAAAACAAAGAGCTGATATAATCTGTATTCAAGAGGTTCACATTAAGATACGTGATCAAGGATATTTACTAAATAAAAAACTGGGGAAAATGTATTCAGCATTGGCGGAAGAGAAAAAAAGAGGGTTAGTACTATATATAAAAGAGGACATAGCCTCAAAATTGGTTTATAAAAATGAATTGGGAAGAATAGTAATGGTAGAGATGGTAATACAAAATAAAAAGACATTATTAGTGGGGATATATGCTCCCAATAAAAATCAAAGTGAATTTTACAAAACTTTATATGAGAAATTAATATAATTTGGCAACTCAAGAATTTGTATTATGGGAGATTATAATGCAATAACAAACAATAGCCAAGATTATGCCTGTGAACAAAGACAACATAAGAAACGGAATACATTGCCTAAGAAATTTTTAAAGGTGGTTGAAGAATTAGAATTAGTGGATGTGTGGAGGAAGAGTAACCCAGGAATATCACAGTTCACTTTCTACTCTAGCCCACACAAATCATGGTCTAGGATAGATATGGCCTGGGTAAATAGTGAGTTATGTAAGGAGATCCAGGATATAAAGATTTTGGCCAATACGTGGGCAGATCATAACCCGGTACAGATAATCTGGAAAAATAGCCTCTATAAAAAAGGTAGATGGACACTCAATTCACAATTATTGAAGGAAGAATATATTCAAAAAGTTAGGGAAGAACTGACCAGTTTCTTTAGATTTAATAAAGAAACAGGATACCTCATTGCAGAATCTATGGGATACAATGAAGGCATATTTAAGGGGAATATTGATAGCTTTTATAGCAAATAGAAATAAAGAGAGGGAAAACGGAAAGCTCTAACAAAAAGAATAGAGAAAATGGAAAATAAGCAAATGGAAACCCCGGGGGACGAGCAAATTAGAAATGAATTAGCATTAGTTAAACATGAAATGAATATTTTAGACAAGAGAAATTAATTAAAAAATTACTATATACAAAACAAAATTATTTTGAACATGCAAATAAATCTGGTAGGTGGCTGGCATATAAATTAAGAAAAGAAAAGAATGATATATCAACTAGAGGATAAAAATGGAATAATAGAGACGGATCTGGAGAAAAAAAAGGAAATTGTAAGAGTACTTCGAGGATCTTTATAAACAAGAGGAAGTTGATTTAAATAAAATAGAAGAATATTTGAAAGAAGGAATCCTGTATCAAATATCGGGTGATAAAAAAGAGCTGCTTAATAAAGAAATAACTTTAGATGAACTAAAGGTGGCGATTCAAAAACAAAAAAGAAACAAAACGCCAGGTCCAGATGGGCTACCAAATGAATTATATAAAGAGATAGCTGTCATATTAGAGAATATGCTGTTAGAGGTCTGCAATGAGGTATTACTGGAAGCTAAAATTCCAGATTCATAGAAGGAAGCTTACATAGCATTGATTCCGAAAGAGGGTGCAGATGCCAACCAAATAAAGAATTATAGACCAATATCCCTTTTAAATTCAGATTATAAAATTTTTATGGCAGTGATGGTGGAAAGATTAAAGAAAGTACTTAGTAACAAAATCCATTTGGATCAAAATGGTTTTCTTCCCACGAGGCAGACCAGATATAATACAAGAATAATAATAGACATATTAGAATATTATGAAAAACATCCAGGAAGCCAAGTGGCTTTGGCCTTCCTGGATGCGCAAAAGGCTTTTGACAACTTAAATTGGGTCTTTATGAAGAAGCAGATTAACTTGATGGACTTTGGAGGTAATTTTGTAAAAATGTTAAATGCAATTTATGCCACACAAAAGGCTAATGTATTATTAAATGGAGAGATTACTACATGATTAAAGATAAGGAAGGTGTCAGACAGAGATGCCCTCTTTCACCTCTGCTTTTCATAACAATTTTAGAAACTTTGTTGGATAGAATTAGATCAAATAAAGAAATTAAAGGAGCTAAAATTAAAAGTCGAGTATAAATTACAGGCTTTCGCAGATGATATGGTTTTTGTTATAGAAGACCCAATAGACTCAGGACCAGCTTTACTAAATGAAATAGATAAATTCGGTAAATTAGCAGGATTAAAAATTAATAAGGAAAAAACTAAAATGCTAGTTAAAAATTTAACAAATAGTAACAAAAAAAATTGGAAGAAAAGATGGGACTACAAATTGTAAATAAGATCAAATATTTAGGCATATGGTTAAGAGCTAGAACATTAAACCTGTGGGAGGACAACTACGCCAAATTACTGAAACAGATTGAAAAGGATTTGGAAAATTGGAACAAGATGCAAATTTCATTATTAGGCAGAATAGCAACAATCAAAATGCACGTTTAACCTAAAATACTATATTTGTTTCAAACAATCCCAATACTATTGGATAAACTTTTTAAAAAGAATTAGATAAAATTGTGATGAAATGTATTTAAGCAAGAAAAAAAACGAGAATACATTTTTTTTATTTACAAGATAACAAAAGCAGAAGTGGATTTGGACTCCCTGTCTGGGAGATCTATTATAAAGCGGCGGCATTAGTGTGGATAAAAGATTGGATCAATCTGAGGAACAATAGAATTTTAAAATTGGAGGGTCACGACTTACAGTTAGATTGGCATGCATTTTTGTGGGACCCGAATAGCAAAAACAATCTATATTTTACTAGAGATGTACTCCAAAAGTCTTTAATTAAAATTTGGGCTGATATTAGAAGAAATCATTATACTAAAATTCCGATGGAGGCAATGTTCTACTTAACCCGATGGATATCAGTAAAAAACTTAAGTACCATCAAATATTAGATAAAGAGGGAAGAATTAAAACGATACAGGAACTAGAAGCACAAGGGATAGTCATTGATAATTGGTCATATTTTCAAGTAAAATTGAGATATAATAAAGACGTAAAGGAATATGGAATTGATGTAACATACGCATTTAGACAAAATACTGTCAAGTCGTGAGAAAAGGTTGATCTCTATATAACTATTTATTAGAACATGAAATGGCTGAGAGAATTGTGAAAGGACCTATGTTAGCTTGGGAAATTTTTTTTGGTTATAGTACAGATTTGGATGACTGGGAAGAAATTTGGCAAAAAAAAAATCGTATTAACTAAATCAGTAGCACATAAGGAGAATCTGTATAAAATGATGTATAGATGGCATCTGGCACCCTCTAGATTGGCCAAAATATTTGACAGTATATTTCTCTGATAGCATTGTAAGAATTAGTGGAATGAAATAGCTACCCACAATAATATGTTATTGGGCCCAACCATATAGGCATTATGATAATAATGTAAGAGAAAATAGGATTTAAAACCTTTGTTATTGTTACACATTTTATATAGACAGCTGAATATAATTTGCTGTTGGAAATGCCATGCTGTTGGAAATGCAAAGGGAAATTTGGTACCTATTTTCATTTATGATGGACTTGCCCTGAGACAAAGAAATACTGGTTAAAAATAAAAACGTGGATAGAAGAAATCATAGAGCGTGGGCTGGAGAGGAAACTGGAACTGTTCCTGTTGGGAATGATCAAAGGGGATTATACCTCTAAAGTAAGGTATCTGACAGTCCACTTTTTAACAGCGGCACGGATTTCATTAGCACAATATTGGAAGAAACCAAATGTACCACACTGATACATATTACTATTCAAAAAACGTATGAGTGTGCCCAATTGGAGAGGCTCACACTCAAAATTAATGGGAAGGAGGATACAGATTACTACAGGATATGGGATAAATGGTACAATTGGGTAGATTACAAGAGAAAAAACATGTAAATGAACCCAAGGAACAAATTATATTCAGCTGTCTATATGAAATGTATAAGAATAACAAAGGTTTTAAATCCTATTTTCTCTTACATTATTATCATAATGCCTATATGGTTGGACCCAATAACATAATTATTATTGTGAGTGGCTATTTCATTCCACTAATTCTTACAATGCTATCAGAGAAATATACTGTTAAAAATATGAAAGAACTGTTGAACACATAATGTGTCTTCGGTTATTCCTTATAGCTTATTACACATATCTATAAAAATAGCATTTGAATTTTGAAAGACAGTAACCATCAGAAGTCATTGTCATGCAAAATATAATGGTATGCAGAAATTATCAGACTTCCACATAAGTCTTACAAAATAAGTATGTGGAGAATAGATCTAGTAGAAATAAGTAGTATACAAGGGCTTAACAACCAAGAATGGAAACCACCATTGTGCTTTGCTTGTGTTTCCTATGACCAGCTGGTTAGCATTAATTTTAGTGTGTTGTTGATTTGATCCAGCAAAGAATAACCTGAGCCTTGTCTGTTGCTGGATCCTATGTGTTACCGTAGAAGTAAATTCAGAATAGTATTGCTTCTGAATATGAATAGGGTGGGGGCTAAGAGAAAGTGCTCATTTTTTAAAAAAATTCAGAGCTACTATGAAAACAGCAAGCTCATGTAAAACCTTCCTCTTCTCTGTCCTCGCAACAAAATCTACTTTCCTCAGCCAGCAATGCTGTGTATGGATGGATAAAAATTATACCATACTTATTTGTCAAAGGAGAAACCTGAATTCAAGATTTCTCAGACCTATAAAATAGACCAACTGAGAAACAGATACCATATAAAGCTACTCTTGTTAAAAGAAGTATAGTAACAGATACTTGGAAATCTGAATGTGCTCCCCTTCCTTCCTCTTTCATTTTCATGTGAAAATTGTGTGTGTATGTGTGTGGGTGAGGGGAAGAACTATCTGAGGTATTATAAACTTTTCTTGGTTTGGGCTCAAGTCTTATTTAGCTGATAGTTCCTTTTATCCTTCAAGTGACCATGTTGGTTTCAAGCAGTTTTGTGAATCTTGGATTCTGTTTGGTTTAAATCTTTCCGCAGCCACAATTTCACAAATGATCTTAGAGTAGTTGCTGCTTGATTAGCCTGAATCCCTGATCTACATTTTCAGTATATTCATTAATAATATTGAATCCTAGGGCTGTTGCATGAAAATAAAGTAGATAAATAGGTTTGAACAAAAAGCCCTCATAAATTCCAAGAATATTGCTCATAATCTTTGGGGAAAAGGACAAGAATGCCTTATAAGCGGTGCTAATGTTGTCATTGCCCTATGCCCTGCCTCTCCCCATGCAGGCTGGAGACGTCAAATAAAATTGAGCTACATTAAGAGCTCTGTCTTTTCACATGCGTCACAAAAGGCTAGAATGTGGTACTTGTTACTCTTGTCCTATGAATGGCCCATTATTCCAGGATATAACTTCCTTTTTTAAACCACCCTCTCCTTCCCAGTCATGAATAAAAAAATATGTATTGAATTCCCATAATGATGGCTCAACCGTGACGTGATAGTGTCTTTTTCCTACTTTTGCAAAGTTTAAAAACCTGTAAATAATCAAAATACTAACCAGCAATGTAATCTTGCTATGATTTAAAACAGAGCTCTGCTTCGACAGTTTAATTTTTTTCATGACTTATTTTAAAATCCAGACTTGAATTTCAAATATTTGTATTTGACAGTTCTGGTTTACCAAGATCTAATGACATAATATAATTTAATTTTAAACTTTTTAAGGATCAGGTTTTCAAATGGTTTCAAACATACATTTGTGATAGTGATTGAGGCGCAACTGTTAACACAAAATTTTAAATATTTTGGGAGTCCTTGACTACTGATGATTTTGCAGTAATGTCTATAAAGAAAGAAAAGTCCCTGGAATTAATGTGGTAGATTTCAAGAACAGTTTATTGTTTCTCATAATAAAAAATAAATATAAATAATAAAAGCAAAACAATATTCTAAAGACCCACTCTGAAGTCTGACTTGTGAATGTGCACTCATCACTCAGGAAAGGAAAGGAAAGGGGATTTCTTCATATATTCTCAATTTATCAAATAGAAAATGCTCATTCCTGCCTACCAGACATGTGAATTAACAATACAGTTAATTAAATGGGTTGTAGACTGAAGTTGTATTATGAATTGAGCTTCTTTTTGAGCTATAAATAAAATGGGGGTGGAGTTTTGTATATGCTTGCAAGTTTAAATTTGAATCGGGTGAGTTAATCCAAGAGACATTTCCCTATGGAATCATAAGGCAGCAAAACTGTTTTATTTGCTTATATCCAAACAGATGCTTCAAAATACTGACATAAGGAAAATGCAACACAATATATAAACCTTTACTCATGGATTATTGCTCATATCCATATCAGCCAATATCCATATCTGTTTGGATGTAAGCAAATAAAATAATAATTCAACATTGATAATCTCCTTTAGCTTCTGCTTCCTACCTAATGGATTTAAACATGTTTAAATAAGTTTAAACGATTTGATAATGAAGCATTGATTTGAGTTAATAAAGAACACAAAAGTTATAAGAAAGGGAGCAAAATGTGCTGAAGATTTTTAAATGCAGAGATTACTTTTTCAAGAATGAGAACTCAATTCTTAAAATGTGCCTTTTAGTTTAAAAACCCGCTTATATGAACTATATGGAATCACTTTTTAAAACAAAATATAGATGCAGATAAGTCTTCCAACATACAGAGCCTTGTAAATCTGGGCAGTTAACAAGTATGAAATATTAACAAACAATAAATAAAGTGAAAGAAGCTACTAGTGTCTGAAAGTTTTAAGGAACCTGCCAGAAAGCTGGTAATCTGCTTTTCTTGCTCTTTACACAGATAGAGAAGCCTGAAGGATTTAGGTGCTACTTCTTCTGCAGTGCTAAGCTTTTATTCTCCTGCTGGCAAGAGAGAACTCATGGAAGACAGAGTGGTCATGTGTGAGGAATGCAGAGTGGTATCTAGCATATTTTGAAGGAAAAGGCAAAAAAGATAGCAGTTTGGAAGTGTTAATTGAATAGTGACTTCTGCTTTCTACCAACAATGCATGCTATAATAGTGCTGGGGGAACAGACTTGATTTATGCATGTTGAGGGATGGAGTCTATCTGCCCACTTAACTTCCTTACATAGAATTCATAACCTGTAGCTGTCAGCAGAATTGTTACATAAAGGCAACTTTCCAATATGAGAACACAAAAACAAACAAACAAACCATAAAACCTTTGTCTCTGTCTCTCTATCAAATTTATGTAGCCACCCATCTCACTCCAGGCAACTCTGACTGGTACATAACAATATATAAAAAGTGAGAATAAAAAAATACAATACAAATATAAAATACCATAATAATAAATATCTTTAAAAACTGGACATCTCATAGTTGAAGAAAATAATAATGGCCCCCTCAAATAGATAAGTCTGTGATTCTATGCGGGCCCCAAGCCTAGCAGCAAAGCCAGAATTTGAGGTCTTGTTTTTTGATAATTTGGAATATTCAAAAGGAATGATACCAATCTAATTTTGGGGAGAAGAATATTCCTTAAGGCAGGCCCCACAGTAGAGAAGATACATCTTCAGGGACCTGCCCTTAGGCAAAGTATTTGCAACATACCTTCTCTGTAAGATCTGGGATGGACTGATGTAAACAGGGAAAAGCGGTCCCTCAGATAGCCTGAATACATGTCATGAAGGGCTTTAAATATTAAAACCAGCATCTTGAATTGGACCTGGAAGCAGACTGGCAGCCAATACGACTTTCTCCTAGGATCTCACATAACTGCCCACGCTGCTACATTCTGTAGCAACTGAAGCTTCTAGGCAACCCCATGTAGAGGGTGTTGCAGTAGTTCAATCTGGAGATGTCTAGGGCATGAGTGACTATAAACAGCTTGCATGATGCAGGAATGGCTGCAGTTGGTGCACTACATAAACCTGTCCTAGGCACAACTGCCACCTATTTCTAGAGCAGGAGAGAATGATGATCATGTTTCCTATTCAGTCGTGTCTGACTCTTGGCAATTCTATGGGCCAGGTCTCTCCACATCTTCCAATCTTGCACCACTTCTTTGAGTGGTTCTATGCTCCGGTATCAGCTTTGATGGCATCCAGCTACCGTGTACCTTGGAGCCTGATTTTCTTTTACCACCAATTCTTCTAAACGTATTTGCTTTCTCAGGTAAATTCCTTGACATGACGTGGCCAAAATAAGCCATTTTGTGATTGTGCTTTTTAGTGATATATTTGCTCTCCAAGGAATATGCAGAATTCTTCTCCAGCACACAGCTCAAATGAGTCAATTTTTTTCTTTCTTGCTTTTTTAAGGCTCAACTTTCACAACCACAGAGAGATATAGCGAAACAACAGAGTAGATTAACCTGCATTTGGTTGCCAGGCTGATGTCTTTGTATTTCCATTTTCAGCTCATGTTTATCATTGTTGTGAGATCCAGTGCAATCTGATGTTTTATTTCTGGGCTGCATTCACTGCTTTGAGCGATCTGTGATCGTAGGAAAGTGAATTTTTCTACACATTCGAACACTTCACCATCAGTATCTATTTTGAGGTTTCCTTCCTTGCAGTGATCACAAGCTTGACCATTTTGACCAAAATGGTCATTTTTTTCTTTGATTTTTCTTAATGAAACGTTCCAAGCCTTCTTTTGTTTCTGAGTTGTATCGTCAGCGTATTGAAGATTGTTCATGTTTCTTCTTCCTATCTTTACCTTGATTTTGGATTCTTCAAGATATAGTTTCCTCATGATCACTGTGACATACAGGTTGAATAAGAAAGGAGAGAGAATACAACCTTGATGTGCTTCTTTTTCTATCTTAAACCAATTGGTATCTTCATAGATCTTTAAACTTGGCAAGTTTAAGATTTGTGGACTTCAACTCCCAGAATTTCTGAGCTAACATGACTGGAGGAGGAATTCTGGGAGTTGAAGTCCACAAGTCTTAAAAGCTATCAAGTTTGAAGACCCCTGCCAGAGGGTGTTCACACAATGGCTTCCTAATTTGTGTACAATGATTGCACCATGTGCTGGTAGCTCCAGATCTTTTTATTTCAGGTAAAGTCTTTTTTTATTTTTAAACATACATCAATATCATTTCATGGACAGTGTGGCATCTGCGTGTCATTCATTTTGATACAAAAGTAATATTGATATGAATGAAAATTACAACATTAATCAAACTTACATAATCTAATGTACATATCTGTATCGGCGCATAATTCTTCATTTTAACATTCACTTTAAATATGATATGTAAAAATATGTATAACAATTCTCCCTATTTCTAATTTTTCAATCTATTGTAATTTTTAGTAGAGCCAATCGTGTTTTTTAAGAAGAATTCTTCCTACCCATCATCTCTAATCCTCTTAAAAGTTTCACTGTTCTCTTTTTGACTTGCCTCCCATACTCCTCTCTTGGGTTCTTATCTACATTTTTCATATTCAACCCTACGATCATTTCTATCCCTACTGTTTTTTGCTGCCAGTACACACATAAGTCATTTCTTTTTGACAAACTACAGTCTGTTAGATTTGGCCCCCATCTTTCTTCCACTTTAACATTCAGTACTGGTTCCCTCAGGGTTGTGTCTTGAGCCCCCTGCTATATGCCTTGTACACCTTTGACTGCTCACCAAGCCTCGCAACAAACACCATCATAAAGTTTGCAGACAACAAGACCGTGATTGGTCTCTTCTCCACTGAGCCGAAGGGAGAGTCCAGGATGGTCTCTAGTCTTCTAGCTCTGCAGACTGAGTTGAAAAACTGAGGACACACCCCCGGTAATGGTCCCCAGTTCTTCACTCACTCTCAGCGTGTTCAGACCACTCTTTAAGGCAGGGGTGGGCAAACTACGGCCTGCGGGCCACATCCAGCCCGTTGGTCATTTTAATACGGCCCGCCTCTGAAAAAAAAAATTCCCCTCTGAAAAAAAATTGGGGGCCAGCCAAAAGAGACCCCGCATCGCGCGCCATAAAATCGCACACACAACAGGGAGCTGGGCAGCCGCTTCCCTGGTGGCGGGGCCGAGGTCGCTGCTCAGGGAACGCCCACTGCTTTCCCTCCGCCCGGGCTCCGCTCAGGTATCCAGCTGGGGCTGTCAGGAGTTGCTACTGCGGGCTCAACTCCGTGCGGCTCCAGTCCCGCGTTGCCTTGGGAAGGGAAAGGCAAAACCAGGAGCCGCTGAGCCTGAGCCTCCGGTGCCGCTGCTGCCATTGCAAAGTGCCACCGCGGCTCTTCCTTTTTGCCTTTCCCTTCTCGAGGCAACGCGGGACTGGAGTCGCGTGAAGCTGCGCCGGCGATAGCAACTCCTGACTCAGGGGGCCTCCGAGGGGAGGGGAAGGAGGAGAAGAAGGGGGGGAAGAGGGGGGGGCAATTCCCAAAAAATCTTGTGCTGACCCAGCCCATCTGTCAAATTTTAAAAGTCAATGTGGCCCCGAGCCAAAAAGTTTGCTCACCCCTGCTTTAAGAGCTCTGAATAGTTAGGATTGTAGAAGAATCACCCCCGGATTAAGCTTTTTTTCTCAGAGGCTTAGATCAGGTTTGACAGCTAGCTGGCTTGCCGGTTTAGCACTTTCATTATTTTGCGCCTTTTTTCCAGTTCATGTTTTTTTGCTTATTATTTAATTTTTAAACTTTCCTTGCTGGTGGACTGGTTTTTTTCCCTTTCTGGTTGGAATTTGGGTGGAGATGACCCTGAGAGCCCGAGTGGCCCGGGCTGGGGGCGGGAGGCAGCGTCTTACTTAACTCACCTTCTCCCGATCCACTTACACTTGACTTGGGCTAGCCGCATCTGCTGCTAAACGCCCCCTTTTTTCGGTGGCAGCGGCCATTTCTGCCATCTGGACAGTGCTTTAGGTCAATAAAATCCCACACCACTAGACTAACAAATAGTTTCTTTTCCTGGACCATCCGAACCGCAAATAAACACAAAATCACTACCTTATTAAGATGTGAAAAGATGTGAAATCTCAATACCCCATTCAGATGTATAATAACATATTACAGAACAATCCATCTCTTGTGTATTATACTCAGCAAAGCGTCACAGTCAGTGTTGGATGTATATTTTGTGTACATTCTTAGATATTGTACTCTAATTGCAAATGGAGACGTGGGTACTCTATCTTTCTTATCTTCATTTTTAAGTGCTTTGGTTTTATTGTATTGCAAACAGTTGCTGGGGTACATCCACAGTTTCGTTGTACAATGACAATAAAGAACAACTACTTCTTCTTCTTCTTCTTCTTCTTCTTCTTCTTCTTCTTCTTCTTCTTCTTCTTCTTCTTCTTCTTCTTCTTCTTCTTCTTCTTCTTCTTCTTCTTCTTCTTCTTCTTCTTCTTCTTCTTCTTCTTCTTCTTCCTCCTCCTTCTCTTCCTCTTCTTCTCCTCCTCCTCCTCCTCCTCCTTGTCTTTTTTCCAAAAATATATTTCGATTTGTTCGTTTCTATTTTTCTTGCTCCTAATATATATTTACCCAACTTTATTTCACCCAATTTTATAATCTCCTCCTTCTTTTCTCCTTGTTCTATTTGTTGTGTTGTCTGTTTGTTCTATCTCATCCTGTAAGCTTACAAGTTGTTTTACACCCTTGTTTCCTGGGTTTTATTATCTTGCTTCATTGTTCTTTGTTGCACATTTTTAGTCTTTCTAGTTATCTCATGTAATAAGTCCTTTATCTCCCTGAAATTCCCCATCATCGTGTCATGAAAGTTTTGGAGTAGCATCATAATTTATTTTTGTATCTCCAGTTCTTCCTGATGAACCATCTTGCCTTATTTTAAAAAGTCCAAGTAGTATTCAGTATTCTGTCAGTAATCTGTCACCGCTCCAAAGTCTATTCTTTTTGACTTCCCAAAGCTGGCAGATTATTTGGTCTTTATATGGTTCATCAGGAGATACAATAGTTAGGGTTAGGGTTAGACAATGGCTTCCTAATTTGTGTACAATGATTGTACCAACTTAGCCAGATGTGCTGGTAGCTCCAGATCTTTTAGGGCTCACTATAGCTTCTTATGATCAACACAATCGAAAACTGTCTTGTAATCGATTAAGCATATATACAAGATGTTTTGATATTCTTGCCGTCTGTTTTTGATGGCTGGATGGTTGGTCAGTTCTTTCCCTTGCTTTGTTTTTAATGATGCCTTTACAAGCAATACAGGTAGTCCTTGACTTACAACAGTTTGTTTAGTGACCACTCAAAGTTACAACAGCACTGAAAAAAGTGACTTCATTACCGTTTTTCACATTTATGACCGTTGCAGCTTCCCCATGGTCATGTGATCAAAATTCGGATGCTTGTAGCCGATTCATATTTATGATGGTTTCAGTGTTCCAAGGTCATATGATCTCCTTTTGCAACCTTCTGATAAGCAAAGTCCATGAGGGAAACCAGATTCACTTAACAACCAAGTTACTAACTTAACAACTGCAATGATTCACTTAACAACTGTGGCAAGAAAAGTTGTAAAATGGGACAAAACCCACTTATCAAAAGTTTCACTTAGCAACATAATTTTGGGCTCAGTTATGGTTGTACGTTGAGGATTCCCTGTAAATAGTGCTCAGATCTTTTTGTCTTGTATAAATGCATTCCTGGCATGAGCTTTCATGTAATCCACTTCAAGCTGTTTACATCGCTCATCCCAATAAACTTCACTGTCTTTCTTTGCTGCTCTTTGGAAAGCAGCATTCCATCTTCTTGGTTCTTCCCATTGGCCTGCTACTTTGGCAGCTTTTTTTGCTCAGATTTTTTTTTATGGTTACATCTCAGTGCCACTTGTAATTTTTCCCTGGCTTCTTGTAGGGTGCAGTTCCAACAATGATCAATTGAATGTCCTACCATCAGGCGTCTTCTCAGCAGTGCGCAGTCTCTTTTTCATCTCAATTGTATATGTATACGGGGATTTTGGTAACATCAAAAATATTTGGAGGTGCTGCCTTTTTGATGGTGCATAGTTTGACTTTAATATTGGCCATCAACAATTCATGATCTGAACTGCCATCAGCACTTGGATATGTCTTAACAATAAGGCCTGCACTGGTCCATTGATGATTGCATAAGACATAGTCATTCTGATTATGCTGAACTATATTCATGATCCTAAATTTGTTTCCTTGGCAAAATTGTAGAGGAGCATAAGACTTGTCTACATGGTTGGTTACATTAGTTTTATATGATCCAAAAAGTTGGACCTTTTATTAGGGTGTTAATGGACATCTTCAGTTTATGATGTGAACCGTTTATAACGAACCTTAAGCATTTATAATGAACTGTTTATAATGAGCATCTTAAGATTTATTATAAGCAGAAGGACACCTACTGTCTTTCTTTTTTTCTCAGAAGATGAATAATAAAAGGATGAATAAAGTTGATAAGGGCAGTCTTTGGAAATAGGGCCAACCATTTCAGATATAAGTATGTTTTATTGAACAGGTAGCAGTATTCACATATAGCTAATTTATTGTCCAGTTTCTAATATTTTTAGTAAAGGGAAACGTGCATGACAAATTTCTATCTATCTATCTATCTATCTATCTATGAATGTTTTTAATATGGCATAATTTTTCAGAAATTACAGACTGCTTGTGTTCAGTGTTTGTAGTCCATGGAAATCTTTTAAATCATTAAACTGCCATAAGTTATTTTTTCCTTCAAACTTCCCAAATTGTCAATAGCTTTCTCTTGTCTAGGCTTTCCGTAATCCTTTCATGTCAGAGTTCTGACCAATGTCCTAATAAAATCAGGAGCCTCAAGCTATTGGGCAAGAAAAATGCAGTCGTTTATTAGGAGTGCCATGTCTGCACGAACTAAGTGAAACTAACTCTGACTTCACCCAGTTCATGCCTTGCCTCTGACCCTGTTGCCCCCTCCCCCCAAGGTGTGTCACCAGTCACATTCCCCAGCGAAGCAATTTCGCAGGTCATAGAAGTCATTCCCTCGAGCTGTTGCAGGTCTCTGTGGAGATGGCCTTGACTTCAGCTGGCTAAGATGTGTTTCATTTTGACTGAGGTGTGAATTCCTTGGTACAGCTGGGAAGCACGATTTCCCATCCCCCTGCCTATGGCATCTTGGGAGCAGGTCAGGAAAGCTTTGTGAGTTGCAGTAATCACTAACAACAT